>NW_027551568.1:7693332-7867815 GCF_008692635.1 Crocuta crocuta | reverse complement strand
CAGAAGTTAGTCTGGATCTTCAGGACTGTACGGGGCATGGACTGGTGGGGAAGAGATGGAGATGTTCCAGGCAGAAGGAGAAGCTGATGCAAAGACACAGAGCAGCTGCAGGGTGGGGGGGGGGGGGGGGGACATAAACATTCAGCCTATAGCACTTGGTATCTGTAACATAATAGGTACCCAATAAATGTTTATGTAATTAACATGAGATATTCAAAATTCCCAACATAAATGTTTTGTAAATGATATTTATTGTTAATGTTGTCATTATTATCATTAAAGTGAACTCAAAGTATGTGTCACAAGTTCCACTAGTGTGCAAGCTGCTGTGATCAGTCTTAGGAGAGATGAGACTGGGAAAAATCAGCTATATTCTGATTATAAGGTGGAAGTCTTGCACTCTAAGAATAAGGCAAAGCATAATCATGTTAACTCCCAATTAGAGCATAGAATCCATGAGTAGAATATTCAATGAGACACAGATGAGTGAATAGAATAAATAACCAAGTAAAAATAGGAAATCTGGAGCTGGTACAATGAAGTGAACACACTGAAAAGTTGGAAGGGTCCCAAGTCCCAAGTACCCATTCTATTTGTTCTGGTACTTTCTGAGTGGCTTTCTGGGAGGTGCTTACCACCCTAAACCACAATTTCCTTATTTTTAAAACTGGGGTACCTATTCTCAGTTTCTTTTTTTTTTTACTATTATTAATAGTAGCCACATTTTTCAGAAATCAAATTTCCCAGCTACAGAAATTCTTTCCCTGCTATTGTTAATGCTGCTCAATATGGCCAAGTGTGTGCTCATTGGAAAAGCAGTGTGGGCAAGTCAAATCCATGACTTCTAATGTTTGCCTACCGAGACAAAATAAAAAGAAACCTCAGACTTAAGCTAGGAAAACTAAGCCTTTTTAGGTTTTTTTTTTTTTTACATCTTCTCTGGAAGAAATAAAATAAAATAAAATAATATATTCTTCTTGTTATTGAACAAACTCTCTGTTGCTAAGGACAAGCCATTCTTCTTTTCTTTTCTGCAGGGAGTCACAGAGAGGGTTACAGAGAATTAACACGACTCTGAGTTCCCTGGAACTTACCCTCACCAGCCCAATCATGTTGGAGTAGGAACACTATAGGAATAATTACAGAAGGACAAGGTCAGTGGAAGCCAAAACGCTCTCCGATTACGAGATACGAGGTGGTAATGATTACCATTCTTCAAGAAATCCTCTTTCTCCTGTGGTTACTGGTTCTGTTCCTGCTCTATTGTTGGCCAAAATGTCTCAGGGATAAAAAGCAAAACCAAAAATCTACTGCAATGAAATGGGGTGAAAAAGAACACCTGGATAATAGATAATATCCCTGGGCTCTCCAAGAAACGATGGTTCCTTCACCGTCTTCTTGTACATTGACCACCCATTCCACAGGTATTTATTAAGTGTCATCCACACCTAGAGCCAAGCACTGTGATAAAATGGATAGTAATAGCGGGCATGAGTTTGGTCTTCACAGAGCATATATCGTGAAGTAGCTCCTCATCAGATAATCGTCAGGACAAGTGTGACAGAGCAAATGGGGCAAATGCTACCTAGAAATGTACAGTTGTTTCAAATGGGTCCTGACCCAGCCCAAGAGTTCATACAAGGTTTCCAAGCAAAGAGCGATTTGGGTTGAGGCCCTAAACATGAGCGGGAATAAGAAGGGACAGTGCAGAGGGGACAGAGGAGGTTTCTTGTCCAAAGGAATAGCACTTAGGAAGGACTCAGGACGTGGGGAAGGAAAGCACGGGGGCCTGAAACAGTGGCACATGGCTGCACTTAGGAAGAGGATGTGAATGAAGGCTGGCAGAGTGGGAAGATGTCAGAGTAAGCAAGAGATTTGCAGATTATCTACTGATGCATGGATGAAGAAGATGTTGTAGAGATATGCAATGGAATATTTCTCAGTGATCAAAAATGGAATCTTCTCATTTGCAACAATGTGGATGGAGCTAGAATGTATTATGTTAAGTGAAATAAGTCAGTCAGAAAAAGGCAAGTATATGATTTCACTCATATGTGGAATTTAAGAAACCAAACAGATGAACACAGGGGAAGGGAAGGAAAACTAAACTAAGATGAAAACAGAGGGAGACAAAACATAAGAGATTCTTAAATACGGAGAACAAACTGAGGATTGGTAGAGGGGAGGTGGGTGGTGGTATGGGCTAAATGGGCAATAGGCATTAAGGAGGGGATGAGCACTGGTTGTTGTATGTAAGTGATGATTCATTAAATTCTACTCCTGAAATCAATTCTATACCACGTGTTAATTAACTTGAATCGAAATTTTAAAAAATTAAAAAAGAACCCTGAGGATGATCTCAAGGAGCTTTGGCTCTTACCCTACAACATCAGGAAGATGACAAAGGGTTTTAAGCAGAGGGTGCTATGTAATTAGATTGACAGTGTAGAAGTTTACTCAGGCATTGAGTTGATTCAACACCCAGGCATTGAATTGATTAGCAAAGGACCCAGGTAGCTGATAGTCCACCAGTTAAATTTTCATTATCAGGGTTGATTGGACTGGAGAAAGGATAGTAGAAATGGACAAGTGGCTGGAAGTGAGAGACATTTCAGAAATGTTATTGACATGCATTTTGACAGACGCATGCCTTGTAAGACTATGTGGGGCTATAAGGCAAGGCTTCCCACTATGTACAACAAGGATTCAGTCAGTATCGGAGGTCAGATCACATCACATCACCATATTTGTAGGTCAAAGAAATGGTTGAATATTGACCATTTCATGGGTTCTCTTTGTCTTGCTAGGCATGTTTTGCTCAACACCTAAGGTGATTTAATCCAAGCAGAATGAAGTGTGGAAGTAGGTGGGGGGGTGTTCTTTTTCTCTTTTAATACTTGCAGCAGGATTTTTCTTGCCACAGAATCACAGGTGTCTGGGCGCCCATGTGCCTCAGTCAGTTAAGCATTTGACTCTTGATTTCAGATCAGGTGATGATCTCCCAGTTCATGAGTTCAAGCCCTGCATTGGGCTCTGCAGCTGGCAGCTGGTATTCTCTTTCTCCTCTCCCTGCCCCTCCACCACCTCTCAAAAATAACTAAATAAACCTTAAAAAAAAAGTGCAGGTCTCCAGAGACACAATGGGCCATCAGAAAACCTGGTTTGACACCTGTCTTTTATGGATTATCAACTTCCAGAAATGTTAAGACACCCAAAATCTACATCAAATAATATGGTGATACAAAACATGCAATAAAACAAAACACATGTCCCCTAGCAGTAGCTAACACTAAACTCAAGAGTGCTGGAGAAAGTTTCAATAAAAAACAATCAGGAAGTACACACTGATGCCGATGGAGGAGTGCTTGGCTGACCTTAGTGGCCAGGACCACATTAAATGTCTTTCTGAATCACTAGGAAGTGGAGGACTTTGAAGCATCAGGGTGACTCCAGACCCACAGTGGATATGAAGGTACTTAGCGAGCATTTTTAGGTTTTGTCAGTTCGTCCTGATGTTTGTGACAGAGCATGTGGCATAGCACTTTTATTTCAGAGCACTGTTGCCACACATTCATTCAAATAAATTAATGCTCCCTCTCTACTGACCCATTTGTCAGAAATGCCAAAATGCGAGCTGACCCATGACTTTTTCACTGAAAAGTACATATAAAGAGTGTCATTAAGCCTCACACTGACAAGCCTGGAGTAACGGTTATCTTTTCTTTTCCTTCTCCCTATTTGTCATAATAACACCAATTGAACTACACCTGCCATTCTGAAACATAGACTTCTTTCTGAGAAGGACACTCGGAGCGCAGATTTCCAAGTCTTCGAGCAATCATTATTAAGACAAGACTAAGACAAGACCCTGGAGGGAGAGGAGAAATGAAATTTATCTGAGCACTTGTTTTGCATTAAATTTGGAACATGAGTAATTTTATGCAACACCTGTAACCTCCTTTAAGTGACTGAACCTCGAAGCAATTAACATGACCAGCCTCACTGGGCTGCAGTATTAGTCAGAACACCAACCCAGGTCCATCAAGCTCAGGGAATAGACACTTTTCCTTCTAGCTTGTTGCCAGAAGGAATCTAGCTAGCATCCTTCCCTGGAGATCAGTTACTTGGCTCTGGGAATTCACTATTTTTATAATCCTTGAGACTTAGCCACAATACATCTAACAGTGTGGAAACTTTAGTTAGGATTCTTGGAAGACACTAAACAACAACAAAAGCAAGGGGTGGGGGTGGGGAGGAAGAAGGCATCATTCGACTTAAATAATTAACCAGAAGCTAAAAATTCTGTCCTAACAAAGCATGCCGTTTTGGTATCAGGCCAGCACTATCCCTATTGGGTTGGTTGCAATGAACTTGTAAACACAACAAAGAAAGAGAATGGACACAAGTCCTCTACTAAATTATCCTGTATTGACACTAGAACATCCAGGCTATAAAATATGCAGGAGATGCGAGGTTGAATCAAAGTGCACTCCTTAATTTGCACCAAACCAACTGAACAGTAAAATGTGATTTAATTTACTATATAATTTGCTTGTTCAACAAAGCTGAAAGATAACTCACTTAGTGCCACTTTGCTTATAAGTAAGCCGGTAACTGGCGGTGTTCTTTCAGCGAATGGCTTTGTTGTTGATGCCAGAGAAAGCCGTTTGAGTGGAAAATACACAAAATTAAGGGTCTGCTGCTGTAGTATTTGCAGTGAACTCCTTTTGTCCTCATCAAGTTTATTTCTGCACAGAGGCAATAATGGCCCTTTGTTTTTCAAACTCGATGAAGTCACTGTGTCTTGCTCTGTGGCACACGGCTAGGGAAAACTGCATGTGGCCAAATTTAGAAACATTTGGAATCTCACGACTTGTGAATTTTGAACCAAACTTGAATCTTTTAAAAGCTCATCTGTTCCACAGAGCGTGCCAGCTCGCTCGACTAACAGCCTTGTGGCAGGGGCTGTGTCCTCCGAGGGCTGAGCTGGGGTCCCCCAGCCCCTCGGGCTTCTCCCAGCGTGAGACTGGGGTGTTTCGAGACACGGGAGCTTTGATGTGATGAGATGGGCACAGGACAGAGCCCTGGAACCCAGTCTACAAGCAGGAGGAATTTCCTAAAGGTGAAATAAGGGGATTCTTGTGTGTTTTGCCAACTTTTCAAATATTGTCTTCCTGGCTCTTGAATCTATGTGTTCTTTGGCCCATTAATGCCACACCAGAGTTTACATGTATCAACCCATTTCCACCAAGCCTGGAAACCGGCCTCACCCCACCGGTCTCTCCCACCTGCTGTTCGTGCTACACTCTCTAATCAGACTCACTCCTGGAATTTCTGCTTGTGCAGCCCACACCCTGCCCAACGCCCTCTCATTTACTGTGTCAACGCCGTGTATCAGGCACAGGTGTGCTCTCTGGAGGGCACAGCCTCGACTGGACAGAGGAAGAAGGGCCAGATGTGACTTCATGCAGGTGAGGAATGAGCTTAATAGCTCAATAATGGAGCATGGAGGTGGCTCTGTCAGTTAATCGATGACTCTTGGCTTCAGTTCAGGTCATGATCTCACGGTGCATGAGCCCCAGCCCCACATCGGGCTCTGCAGCTGGCAGTGTGGGGCCTTCTTGGGATCCTCAGTCCTTCTCTTTCTGGCCCTCCCCTGCTCACTCTCAAAATGAATAAATAAATTAGCAAAAATAAAAGCTCAATAATTATCACAGCGTGCCATGTGCTCTGGGAAGGGAGCTGAATGACAGTGTCAGGGACCCGGGGAGGTGATGAAGGATACCCAGGGCATGAATCTCAGAGCCAGGTTGTTCTCAGGAAGATGCTGGAGCTCAAGACAGGCAGGGGCAGGATACCTGGGCAACAAGAATGGAAGAGCACACCAGCAGCTCCAGGAACTGCATTTGAGTCACAGACTTGTCACAGGCTGGATGAGTGAGAGTCAGCAAGTGGGACAGTGGTGTGGAAGACCATGTGTGGAAGAAAGTGAAGCTGAGTGGAAAGCAGGTGCCAGTTCATGAAGGATTCACAGCAACCTGCTAATGAGTCTGACCATGTCCTGAAGACAAGTAGCCGTTTTACCCAATGACTTATCCTTTTCCATAAAACACAGTGCAGACACCTTTGCCCAGTATTCAGTGCTCTCCATCACTTGTTTCCTGCCTCCCCGGAAAAGCTGATCTCTCACTGTTTCCCAGAGCAAGCTTCTTTACTGATCTAACAAACATGTATTAAACATGTCACAGCCCAAACTTCTGGAGTCTACATATTTAAAAACATGAGTTTATTTATTTAGAGAGAGAGAGAAACAGTACAAGTGGGGGAGTGCCAGAGAAAGAGGGAAAGAGAGACAATCCCAAGCAGGCTTCACACTGACAGTGAGGACCCTGATCCGGGGCTTGAACTTGAAAACCATGAGATCGTGATTTGAACCAATACCAAGAGCCAGATGCTTAACCAGCTGAGCCACCCAGTCACCGGAGTCAACATATCTGATCATCCCCCAGCCTCCATCTGAAACCAACATCAGGGGTGCACGGCTTCTCTGTTTCCATTACTCATTCATTAAATAAATACTATGCATTTAGCCAAGCAGAAGACTAAGGGTTAAAGAATTCATTTATTCATTTAATAAATATTTACCAAGATTTATGGGATAGAAACTGTCCTAGGTGCTGAAGGGATATTGATGAATAAGATGAACGGGGCCACTCCCCTCATTATGCAAGCATGAGCTGTTTTGGAGACAAGGAAACATATGAGCAATTGGAACACAGCCCAGCATATGATGGGAGAGGTCCAGGGAGCTATGATAATTCCTGGGAAAGAAACCTCATTCATACCTGAGCAATCAAGAAAGACTTCTCAGAGGAAATGTTTGCTAAGGTGAAACCTAAAAGAATTAGCAGAGTCAGCAGAAAAAGAGGGGAAAGAAAGAGCTTCCTAAGCTGAGGGAAGACCACACACAAGAGTCCAGGGCTAGAGAGATAATGGAACACTTACATTATACAGCCCGTTCAGTATGGTTACGGTGCAAAGTACAGAAGGGCCAGAGAGGCTCATGATGTGTGCAGGAAGTCAGTTTCCTTGGAATAATGCATCCAGAGACTGCCAGGTGCTAAACGTTCAGTTACAGTTTCCTGAGTTTAAAATTGTGTTTGGGTTTTTGGCATGCGATCTGCGAGGCAGTGTAAGCAGAAGGAAGGATAGAGTGGTTAGAGGTGACGGTGGTCAAATCAGTCTTACGTGCTGAGTCTGCAAACATCCTCACTTCACTGTGTGTTCAGCAAAAGAAGCCGACTATGAGAGAGCTAAGTTGGGAAGTTGGCGGACTAGCATAGAGAAAGAACTTTGTTCATTTCTTCTCTTGTGTAGGTTATTAGCAAAAGCTTACTGAAGACTGAAAGCCAGATGCTGTTGTGTTCAGTTTCCATGGGGGTAGCAAACACTGTTTCTATTCTCCCCCACATCCCTTAGCCTGCTTGAGCTCACCTATAGTTGCAGGAGAACTTTTTTTCTTCGTGGGGACAGCTTCCCACTGCAAAGCATCTGCATCTCCATGGTTCTTAGCCTGTGGTTTTTAGCCTGAGAGGCTTTTCTTTAACCAAGGTGATTTTCTTTAAAGCACACAGGGCGACCAAGAAGTAGAGGAGGCTGAAGGTGGTCACATCCCCAGGGGAATTTCTTTTTCACTTTTTAAACTTTATTTATTTATTTTGAGAGCAGCACACATGAGGGAGGGGCCGAGAGAGAGAGAGAGAGAGAGAGAGAAAATCTCAAGCAGGCTTAGCACTGACAGTGCCCCTGATGTGGGGCTCAAACCCACAAACTGTGAGGTCATGACATGAGCTCAAATCAAGAGGCTGAGGCTCAACCAACTGAGCCACCCAGGTGCACAATCTTCCCCTCCCCTGCAGGGGCATTCCTTAACTCATGTCAGATAAGATTCAGTGGATTAAGGTTCTAGTGCCCCCAGTGTTCAGGCTCCAGATTCAAGGTTCTGAGTGCTGGCAAAAAGACCAAGCCCCATTTGCTCATGAAAGTAATCTGCTCATTAATGTACCCATGTGGCTTCCTCTTTCCCCTCTCTGACTGCCCCATTTCCTCACTTTTGACTCCTGGGATCACTTTCCAAACAGGTCACTGGCACCCAAATTCTTGCCTAGGGATCTGGTTTTGTGGAAACCCAAACCAAGATGCACACTCTTGGATCCTGTCACAGAACCTACCACAGACATCTCTGTGGAATTAAGTTTCCCCTGCTCTTCCCAACTGGTAGGAAAATCTTCACAGCCTGTAAGGATGAAAGACTAGCCACGAGTACCATGTTATGAAACTTCTCTTCCTTTCTCTCTCTTTCCCTCTATGTGGGTGTGTATGTATGCGTAGGTGTGTTGGGTTGTGATATAAAGTGCATTTCTAAACTGCAGGTCATTGTCAAGAGAGTTTATTATAAAACTACTATAGAGGATGACCACAGACATGAAGACCAACTGAAGACATTGGTAACTATCTAAGGGGAGACACAGAGGCCTGAACAATGATAGTGACATTGATGACAGGAAGGCAGCAACAGATTGGAGAAATAATTAGGAGAAACTGGTTCCTCCTTATAATGATGGCTTGAAGCCCCACCTCCCCCTTCAGAAGAATATGATCGGCATGATGAGAATAATAATAATGTAGTAAGAGCCACGCCAATGGCCTAATGGACATGCTCATTGTGCCCAGGAAATCAATTTCCTTGGAATAACTCATGCAAAGCAAAATATACAAAGAGTGCTAGGCGCTAAACATGCAATTATAGTTTTCTGACTTTAAAATTGTGTTTGGGTATGTGGTGCACAATCTCTAAAATATAATTACTGAGGAACATAGTTTAATTTGTATCAGTCACAATTTACGGCTCGTCTATGTTTATAGAAATGATTATGGTTTGAAGCTTCTTGCGCCTTCCTTGATGCATAAAAAATGATTATCAAGCCTTCAGAGGCAGCCGCCTTCCCTGAGAATTGGCAGCAACAGGCCCTTTAATCAGGAACAAGATCCTACAGAGCCAATGCATGCAAATATGCAATCTCAGAACAACAGTTAACTTTTCATAATGAGTGTGTTGGAAGGAACTACAGTGAGCCACAGCAGAAAGTGCCCACCGAACAGAATGCCAGTGATCAATGGTTACTGAGCACGGAATACTGGATTCACTCTCGCATCGTGCTGCTACATCAGAACACAAGCCAGTCTCGGCCACCAACTTATCATTTTAACACTGTCAGGGTTTCAAGTAGACTATCATTGGATCTGACACCAGGCCAGCTTTTTTTTTTTTTTTCAAACATCCTGGTAAGACAAAAACTTAAAAGGCTTTCATGTGGGAAAGACAGTTGGTGATTACCCATCAACACTGCCATTAACTCATTGTAGGACCTCCGGCAAATCATTTAACTGCCTGGGGCTTCAGGTTTTCTCATCTCTGTAATAAGGTGATTGAATAAAATGTCTTCAAAACACCCCACCAGCTCCCAATGATGATGACTCTGTATTTAGAGAAGTATGATAAGTCTTTGGTGAAAAGCCATTCAGCCTAGGTGTGTGCACACCATTTTGGCACTGTGAAATCTCATATGGGGTTTCCTTTATGCATAAGAAAGAAGAAAAGGACTGTGGACAATAAATCTGCATGGCTTTGCATTCGATATATCATTCAGAAACACTTAGGTTGTGGAAAATTGTCAGAAACTCTACTAGATGAAATCGGGTTGAAAAGAATGTGGGGGCGCCTGGATGGCTCAGTTGGTTAAATATCTGACTTCAGCTCAGATCATGATCTCGGGGCTCGTGAGTTCGAGCCTGGGTTGGGCTCTGTGCTGGAGCCTGCTTCAGATTCTGTGTCTTCTCTTTCTACCCCTCCCCCTCTCATGCTCAGTCTGTGTCTCTCAAAAACAAATAAACATTAAAAAAAATTTTTTTAAAAAGAAAATAATGTGAATTTTGGATGTCTGCATATCATGGAGAGCCCCCCCCCCCATAAAAGCAATCTGTCTGGTCGACCAGCAGGTTACACTCCCTGTTCTTTGGTGGATAGTTAATGTTTTCTTTCTCATAAGAGTAAAGCAATTGGAGAGATACAGAGAGGAGAGTAACTGCTCTTAAAAGGATGCCCAGTTCTGAACATCATTATTATGAGACATTTAGATAGCACTTCACAGGTACAAAGTGCTCCCCAATCATCTCATTACTTTTGTATGAGCTAAAAGCTGTTGAATTTGTCCTCCTATACCCCAAAGTGGATCTGAAGGCGGCAAACACTTTCTTGCAGAATCATCGAGTAAGAAGCCACTTCTCTGTAAGCCCCTGAATTGGCAATGATTATTCAGCCTATCAGAGGAAGCTTGACTGCAGAAGGGTGGTTTGGGGTGAGAGGGTGGGAAATGTACTTTTAAATAGGTGGAGAAGGAGCATTGCAAGAAGGTGGTGTTTGAGCAAAGACTTGAGGGGAGCTAATGAGGATACGTGGGGCTGGTGCAATCCAAGCAGTGGGAAACTCTAAAGCAAAACCCTGAGATAGATAACTCCCCGGTGAGCTTGAGAAACAGGCCAATGAGGCTGGAGCAGAGCAAGAGAAATGACTAGGAAGATAAGGTCAGAAAAGTAACAGGAAAGTCAGATTGCATAGTCTTGGACATTGTAAAGTCTTTGTCTTTTACTGCATGTAAGATGAGGAGCCCCTGGAGGAGGGGCAGGTTAGACAATGAGTGATGTTGGGGCACCTGGGTGGCTCAGTTGGTTAAACGCCTAACTTCAGCTCAGGTCATGATTTCACAGTTCATGAGTTTGAGCCCCACTTCGTCCTCTGTGCTGACAGTTTGGAGCCTGGAGCCTCCTTCAGATTCTGTGTCCCTCTCTCTCCGCCCCTCACCTACTCATGCTCTGTCTCTTCCTCTCTCAAAAGGTGAATAAATGTTAAAAAAAAAAAAATAGACACTGAGTGATGTGCTCTTCAAAGAGCATCACTCTGGTAGTTTGGTGTTGACAATAATCCATAGGAAAATAGGCAGGAAAGCAGGGGCGCCAGTCAGGACCCAGTGGTAGCAGTTCTGGAAAGGGATGCGGAGGCTCAAAATAGGCAAGACAGTGGAAAGGGGGAGGACTAGTTTCTGGATATACATTTTGATGGCAGAATCAAAAGGATTCCCTAATGTTGGAATGTAGCATGTGAGAGACAAGATCTAAGTGATCCCAGGATTACCAGTCTGAGCACCAGAAGGGTGGAACTGTGGTCAACTGAGGTGGGGAAGACTGCACGTCACAGAGGAGATCAGGGGTCAGGTGTGGAATTGGTAAGTTTGAATCGGCCACTGGATACCCAAGCAGCAGTTTCAAGTACACAGTCAGCTGTATAAGTCTAAAATATGGGGCTAGACTTAAGTATTTTATCACTGTAAACAATCCAGGCAGCATCTAAAGGGAGTAGGTGTGGAAGGTAAAGAACCAAGCGGAACATGAGAACGCAGAGGAAGAAGGTCAAGAGACTGGGCAGGAGACCCTGGCAAAGGACCCTCTGGAAGAGTAGCCTCTGGGGACAGAAGGAAATCTAGGAGAGGGCTAGATCAGAGACCACATGAGGAAAGGATTTGGAGGGAGAGGAAGAGACAGAGTAAGTCAGATGCTGCTCAGAGGTCAAACGGATACACACTGGGAACTGATCACTGCACCGGATGTAGCGAGTGCATCAGAGGAGTGCAACAATGGGACAAAAGTGTGCATAAGTGAAAGAGGAGACGATTCAGACACATGGAGAAAAGACAGTTTTTTCAAGTTATTTTACTGCAAAGAGAATAACATTGACGTCTGTTAGGGAGATGCGGTCAGATGAATGTTTTGTTTTGTTTAGCCTTTTTTTTTTAAGATAAGATAAATAGCAGCATTTTTATGCGCTAATGGGAATGATGAAAACACAGGGAACTTTTAACACTGCAGAAGAGAGAAGGGAGACTGACTGAAACAAGGTCCTGGCCTCGGTGACAGGTGGTGAAATCTTAGATGCACATGAAGGGCCTGGCTGTTAATTCCATGCATGGCAACACCAGGAAGTCAAGGTTTCTGGAAGCAAAGGCTTCTGGGCCAGCAGATGCGGAGAGTGCCGCTGGCTGACCTTCTTTATCATATCAGCCATTCGCCCTTCACTCAAGTTCATACTCTTTGTCTGTTGTCCTCTCGCTGATTCGTACAGGTCCATCCCACAGTCTACTTTATTGAAGCCTGGAAGGTCCAATTATGTTTTGGGATGATTAGAAAAACCCTAAAATCTTGCTGGACTTTTCTATCCATTCAAATTGGACATACAGACAGAGCAGGTATAATATCCGTGAATACTGGTTATCTTTCTGTTTGTTTGCATCTTCTCCAGTGGACCTTGAGGGCATTACACTAAGTGAGATAAATCAGACACAGAAAGACAAGCACTCCATGGAATCACTTACATGGGGAATCCAAGAAAGCCAAACTCACATAAACAGAGAATAGAATGGAGATTACCAGGGATGGGGGGTAGGGAGCTGAGACATAGTCTTTTAAGGGTACAGATTTGCTCCTAGAAGATGAATAAGTTCCGGAGATCTAATGCACAGTATAGTGATTGTTGACAACATAACTGCATTATGAACTTCAAAGTTACTAGGAGACTAGATCTTAATTGTTCTGACCATAAAAATTAAACGATTATTATGTGACATGATAGAAGTGTTAGCTAAGGCATGGGAATAATTATATTGCAACATATAAATGCACCAAATCAATGTTGTACACCTTAAGCTTACAGGATATTTTATGTCAATTATATCACGAGAAAAATAAGTAAATAAATACATACATAGAAGATGATAGATAGATAAATAGATAGATAGATAGATAGATAGATAGATAGATAGATAGATAGATAGACAGACCGACCTTAGAATTACGCAGACAGGAAATTTATTTAAAAAAACAATTTTAGGAGCACTTGGGGGGCTCAGTTCATTAAACGTCCGACTTCCACTCAGGTCGTGATCTCATGGTTTGTGGGTCTGAGCCCTACGTCAAGCTCTGCGCTGACAGCACAGAGCCTGGAACCTGCTTCAGATTCTGTCTCCCTCTCTCTTCCCCTCCTTCATTCACATTCTATCTTTCTCTCAAATATAAACATGAAAAATGAGTTTTTAAATAAAAAAACAATTTTAATTTCAGAAATTCAAAGTACCAACACTGGATTACGGATTGCATTTAAGAAGAGAGCCACCAGACGGGCGTCTGGGTGGCTCAGTTGGTTAAGCATCTGACTTCAGCTCAGATCATGATCTCACGGTTAGGGCGCTGAGTCCCGCGTTGGGCTCTGTGCTGACAGCTCAGAGCCTGGAGCCTGCTTCAGATTCCGTGTCTCCCTCTCTCTCTGTGCCGCCACCCACCTCTCTCTCTCTCTCTCTCTCTCCCCCCTTGTAAATAAATAAACATTGACAAAAACGTTTAAGAAGAGAATCACTGTAGATATTTAGTGCAGAGAAACTCTGGAGACTTAATTTCCCTCCGCCCGTTCCATTCCCAGGGTAGCAGCCTCAAGACAGCGCAGGAAAAGCCACGCTTTCGTAACTGGTGGCAGACGTAACCCGCAGCGCAAATCTGAATTTTGTCAGAGGAGAGAAGCTCCAAGTGATAGCATAGGCACTACAGTTCCTATCTTACGGAGAGGGCGGAGCTCTAGAGCCTTGGAGCGGGGGTGGGGGGGGGCAGAAGCAGCGGGTCAGGAGGTCAGGGGGTTTCTCTCCTTCCCAGCCTCCTATTGGAAACCTCCAGTAACAATCTGTGACTCTGGATAAAATTCTACCCCCTCCTCAGAGGTGCAAGATTCCTCAACTGGTTTCCTTCTTGGGCTCCCCCCACCTCATTATTAGGCTCCCCCTACCTCATTATCTTTGAATCCTGCATTCACTTTGCGGCTTCTATTTTCTCACATCAAGCTCTGAACACACATTTTCTTTACTCAAGCCCACTTTAGCTTTCTTTTCTCTAACTCACTTACTTACTTTACTCTGGCTCCCAACTAACTTAAGAATAGAGTGTACGACTGTTGGTGGGAATGTAAACTGGTACAGCCCCTCTGGAAAACAGTGTGGAGGTTCCTCAGGAAACTAACAATAGAACTCCCCTATGACCCAGCAATAGCACTGCTAGGAATGTACCCAAGGGATACAGGAGTGCTGAGGCATAGAAGCACATGTACCCCAATGTTCTTAGCAGCACTCTCCACAATAGCTAAAACATGGAAAGAGACTAAGTGTCCATCAACAGATGAATGGATCAAGAAGATGTGGTTTATCTATACCATGGAATACTACATGGCAATGAGAAAAAATGAAATCTGGCCACGTGTAGCAACATGGATGGACCTTGAGGGCGTTATGCTGAGTGAAATAAGTCAGGCAGAGAAGGACAAATATCATATGTTTGCACGTATAGGAGGATTAGGAGGAACTTAACAGAGGACCAAGGGGGAGAAGAAAGGGGGAAATGGTGGGGGAAAGGGAGAGAGGCAAACCATGAGAGACTCTTGAATGCTGACAAAAACTGAGAACTGATGGATGTAGGGGGGAGGGGGGATGGGCATGGAAGAGGGCACTTTGGGGATGAGCACTGAGTGTTATGTGGAAACTAATTTGACAATAAACTATTTGTAAAAAAAAAAAAAGAATAGAGTGTATGATACGTACAACATACAAAATATGGCCTTATCAGTAAGGCTTCTGGTCACCAGTAAGCTACTGGTAGTTGAATTTTTGGAGGGAGATAAGTTAACATTTCAACTGCACAGAGGTTGGGGGTCAGTGCCCCAGTGCCCCTAAAACCCACTTTGTTCAAGGGTCAACTGTACATTACAATATTCTAACTTCACAATATTCCTATGTAGCAAGTACCATTACTATCTACTTTTCATATGAGGATAGTAGAACACGGGTGTGTTAAATAAATTGCCCAAAGTCATAGCTAAGAAGAGTAGAGCGTGGATTTTAAATCAAGAACTATTTCTGATTCTGGGTCCGAACTCTAAACTACCGTGCTACAAGATATAAAGGAATGTTCTGGGAACACAGACAAAACAAGACTGGCTCTATCAAGGGGTCACAGACTTCAGAGGGGAGCCACCATTTGAGCTGGGGATTCGTAGAATTACAATCATACAAGCCAAAAATGTTATGCACACAGTCAGCGTCAGGAACCAACAGTAAATTCCCAGTGCTTCTCCTTCGCCAAAGCAATTGCTCATTGACTCTCAGCCTGCATACACCTTGCTCACTTATCTTTCTTTGCAAGCACTGATTAAGTTCCACATTATCTACAAAGATGTTCCCGAAACTCCCTAATAAGAAACTCATGACATATCTTGCCTGAATGATTCAGCCTTCTGGCATCTCCTCCATTGTTTTGTTATCTCTGGTATAATTTGGTTTGTCAGCCCTTATCAAATCCCTTTGGGTCAGGCACTACTCGTGGCTTGATGGAAAGAACATTTGCTGCGAAGATGGATGTTCCAAGTTTGAATCTCAACTCCTCCACTTGTCATCTGCATGTCCCTAAGGAACATGTCCCATCTACTCAATCCCCAGCTTCTTCACCTATCTAATGGAAATGATGATATTCAACTTATTCAATAAGAAAATCCTTAGGGTGCCTCACCCAGTACAGAACACATAGTGAGTATTTAGTACATGTCATTTCCTTTCTCTTCAACATTTGCCTACCTTATAATACACACAGTAGTCAGAAAGTGCAGCAAATGTCTCCCAAAGCAATGAAAGATTTCTCAGACGGTATCACAATGATGCAGATGAGCTCAGTGATGAGAGAAATGAATGACAAGATAAACTTCCAGAGAAGGGAAAAGACAGAGAGAATGCTGTGTGTGCAATAATCCTTTCAGGCCCTCGTTGTGAAGCATCACTTAGATACCAAAGGTTCTAGCCACTGACTTCTCCCGCCTCTGCTAATGTGCTCACGACACACCCTGAGGTGTTTATCAACAGGGAAAGCGAAATGGGTGGCTCAGAAAACTTAAGAAACTGAGTTAATTTGGAGAGGAAGCAGGTATTGCCAACATTTCTAAAAATTAGTGTGACCCAACAGAAGGATTGGTTAGATAAAGGGCAATCTAACCATTGGCATAAATGTTTCTCTTGGCAATAATTTTATTATTATATTTATTATTATATATTATATATATTACTATATAGTATATATTATTATATTTATTATTAATATATTTTATTTTTAGTTATATATTGTAAACCTTTAAGATAGATTTTAAAACAAGATTTTGAGTCTTACTGGCTATTTGTCCTTGGGCAAGGTAAATCATTGTCCAGCCCTGGTTTTCTCATCTGTAAAAATGAGGAAAATCCAGTGGTGCCTGGGTGGCTGAGTTGGCTAAGCATCAACTTTGGCTCAGGTCATGATCTCACAGTTTATGGGTTCCAGCCCCCCATGGGGCTCTCAAAGCTTGGAGCCTCCTTCGGATTCTGAGTGTGTTTCTTGCTCTCTCTGCCCCTCCCCCACTCATGCTCAGTCTGTCTGTCTGTCTGTCTGTCTCTCTCTCTCTCTCAAAAATAAACATTGAAAAAAATTTTTAATGAGGAAAATCCAGCAGATGCCATCAATGTGCCCCCCACTCACCACTTCTGCTCAGATTCTGCTTTTCACAAAGACCTATGGAGACCATCACTGAAAATCCTGTCTGGGTCTTTTTCCTGGGTGAGGGAGTGCCTGGACTCAAGGGCAGAGCAAGCCCTGAGTACAGCAGAGTGGCTGTCCCTTAAAGGCCTCCTTGCCCAACAGTGGCTGGAAAGCAGTAGATAAACCCATTCACAATCACCTTTTGGTTAAGATAACTCTGAAGCAATTTACACTGTATCCCAGAATTCTCTGACTGCATTTGCTAGTTGCCCACGGGGTTAACTTGCTTGGTAATATACATTTATTTACTACCTCCCTTTCCTTGGCTTACTCCCCCTCTCTCCTACTTGTACTTACCAGGATTACCTTTTGAATAAATCACTCATCTTGTTTTAGGGTCAGCTTCTGGGGAAACTGCAAACAGGAAAGAGAATAATAGTGTGTAATACCTGCATGATTACTTATCAAATGCTTGGTACACTTCTTATCCTATTTTATCAGTCAGGGCTCAATCAGAGAATCAGAAACAGTAGGGGAAATGTATACTAAGAAGTTTAGTGCAAGGAATGGCATATGTGATTATGGAGGATAGCTAGGCAAGTCCAAAATCAGACCAGACCACCGGCAAGGGCAGGATGGGACTCTGGGGCAGGAGATGAAGATACTCATCACAGACAGGATTTCTTCTTCCTCAGGGAAGCCTCAGCTCTGATCTTAAGGCATTCCAACTGAAGAAATGGGCCCACCCACCCAAACTACCTGGGGAAAACTCTTTTATGTAAAGTAAATGATTCTGGTCTTTAATCACATCTACCTTCATCATATCTGGGTTAGTGTTCAATTGGCTAAGTGGGGACTAAGAGCTAGTTAACATGTTTAACAAAACCTGTCATACTCATGATAAGAGCTCAAAAATGGCAGACTAGTAGTTATTAATTTATATCTAATGATATAGATAACACTGAGTCATTGTATACCATTTGGGGGAAAAAATGGTATAAAGAACAAGATAATACTCATTCATAAATCCTCCATGAGAAGATCTCCATTGGCCATGCTTTTTACATGTACAAATAATGCCTCTGCTTTTACTCCATCGAACTACATGCATTCTTCCCTTGACACTATACCCTTAGCATTTTTATCTCATGTCGTATATTAAAACTTTATTTTCATTATTATGAAGTATTTTGTCATCTATAGGTATCATATTTTATTAATGGCATGTCTTTTTGTTGGACATGTGGATTCCTCCCACTTTTTCATTATTTCATCGAACTGCTTATATAAAAACCTTGCCTGTGAAATACTGTTTTAGGATATGTTCCTAACTATTTAATAATGAATCTGTCAGTTTCTTGCAATTGGTTATTTGAAGGAAATAAGGTCTGACACCCCAAAACGTCCCATAGGCAGTAAATTAACCTCTATTCTACACACATAGAAGGATGTCAGTTGTGGAGTAGCTTTGGGAGAAAGTGAGGAAGAAGATCCCCAGTGGAGAAAAGCTAGTTAGAAGAATTTCAGAATAAAACTAATTCTTTTAAAAGGATGTTGATGCCAGAGTTCCTAGATTGTGCCCTTTCTTTTCAGAGTTTTGTTAATATAAGTTTTAGAAGTAATTTTTGTTACTTACAAATATGAAAAATAAAGGAAGAAGATGGATCCGTGGCTACTGGGTGTTATGGATGGGTGAGAGTGTTGTTAAATAAAGGTCACACAAAGGAGTTTCCCAAATGACAGAACTAATATGAATCCTGACTTTGGTGGTGGTTAAACAAAACTATAAATGTGTTAAAATCCATATAACTGTACGTCAAAATAAGTTAACATGGCTGTATGAAATTTTTAAAAAGGGGGAAAATAGGATTCATGGAATGATAAACGAAAGGAGAATGAAGTTGTGGAAGGCGTTTGGTACAGAAAGATAAAAGCACATGTTTTTCCTGAAAGTTTAACGCCATAATTTGTAGCATGATGTATTTCACATCTTCTATCTGACTCCTTAGATTTAAGGCCAATGGTGGTTTGTATCATCATTTATAACCAAATAGAAATTATGATCACTTTTTATAAAAGATTTCTCTAAACAAACAAACTGTCCCAGTAAAAAGATCAATCTTTTTTGCCTTGATTATTTTCAACTGAGGATTTATTTACATTTTCCATATTCATCTGCTAAACTTTTTCCATATTTATACTTAGATTAAATCTTTTAGCTAAATATTAAATCATACAGGTACAGTCATCAAGAATTGCATAAGGAATTTCAACATCATGGTAAAAAACGTAAAACTCCATAGAAATTTTAATGTTACCGTAATGCAACATTATGATCTCTGCATTTTATTTCCTTTTGTAAGTATGGTCAGCTCAGAAAGAAAGACCAAGGGGCCTTGATTTGGACTCAGGAGATCTCATCCTTTCACTCATCCCAACCATCTTCTTGGGGGGACCCCAAGCGATGCTGCCACAAAACCACTGAGTCAATGTCAGTGATCTTGAATAACCTTCTGAAAGCCACATTCACATAGTGTAATGTGATCCTCACTTGTTATCAGATAGTTGCCAGAAGCCGACCTCGGCAGGGTCCAGGCGTCCCCGAAGGATAGATGGTGTCCGTGAAGGTGGGATGAGAGAGCCACCAGAATCTTTCTGGTCACCAGGCAGGCATCTCTGCTCTGACTGGGGCTCAACTTTATAATTAAGTGTTTGGGGGATGGCAGAGAAGTGGAATTTGCCTTAGACAATGATTTCTGATGACAAACTTCTTTGATATGTAAGAATTTCCCAGAATATAGATTTGTAGAAGACTCTTGCATAACCTTTATCAATAGTGATTGAGGTAGGTGATTTAGATGCTTATCCTATGGGGAAGGAAGGTATCTTTAGCATACAAGACAATGTTTTTAGAATAAAAAGGGTGAAGTTAGTTCTTTGTGAGCAGGGGTCAATAGCTTGTTTGTTTAAGGAGAAGTATTAAGAAAAACAGATCTTCCAGGAAACACAATGTTTGCTCGCATAATCACAAAATAAGTAGTTCCTACAATAGGTTCCTTCACAGGGTGCAATCAGCATGTTCAAGGCCAGAATAAGTCACTCAGAAGACTGATCACAAGATGCTTTGGGGGCCGGTGCTCCAGGCAGAAACAATTGGGTGGGGGTGGATATCTGTCCTTAACTCTAAATTAGGGTCTTTCTCTCAGGACCAGGCTCAATCATAACTCTTGTGTTCTTAGCCCCCTTTATTATCTAAGTCTTGGATCTGCAAGGCCCATAGGGAGAGCCTTTTGACAATCGTCCACAATGTTTTCATCTGAAATCTTCTGAAAAGGCAGGAATATGCTTTTCCTTATGAGGAATCTGTGTGGGAAATATTGGTCTGATTTGGAATATTGTGAGGCCTGGTCAATATCAGCAGGCTCATTTCCAACATGAGACAGTAGTAGCAGAAGGAGATACCAGTTTTCGTTTCTCATGGCAGGAGCTCTGCAAACGCTGCCATTTCCTCAGTGTGACTGTCATCCAGCAAGGCCGGTGCAAATAGTAGCTGCTAAGCCAATGGTTCTCTGTTCCCATTCACTGTATGCTTATCTCTCCATCATTAACAAAATAATCTTTGAAATTATTTCCAACAACTGAGGGTTTTGGAATCTGTAAGATACTGCAAATAACGCTTATGGTTTTTAAGATTTATAATAGGTAGATAACAGGGTCCCCTTCAAACCACTCCATTTAAAAGCGCATGTCTCTGGTCTCTGTTCCCCTCTCCACCAGGCACTAACTTCAGATTTTACTTCATTCTTTCAGGAACACATTGTATTCAGACTTGTTTTGGTGGGAGAAGAAAGATGAACATGAGAGCAAGATTTCCAGTTAGTTTTAAGGTTATCCTTTAAGTGGTAGAAAGACCCTCATGTCACTTGTCTCAGTCTCTGCTGGAGCCTTAGCCCCCACCATCTTGAATTTGACCTCATAGGTCTCTCCCAACCCTCCTGCCGGTAGATATGACTTCTCCAGGAGGGGTGTTCATTGCTGGTGTGATTCTTCTGGGCAAAGGCAAGCCCAAGGCAGAAAACTAGCTCTGATAGTTTCTACTGGGTTAGATGTAGAGGTGGGGACTTCATGGAACCTTAGGTATGTTTGAGCTGGTAGAATTAAGGACATCCCTGGCAAAAAAAGAGTCCAGCAAGACAGTAGCCCAAGACTCCAAGCAGAAGCAAAGTTGGGGTTTTTATAAACCCAAATCTCTAATACAGTGAGACTTGATTTACTTCTCTTTGATGCTCCTTGATGCTATAATCAAGGTCCCGTGAAGACTTAGGAGCTCACCAATAACATCCCTATTTCCCCCCTGAGTTTGAAAACAAGTGTAAGAAAGACAGAAGAGTCAGTAGATGAAGACTCAAATAATCAATTTGATTGCTTATTAAACCATGGTTGGAGAACATGGACTCAGATCTAATATTCTCTGAATTACACAAACTTAGACACACACAGCCACCTGCACAGATGGACCCTCCAGGCCTCACCAACAGTATGACTGGGAACTGATCAGAATGCATGTGCCCAAAATGCAGAGGAGAGGGAGGCCTGGCCGGCTCAGTCACTAGAGCATGCAACTCTTGATCTCAGGGTTGTAAGTTCAAGTCCCACATTAGGTGTAGAGATTGAATAAAAATAAAATCTAAATAAATAAACAAATCAAGAAAATTCAGAGGAGCTTGCCAATGATTCTCAGCTCTTTCTGCCAAAATTAGCAATCAGAGAGGCAGGCTCTCCCCTGAGGAGGAATGAGGGAGGGAGGGAAAGAAGCCGGGAGAGGTGCTTGAGTGGACCTCCCCACTATGGCTCCCACAACGTGGACGAAATTAACATGCATCCTGCTCTTACTTAACCAATCAGCTCAACCAAGGTCTTGGTCGGCAAAAGACACACAGAAGATGATAGTTGGTACAAAAGAGAATGTCACCTCTTAGGGTGGCTTGGTGGTGCCAAGGGAGATGTCAAAGCTCCTCAAGGAGACTATGGGAATATTGAGAATTTAAGTGCCAGTATTGGAGATTCTGGGTCTTACTGTGACATTATGGTAATGCTTTCTTAAAAGCAGAAAGGTCAAAACCAACCCTTTATCCCACCACACCCCCAAAGAAGACTTTTGGTCCCTGCTGGTTTGATAAGCTCTGGTAGTGTGGGTTAGTCCTAGGATCCTTATGTGGTTTCTGCCACAATGGGACCTATATTAATAAAGATGATGATAGCTCCCTTTTAACAGCAGTCCTGGGCAAACTTTTCTACGGAGGCATAGGTGGGGACCAGCTGCTGGGGTCTGAATAAAGGTGTCAGAGGCTGAGAACTTAGCCTAAAAAAGTCTGTAGCAAGGATAACATTCTTTTGAAGTCCCTCATTCGTTGCCTCTTAACAATTCATGGAATTTTGGGGCACCTGGGTGGCTCAGTTGGTTGAGCGTCCTACTTCAGCTCAGGTCATGATCTCGCAGTACAGGAGTTTGAGCCCCGCATCGGGGTCTGTGCTGACAGCCAGCTCAGAACCTGGAGCCTGTTTCAGATATTGTGTCTCCTTCTCTCTCTGACGCTCCCCTGCTTACGCTGTCTCTTTCTCTCTCTCTCAGAAATAAATAAAACATTAAAAAAAAAAAAACAATTCATGGGATTTTAAGTCTCTTTCACCATACTTTCAATTTTTTCTTTGATATAAAAATGGGTGTAAATTACCTACCATTAAATAAAATGTATGCTTTCTGGGAAGCTGTGGTATTATTTTTCCCTCAGTCCTGCATATACAGGGCAGAATGCAGTATAAGCCCCACGCTTAATTCCACTGAACACTCAAAGGTTCGAAAAGCACTGTTTATATGCATATGCATTCATCTATCCATCCAAAAAATATTTACTCAACACCATAATTATTTGTAAGACCTTCTGTGTCATAAGACATCGTCCGAGTTTCAAAGAACTATGACTTCTAATAGAAGAGTTTATCATTTCCATTTATAATAAAATAATAAATGTCAAGTGCTTGTTCCAGTAATTGGTACTTAGTAGGCATGTTTTAAAAAGTATTTTATACCCAGTAGTGGAATTACTGGATCATGTGGTGGTTCTGTTTTTAATTTTTTGAGGAACCATCTTGACATTTGCAACATGGACGGAGGTAGAGTGTATTACGCTAAGTGAAGTAAGTCGGTCAGAGAAAGACAATTACCAATGACTTTGCTCATATGTGGAATTTGAGAAACACAACGAACACAAAAGATAAATGAAACATCAGACTCTTAAATATAGAGAACAAACTGGTGGTTGCCAGAGGAGAGGTGGGGGGGGTTGGTAAAATGGGTGAAGGGGTTAAGAGTGTACTCGCTCTGATGAGTACTGACTAATGTGTAGAATTGTTGAATCACTATATTGCACCCCTGAACTAATATAACCCTGTATGTTAACCATACTGGAATTTTTTAAGAAAGTATTTTATATGATTACAATTGTTTTTATTATCCTAAGAGTATACTGAAAAGAAAGGCAAATAATAATGGCTGTCTGCTTAGAAAGGAAGGGAAATCTAGGGGCGCCTGGGTGGCTCAGTTGGTGAGGCGTCTGACTTTGGCTCAGGTCGTGATCTCACAGTTTGTGAGTTCAAGCCCCGTATCAGGCTCTGTGCTGATAGCTCAGAGCCTGGGGCCTTCTTCAGATTCTGTGTCTCCATCTCTCTCTGCCCCTACCTTGCTCACTCTCTCTCTCTCTCTTTTTTTTTAATTTTTAAATGTTTTTATTTATTTTTGAGAGAGAAAGAGAGCAAGTAGGGGAGAGACAGAAAGAGAGAGAGACACAGAATGTGAAGCAGGCTCCAGGCTCTGAGCTGTCAGCACAGAGTCTGATGTGGGGCTCAAACTCAGGAGCTGAGAGATCACGACCTGAGCCAAAATCAGACGCTTAACTGACTGAGCCACCCAGGCGCCCCTCTCTCTTTCTTAAAAATAATAAACATCTTTTTTTTTTAAAGTAAGAGATATCTTGAAAGTGTCAGCCAAAAAATAAAAGAAAACAAAAATATGTTCCCTAGTGCTTTGTTACCCTCTACTTCATTAGGCTGAAGGTGTCATTCATTGAAAATAAAATAAAACAAGATGAACAAGAACAAAACATTGCCTGACTCCGAATAATAGTACATATAGCTTGGTGCGTGGCAATGCATGGCCATACTTACTAACCTTTTTATACATTAAATATCTTTACAGCAGCAAGATTGAAAGCTCTTTAAAGCGGCTAGTGGTGTAGACCAGCACGATCCAACAGAAACAATGCAAACCACACATGAAGTTCTAATTTTCTAGTAGCCACATATAAGAAATATACAAAGAAACAGGTGAAGTTTTAAATTCCAGCACATTCAACATAGTGCCATTTTAACATATAAGGAAGTATAAAAATTATAAGTGAAATATTTTACATTCTTGGTACTTAATTTTCAAAATCCAATATGTATTGATATTCATAACACATCTCAGTCTGAGCTACCTGCATTTCAAGGACTCCGTAGCCACATGGAGTTAGTGGTCGCCATATTGGACAATATAGGGACTGACTCAAGAACTTCAGGAGAAAGTCCAAGGATATCTTCTACCGGGAGCACATCAGCACAGATGTGTGAGTGAATTCATGCGTGCGTGCGTGCATGCATGCTTGTGTTTGTGTGTGTGTGTGTGTGTGTGTGTGTATGTGTGTTTTCATTGCGGACATTGATAATAAGAAACATATTCAGTGTAATTCTTTCTAAATTTATTGACCACTTCTTAAACAGCAGAAATTAAACACAATGTAAATTTTTGACAAAAGCAATGTTATTAACATTAAAAAGTGTAGGTCTGAAGTAGATAGACAAGTTGTCCTTGTTCTGCTTGCTAGGATTTGGTTTCTTATGTCCGTTGCTTGAGTTTGTATTTCCTGTCTTCTCTGTCCACATCCCACTCTTGTGGACCCCTAGCTTAGTGTCATGAGGCCACACTCCTTACTCTAACACAGACACAGCCACCCCCCATACACACAGAAATTACACCCCTGCAGAAAATGTTACTCTGTGTGTTAAAAGTGCCAATGAAAACGCTGTGTTCTTTCCTCTTTTATCTTTTAATGTTTATTTATTTTTGAGAGAGAGAGAGAAAGAGAGCAGGGGAGAGGCAGGGAGAGACAGAGACACAGAATCTGAAGCAGGCTCCAGGATCTGTGTTGACAGCACAGAGCCCAACGTGGGGCTCCAACTCAGGAGCCGCGAGATCATGACCTGAGCCAAAATCGGACACTCAACTGACTGAGCCACCCAGGTGCCCCCAAAGTGCTGTGTTCTTCAAGTGAGAGCCTGAAATATTCTCCCATGGGTGGGGGGAAAGCTTTTTTTAGCTTGCTATCCACTCAGCTAACCTCAAGATAATGGCAGATACAATACACATAACGTTCTTTCACATGAGGAATTCCTGTATTGATGTATTATTCTCTTGTTTGCTTATTTTGGTGCTTCGTATTTAAAAATACTAAGACTGTGTTCAGACAACACATTCAAAATATCGAAGTCTTATAAACAAAGCCATTTGACTAATAGAGACTTAATTATTTCTCAAGTATTAATTACTGCTGAATACAGAAAAGACCTGAGGATATTTAGAAAGCTTGTTTTTCGAAATAATATACTCATTGGAGGTATTTTGAAACTCAGCCCCTGAGAGTTTTAATCTATCATTTGTGCAGTCCCATTCATAACGCTGTCATTGCAAGGAAAATTCCAAGGAGTACAACAGTTTTTGCATCACACACCGCTCGGAATGTAAGTTAGGTAAAGCCACACACCTGCCTTAAGGGAACAGAAACACACCCCGGAGAACAATAACCATATCGTAGTAGCTTATGAAAATATAACTTGACTTGTTCATGATTCTTCTAACAGCATGTTAATCACTCAGTGTATTCTATGTGCAGTGCTAAATATATTACATTCATTCTGTCACCTGATACTAATGCTATGCTTCCAGGAGCACACACCTACTCCACAGACTTAGGAAACCGAAACACAGAGAGATGCTTTTGTAGTTGTGCAAAAACACACTTTCTCGGACTCCAGAGCCAAGCTGTAAACAATGGTGACACACTATCTTGTTTTGTCAAATCTCATTTTCTAGAGAAGCAAACAGAGACTGGAAAAAGACTGCAATAGGTCAGGGTCACAAAGCTAATTAGCTTCACAGCAGGACCCAGAACCATCTTTGAACTCCAGGGCCATGATGATTCAAGAAGGATGGTCTGAATTTACCTCCCCTCCCTAATCAAAGAAATGTGGGATTTTTTTGGTGGGGGGGGTAAGCCTGGGTGGCTCAGTTTGTTAAGCATCCAACTCTTCATTTTGGCTCAAGTCATAATCTCATAGTTCTTGAGTTCAAGCCCCATTCGAGCCTGCTTGGGATTCTCTCTCCCTCTCACTCTCTGCCCCTCCCCCCACTCACTCTCTCTGTCTCTCAAAATAAATAAATAAACTTAAAAATATATATTTGAAAAGAACTATTTTTCCACACATACCAGTTGCTCTGCAGCAATGAAGAAACTATTCTTGGGGTCATCATTTCATCATTCACACAAAACCCCAATCCTCCAGTTACCTGGGCAGAGCCTGTGGTCTCTAAGAAACAGGCCCCAACAGAATGTTCTGAAGTCTTCATCCTGGATGATTTCCTGTCCTCACACTCGTGGACGCTTTATTTCACTGCACATCTTTCAAAAGGCTGTTTTTATCCATCTGCTGGCCTGCTCTCCCCTTGTCTTATCCCTCACACAAACAACTTCCGTAGCCCCACCTTGTCTTTAATGAATCTGGAATCAGAAGTCCCGCGCTTTAATTCCATTTCAACCATCTATCTTTGTACATTTGGGTCTGCAGGCAACTTCTGGGAACTCAGGTTTCCTCACCTGCTGGCGGAGATTAGAGCCCCAGCCTCCAGGGCTTGTCTACTGGGTCATGGTGTGGGTACTCGACACAGATTTATTACACAGATTTATTTACATATCTGTGAATAAAGACCGGTATGAATATTTGCGAATTTGTGAACTATGTACCACTTCATGTGAGCCATCAGCATATGCCTCTGTTTATTCCATTCTATGCCCTCACCTGAGTAATGCCCTTTATCCTTACTCACCAATCAAAATTTCATCCATCCCTTAATTCATCCATCCCTTAAGACTAAGGCATTATGGTCTGAATGGGTTGTGTCCCCCCGCCAAAAATTCACTTGTTGAAATACTAACCCTGAAAGGTGACTACATTCATAAGTGGGGATTTGAGAAGTGATTGGGTCATGGGGTGGAGCCTCCAAATGGGATTAGTGCCCTTATGAAAGAGATTCCCCAGAGTGTGCTAGTTCCTTCCCCATGTGAGGCAGTGAGAAGTCGAGAAGTCTTGTGACCCAGAAGCAGGCCCTCACCAGACCCCCAGCCATGCAGGCACCCTGATTTCAGAATTCCAGCCTCAAGAACTTGAGAAATAAATTTTTGTCATTTACGAGGCACCTTGTCTGTGCGATTTTGTCATGGCAACTCAAAGGGGACTATGGCATTAGGTAACTGTGTTCCCTTTTCCAGCCAGCACTAAGCAGCCTTCTTCATATACCTATTGTGCATTCTCACGTGGTTACTTGGATGTGTACCGGCTCTGTGAACATGAGCCAAGTTCATTTGTCCATGATGCCGACTCATGCCCTCAGCCTGACCTGATGATTCCAGCCTCCTGAAGACTGGCCTCCTACGGACAGATGGCTACTAGGTGTGCAATTTTGGGCAGGTTCTTTAACCTCTAAAGCCCAGATCCCCAACCATAAATAGAGGAAATTCATAGATAGTGGAGTGTTGCAGGCCAGCTGAAGAAAAGGCAAATAGCAAAGAGTCTGCTCCTCAACCCTTTGTCATCCATTCCCCCACAGCACAGCCTATTAATGCCTTATCACCTTCCTGAGGGCGAAGATCAGGTCTTACAACTCAGTGCACTATTATATGCAAATAAATTCAGATTGGTTGCCAATTTGTAGGGTTAGATGAATTTGCAGAACAGCATGTCCAGAAGGAGCATTTGGTTCTAACCTGGGCACACTTTCAGCCACCACTGGACAGTCATTTATTTTACATCTATTATGTCCAGACACTTTGTCATGGAAACATGAAGAAATGGAGTCATTGATCTGTGAAGTAGTGGAGAGCAGGGTATATATATAATTTTGCTCAAAAGTGCCCAGCATCTTTGTGAACATGGATGTCACTGTGTGAATGTGGATAAATCTTTCCTTCCCTGAACCTTGGTCACTTAATCTGTAAAATGGATTAATAGTGCCTTCTTTACACAGTGACAGAGAAGCTTAGGTAAACCAATAATATGAGAGTTTATATCACATGTCAGCAAACTACAGCCCACAGGACAAATCTGATCAGCCACCTGTTTTCACAAAGAAAATATACTGGAACTTTGCCATGCCCGCCATTTACATTTTATCCATGGTGTGTTGCGGACAAAATGACACAAAGGACAAGACACACACAAAAGACAGACACAGACACAACTCCGGCCGGAGGAACAATTCTACGCAAGCCCCTCTTGCGGTTTATTTTATACCCCGGTAACTGGATACAAACTGAAACCTACAAGATGCATTCCTTTACCAATTAAGGGCAAGTAGCCAAACACATTTCAAGGACAGGGGGGAGCAAAGGGAGGAAGCGACCACAACATGTTTACTAAGAGGCCTGCTCACAATTCCAGCCTTCTCCTTACTTCTAAGCAGGGCATGTTCCCTCGTTTGCGAGCGGACCATTAAACTTGGATATTGTGTGCAGGCCTCCTGGCAGAGCATCCTGTTTGCAGGCATGCTTTGCCCAGGCAGGGAGCCCCGTGTGCAGGCACATCCCCGCGTCCCTAACCACGCTTTCTTGTGGTCACTTTCGGGCTCCCACATGGTGGCTTCAGCACCCACAGGTCAGCCCCACCATGGGTAGCTGCAGTAAAAGATCACAGACTCCTGCTTTACATAAAGGCATTATAATTATGAATATTGTCCTCATGAGTACTTATAGAGGGACACTGTGATATAATGGCAAAAGCACAGGTTTTATAGACAACCATCTTAGATTCCATTGCTCTTCCTCCCCCTTTGGGAGGTATATGACTTCACACACAGCTTACCCCTATCACAGTATAGATCTTTAGTTCACAGTATAGATCAAGTTCCTGTTGACTTGGCACCGGATTCTCATAACAACCAATGACTAAGACACACGTGTTTGGAGAACGCTGGTGTCTTTGCGGAACTTGGCAGTCTTCAGTGTCTAGGAAACACTGTGAACATCTAACTATGGGGTGGAGTGTATGCTGTCTCTAATCTAGTTGAGTTTGGAATCGTTTTCAATGAAGACCCACAGAACAGGTGCAGAGGGCATGCTAATCTCTTGTAAACGCTTTCATTTACTGAATTCTTGAGAGGGCGAGTGTGGTCCTGATACTGCTCTCATACTCACTAGTAAAAGACCAGAGACTAGAATCCAGACCTCTAGGTTCCTCATTGTATTTTATAATCCTCCTAATACTGATCCATTCCAGCAGTAATGGTTAAAACCTGTGTCTCAAGTTGGAATTGCTGACTTCAAAGTCCAGGTCCACACTTAACTACTTGAATCACTGTGGGTAAGACACGTGATTTCTCTGTGTGTGTCTCTTCCCCGGGACATCAGAATGTTAGCAGCACCTACCATATGCTTGGTGCCGGAAGTAACTTTGTCAGTGCTTGCATGTAACCCAGAGCCCAGGATATAGCACGTGCTTGATTGATATTAGCTGGGCTTATTCACTGATTGACTCATTTACTTAAAAATATTTATTTATGTGTAGTGTGTATCAGTAAGAGTAATAAAAAACAATACTTTATAGTTGCAAAGATCCTTAAAGTGTGTCCCTAGGCCTCTTGTCTAACTGAACGTCCTCATCTGTATTCCATTCCTCATTTGTGTTTTATCTTTTTTACCTGTACAGATTAAACCACAGATTCTCCTACACACTGTCTGCTATCTCTCAGACCTGAGTTTATTTCTATGCTCTTCTTTGCATGAGGTGCCCTTTGCTCACCATCAGCCTGATAAACCTCTGCACATGCTTCAATGTTCATTTCCAGTATCACCTCTTTCATGAGGCACTCCTGGGTTGCCCCTGACTTATGGGTTCCTATGTCTATTGTCCTGAGCTTCCCCTGCAACTTCTCAAAAGGAATAGCTTTCTCTTCTCCTACAGTGCACTTACTACTACAGGGCACGGACGCAGGATGCATGTTCCCTTTTCTTCTCATTGCTGTTTCAAGACACATTCCTCCTATCTGTCAACATCTCCATCAGAGCTCCATTAAAATGCATGCTCTCAGATGATATTACCCCTGTCTCTCTTTGTGGCAGTCATCAACCACAACCTGGTCACTTTTCTTCACTCCTGGAAGAATTTGACACATGGTCACCATCTTTCTCTCAATCATCTCTCCTGATCACCATTTTTGTTGATTTCGATATAACTGATGGCAGATCCAAAGACCTGAGCCATGAGATTATTTGTCTGCTTTTGCTTTCTCCCTTCCTCACTGTCTATTCTGTTTTGAGCCCACTGCAGTGAGGATGTGATTCCCACTAGCACAATGAAGCTGTGGTTGTCAGAGTGATTGGCCAACCCTGAGGTGGGCAGAGCCAATGATTCCAACGCAATCCTCATTGTAGAATCTCAGGATAAAGTGACATGATAGATCACTCCATCCTTCTTGAAACATCTTCTTACTTGGTTCTCAGGAAATCACTACCTCCTGGTTTCCCCCATCTCCCGAGAAAGATCTCTGTTCTCATCAGACTCCCTTGTTGCCTACTCCTTCTCCAACACCAATAAATATTGGTGTACTCTGGGCTTGGCCCTTTCACCTCTCCCCTTTTTAACCACGCACTCTTCCCAAGCAGTGCAATGATTTTAAATACCAGATATGTGCCCATAACTCTCATATTTATATCTTTAACCATGACTGCTCCCAAGTTCCAGACTCATGCATCCAACTGTCTACCTAATAGCTAGCTGATCAGGTCAAAAACATTGATTTCTTTTTCTTATCCTTCGTGCCCAATCAATGAGCACGTCTCTCCAGTTACTTCCAACATGTCTTATGCATCTGACGGATTTTCAACCACTCCACCACTACACATTAGTTCAAGCCACCGCCATCTCTTCCACGATGCTGCAATGTTTTCCATTCTTGCTTCTCTCCTGTTTATTTTCATTTGAACATATAAGTCAGATCATGACATGACCTCCCCCCCTGAACATTCCAATAAAATCACTCAATCATGCTGTAAGCAAAACTTAAATTCTGTTAGTATGGACAATGTCCTACATGGTTGGGAAACTGCCAGTACCGGATTTCATTTCATACCACATGGTCCACTCAGTCCATCCCGATGGCTTGAATTATTGCTTCTCCTGCAATTCAGAAACACATTTCTGCCTCAGACCTTTTCACTCACTGTTCCCTCTGCCTCTCCACTCACTATTTAGAAGTCTCTGATCCTTCACTTCATCAGACATTCTCAAAGATTTCCTCCTCAGAGGGGCCTTCTTTCCCTGAGACAAACAAACTGGTCCTCCTCACTCCTATTAGTGCCTGTCCCTTTGCTTTGCTTTCTTTCCCTTCAAAGCGCTTCTCTCCAAGTACAATTACATTATTTATCGACTTGATTATTTATTGCCTCTTCATCTCACTTAAATAAGTTCTATGAAAAACAGAGACTGTTACATATGAACTATGTGAACATCAACAACTAAAGTAGCTCTTAGTGGGTCCTCAATATACATTTGTCAAGTAAAAAAAAAAAATGCATTAGCCAACTGTGCACCAGCAACATTTACGACGCAGATTGGTAGCCATTACAACACTGTACTGGCCATGGCTATTAAAAAAAATTGTTTTTGTATGTTGAGATAGACAGAGTGTGAGTGAGGGAGGAGTAGAGAGAGAGAGGGACACAGAATCTGTAGCAGGCTCCAGCCTCTGAGCTGTCAGCACAGAGACCGACACAGGGCTTGAACTCATGAGCTGTGAGATCATGACCTAAGCTGAAGTTGAAGGCTTAAAGGACTCAGCCACCCAGGCGCCCCTGGGCATGGTCATTTTTAATGTGTGTGTTCCTCATTTTAGTGACAGGATGGGGCTATGACCTATTCATCCCTTGTGCCTTTGGCAGATTATGGAAGGAGTTAGGTAATCAATACATATGTAATGAACGAAGTTACATTCACAGATTGTTATCTTTTATATGATTTGAGTCTCAGCAATCCAATGGGAGGTTCAGGGAAGTTATTATTTCCACTTTGCAAGAGAAGAAAAATACCGAGGAAAGAGAAATGTTTCACTCAGAGCCATATAAAAGTGAGGGAATGGCACAGCATGGAAAGTGCCAGATGAAGCTGCAGATATAGGTTCCAGCCAGATGGGGAAGCACTTTGAATACCATGCTTGGAAATTTGGATTTTATGGTGTAATATATTGCAAAACAGTTGCACAAATTACCAGCATAATAATCACACTCGGTTTCTCATACTTTGTAACAGTTCTCGGTCCAAACTCTCCATTTATGACATCTCAACAATCCGCTCAGCTGAACGCCTGGTGCCTCCCTCATCTACTGTGTGTGGCTAGCCAAGTACTCCCCTCACTGAATTCCCATGAAACTCTCAGGGGCGTCCATCTGCGCGGGGTCTGAAAAATTAAATCCATCCAGAACATCGTCTTTCATAAACATCTACTCAGCATTTACTTATTAATCCACCCGGCCATCCACTCATCTGGTTATTCATGTTTATTGAGCACCTATCCTAAGCCGGGGACTGTGCTAGAGGTGGTTTCCAAGATGATTTTACATATAAAAGTATATTAATAAATAGCGGACTATTTCAGAGGCATAAATGTCTTTATTCGAGTCAGAGCTGTCTCTTCTATGGCATTTTATAACTTACGAAGATTTTCTTTAAATGTAACTGGCTCACTCTGTATGCACAATTTATGGAGTTCTAAGCACCAGGTATATAAAGATGCATTCAAATCCCTTGACTTCTAGGACCAGGCAGGTGGAGCATGGGTTAGTGTGTAGGAGGAGAAAAGAGCACTTCTAACAATGCAGCATTTGCAACAGCTGCAGGTGGGAGACACCTTCATCATCACCCACACTTCACAGAAGAGGAAACAGAATCCCCACTGTCACCAGAAGCCAAAGATGACACTGTTTATCAATGGCAACACCAGAACATGAATGCTATTATCAGTTGATAATCTGATCAAAATCTTATTTCTCTTCTTCCCTTCCTTTCCTAAGCAATCTAATCCTAAAGTCATGAGGTGGCACAGAGCAGCACTGACATTCACACCTGGCTGGGGAGGGCCATGATGGCCCAGAACAGTGTTTTGAAGCAATGACTGGTCTCCATGATGTCTGAGGCCTCAACAGTGTACAAATAAAAGCTGGAGGTGATTCTGTAGCTGAAGGTTGGAACCAGTTGAAGACTAGCTCACCTATGAAGGTCATTGGGACATTGGAAGTTAGTGCTCACTGTCAACTGGGGTCTCAGCTATGGTTCTTAGTCAGAAAATCTACACACGGCTACTTCATACGGTCTCTCTGTTTCCCTGGGGCATGGAAACCGAGTTCGAAGAGTGAGCATCCCAAACCCCACCAGGAGGAAACTATATGGCTTTTTATGACCTGACTGGATGATACTTGGCATCAGTTCCTCCATAGTCACATTAAAAAAAAAAAGAACCTGGGTCCAACCTCTCAATAGTAGAAAAATCAACAATACATTGCAAGACTACCATGTGGGTGCAAAATCTTTATGAAGCCATCTTGGAAAGCCCAAGCTGTCACAGATGCCATAGAAGAACACAACATCAATTTTCAGATATCCCTACCAAAAATGATGTAATATGAAATCATGAGGTCATTTTAGACAAATAAAAATTCAGGCACATTGTAAAAAGCTAGCCTGTAGTATTCAAACACGTCAAGAGCATGAACTTTAGGAACAAAGGACGAATTGTTCCAGCGTGAAACAGGTTAAAGAGATATCATGACTAAAGGCAATGGGTGATTCCGAATTACACCTTTTCACCATAAAGGATGTTATTGGGACATTTGAAAAACTTTAATGGAATTTGAAGATTAGACAGTAATGTATCCATTTCTTTCGTGATTTTCATGAGATTGTTTTGGTGATGTGGAAGAATGTTCTTGTTTAGAGGAAATAAATACTAGATTTCAAGATTGCTGAATAACAAATCTATTCTTTTTTTGATTAACCAAAGTAACAGCTAGATGCCCAAGGCCATTTCCCCTAAATCCATCAAGGCAATTAAGCCTATCTTTCTTCACACCCAATAGAAATGTGTACAAATCTCCACTTCCCTTTGGGTATGCAACAACCAAGGAGCGGGAGAAAATTAAATCAAAACCTTAATGCATATACTCTCTATCAGACTCTTTTGTTTTGTTTTGCTTTGTTTTTTACTTGAAAGAGAACTAGTGGCTGCCTCCCGTTCCTATAAGGAAGAACAAAGCCTTTCTCCTAAATAATTCACACTTTGTATTGACTAAGATCACAGCAGGTCCTTTAGAATAATCAATCCATAATGTGTCATAATAAGGATTTGCTGAAGGATACACACAGAGTCAGGAATTTTCAGCAATCTATTTGTGTGATTTTCTGTTTAGAACTTCTGCTATTCAAGTCAAGATTCTCTTTAGACTTTTTCAACTCCTGAAAATCACCTTCTTATGATGGATAAATCTGTTTCATAATTGTTCATTAAATTACTTATTCTCATAAAGCCACAAAATCCACCAATCTTTAAAAAAGAAGAAAATATTGTCAAGAATTAAAAACTGTTTGAAAAAATAATAATAATGACTTTTAAAGTCTCCATTCTAACATATTCATTTATATATTTTTCCAGGTCTCGTCTGCATTAAACATCCTCTAAACATGAAGTTTTCTAGTATCCATGTCATTCATTTTTTTTTTTACTTACTGCTGTATCCATGTTGTATAGAGTTGTCACAACTGCCATTTTCAGTGCCTGCTGATTTATCTCATTGCCTTACTGCAGACTGCTTTGCTCAGACTTCTCTCCCAACTCAAACCTTATCCCTGATTCAAACATGTCCTCCCCAAATTACCCCCACTTCTTTACCATGATCTCTTCTTCCTCTAAACATTTATGACATTGAATGTGTCTCTCCCCGGTGATGTTTGTCAGATATTATCAGTGTTGGGAGATCTTTTCTCTCCATCTAGAGTTCTGCTGTCCACTCTGGTAGCCCCAACCACATATGGCTATATACATTAAAACTAAACTAAATTTAAATTAAATTTAGCAATCTGTCCCTCAATTACACTCACCACATTTCCCCCACTCGGGAGCATGCATTGACTAGTGCCTACTTTCTTGGACAGTGCACACTAAGAATACTTCTATCTTTGCAAAAGTTTCTAATGGAAGGCATTGTTGCAGATTATGAGCACCTCAAAGTCCTGGCTAAGATGTCCATCTTGCAATACCAGGTAGAGGTAAAGGTTTAAAGAAAGGACATTTCCATTCAGAGGACAAATTGACACAAACATTTTTGAGAATAATCTGGTAATATTCAGTACATTTGAGAATATACAATCTTTACCAATTCCACTTTTCCATTTCCATGTACAGAGTCTAGGAAAAAGCTCATGCTCACATGCATAAAATGACATGTACCAAAAGTTCACAGCAACATAGCTTATAAAAGCAGGAAATTAGGAAATAAAATCTAAATGCCCATCAATGAGAGTATGAACAAATAAAATGAGGGAGAATCATAGGAGAGATTATGATATAGTACTTAGAATAAATGAAATGATTTCTATTTGTATCAACCTAGAAGATATAAAAATATATAATAATCAGTAAAAAATAAAATGTTATTGAAGTATAAACCCTAAGAGTTATTTTTTTTTCTTTTTTGTGATGCAAGGGCCTGAGTTAAGCTTTGATTGTATAGGTATCCACTTCAAGGACCCTTATCTCTAATAAACCTATTGCCAGTCACAGAACCAGATAAAGGGCCAGGCCACCTTCCCCTCACTGAGGATCCTTTGTTTTAGAGATCATGGTTGACTTACATAATTTAGATAACCGACCATTTGGGCCACTTGTTTTTTCTCTTCCCGTGCTTTAGTACCTGCTCTTATGTTTTAAATTAACCAATAAAGAATGAGCCCAAGAAGCCCTAGACCACACCTTCAACCCCAAAATAAGCAGAACCCCAGGCCTAAGTGCTCTCTCTCTTTCTCTCTACCCATGCATGAGCTTGCTGTGTGGTCCCAAGGGTGGTGGGTAACTTCCAAGTCTTGCAAGTTATAAATCTTATTTTTCCCCAAAGTTCCCTGATGGTTATTTGTAAAAAGCACCAACCACAAGAACAGTCTGCCACAGCATTGGGTATTGATAGGCTGAGACCTGCACAAAACAGTTGCATACAATGTGATGCCATATTATACACATTAAAACACAAATAATGCTATGCATACCTACATATACATATATACATATATCTATACTGTATCTATATACTATATAGATACTATATACATATCTATATATCTCAACATATATATAGATATGTGTATGTATTATCTATGTATGCATATACATATATATGCATATAAATAAATATATATTTATATAGTAATAATATAAAAACATGACAGGGAGAGCATGCAACAAGTTCATGATACTGCTGCCCCTCTGGTTACGTGAAGAACAATGACATTAGGAAAAATAACTAAAGGATATAAATAGTATTTGTTAAAATAATCATCAGTATCATTTATATGAAAAAAATTGCATATTAAGTGACCATGACAAAACGTCATCACTTATTAATTATCACTGATAGGCAATTAAATATCTGTTAGGTAATAATTTCTCAATTGTTTGTTTCGGTCTGATCTTTCTACTTGCAGATGGCCTTCAACTTTCTCACATCTAAGAATGGCCGCATGTTCTTCCAACAGGAAAATGTCTTTTCTCTTTCTGTAGTCCAAGCCCTGTTTCTTTCATTGGAAGGGAACAGGCTCGCTAAGGCAGTGGACTGTGATAAGGGAGGAGCAGTAAGGTCGACAGTTCTCAAAGTGTGCTCCCTGGGCCGGCAGCAGGAGCATCCCCTGGGCACTTGTTGGAAGTTCAAATATTCAGCCCCCAACTGAAACGCGCTGAATCAGAAATTCTGAGAGTATAGCTCAGCACTCTGTTTCGAAGTCTCCAGGTCATTTCTATTCATGTTTCTGTTTGAGAACCACGTTTTAGAAGAGGGACAGGTAAACTTTGACAGAAAGGTCCAAATAGTAAATATTTTAGGTTTTATGAACCAGGGGCAAAAGAATGAACACCTATTCTTTAAAAAGAGAGAGTGACAAGGAGAGGATTTTTAATGTAGAGCAACACCGCCCATTGGTCAACTTGGATCAAGTATGTCTGGGAATGAATTAGACGGCAAGATTTCCTTCTTTGGGGTGGATGTGTGTGGAGCTCAGAGGCCATGTGCTGTGGGGGCTTCCCCTCCCCCCACAGATTTTTTTCTTCAGAGGAATTGAATGTAGATGTTCAATATACAAACAATGCAGAAAGAGACTCAACTAAGGACAGAGATGATGTCATGCACATCCTAATTGCTGCATTATATCGAGCCCAGTGATCCTGGAAGACAATGAAATTTAAGATATCATCCTCTCCTTTGCATTTCAAGAGAAGGCTTACTGTTAACATACATACACACACTTTTTTCTGTACTACTTAGACAAGAGTCACATCTGCCTCCTTTATTTACCAAAGAAAAGGCCAGACACAGACTCTCTATATTCCATTTTGCCTCATAAATGATTAGCTACGTCTAGAACAAGGCAAAGTTGAGATCCAGGATGGTGTACAAATTCACACTCTTTTCCTTCTGTAAACTTTCATTAAGATAGGAAGTTAAAGTCTTAAAGGATTCTTAATCTAATGTTCCTAAAACCTGAGAAGACCGAAGAATTATCCTGTGTTTTTATGAAAATTTATTATCGTTGTGATCATAACTTCCTCTAGGAAAAGATACAGAGCTTGCATCAGATATTCAGAACTGTTTATGGATCTTTGTAGAAGCTGGGGGACTTCCAGAATGGCAAATCAAGGAACTTCCTTCCACCCTTTCCCCAGCAAAGCAACTTAACTGGTGAGAACTTTAAAAAAACAACAACAACAAACATTTAAGGGAAGAATCTGGGGAGGGATGTCTAACTGGCTAAGTCAGTTAAGCATCCAAGCAGCTCAGGTCATTATCTTGCATTTTATGACAGCACAGAGCCTGGATTCTGCTTTGGATTCTGTGTCTTCTCTCTCTGCCCTTCCCACTCTCATGCTCTGTCTCTCTCTCTCCTCTTAAAAATAAATAAACATTTTTTGTGCCAATACTATAGTGTCTTGATGATGACAGCTTTGTAGTAGAGGCTAAAGTCTGGGATGGTGATGCCTCTGGTTTTGGTTTTCTTCTTCAATATTACTTTGGCTATTTGGGGTCTTTTGTGGTTCCATACAAATTTTAAGATAGTTGGTTGTAGTTTTGAGAAGAATGCTGGTGCAATTTTGATTGGGATTGCATTGAATTTGTAGGTTGATTTGGGTAGTAATGACATTTTAACTATATTTATTCTTCCAATCCAGGAGCATGGAATGTTTTTCCATTTCTTTGTGTCTTCTTCAATTTCCTTCATAAGTTTTCTATAGTTTTCATCATACAGATCTCTTATAACTTTGGTTAGGTTTATTCCTAGGCATTTTATGGTTTTTTGTGCAATTGTGAATGGGATTAGTGTCTTGATTTCTCTTTCTGTTGCTTCATTATTGGTGTATAAAAATGCAACCGATTTCTGTACGTTGATTTTGTACACTGCAACTTTGCTGAATTCATGGATCAGTTCTAGTAGGCTTCTGGTGGTGTCTGTCAGGCTTTCTATGTAGAGTATCATGTGTCTGCAAAAAGTGAAACTTTGACTTCTTCTTTACCAATTCTGATGTCTTTGATTTCCTTTTGTTGTCTGATGGCTGATGCTAGGACTTCCAGCACTATGTTAAACAGCAGTGGTGAGAGTGGACGTCCCTGTCATGTTGGCACAAAAACAGACACATAGACCAATGGAATAGAATTGAGAACTTAGAATTGGACCCACAAATGTATGGCCAACTAATCTTTGACAAAGTGGGAAAGGGTATCCAATGGAAAAGACAACCTCTTTAACAGATGGTGCTGGGAGAAATGGACAGCAACATGCAGAAGAATGAAACTAGATCAATTTCTCACACCATACACAAAAGTAAACCCAAAATGGATAAAGGACCTGAATGTGAGACAGGAAGCCACCAAAACCCTAGAGGAGAAAGCAGGAAACAACCTCCTTGACCTCTACCGCAGCAATTTCTTACTTGACACATCCCCAAATGCAAGGGAATCAAGAGCAAAAATGAACTATTGGGACCTCATCAAGATAAAAAGCTTCTGCACGGCAAAGGAAACAATCAATAAAACTAATAGGCAACTGATAGAATGGGAAAAGATAGTTGCAAATGACATATCAGATAAAGGGCTAGTATCCAAAATCTATAAGGAACTCACCAAACTCTACACCCAAAAAACAATAATCCAGTGAAGAAATGGGCAGAAGGCATGGACAGACACCTCTCCAAAGAGGACATCCAGATGGCCAACAGACACATGAAATGGTGCTCAGTGTCCCTCCTCATCAGGGAACTACAAATCAAAAACACTGAGATACCACCTCACACCAGTCAGAGTAGCTAAAATGAACAAATCAGGAGACTATAGACACTGGCGAGGATGTGGAGAAACGGGCTCCCTCCTACACTGTTGGTGGGAATGTAAACTAGTCCAGCCCCTCTGGAAAACAGTGTGGAGGTTCCTCAAAACATTAACAACAGAACTCCCCTATGACCCAGCAATAGCACTGTTAAGAATTTACCCGAGGGATACAGGAGTGCTGATGCATAAGGGCACATGTACCCCAATGTTCATAGCAGCACTTCCGACAGTAGTCAAAACATGGAAAGAGCCTAAATGTCCATCAACTGATGAATTGATCAAGAAGATGTGGTTTATCTATACAATGGAATACTACATGTCAATGAGAAAGAATGAAATCCGGATGGAAGTTGAGGGTGTTATGCTGAGTGAAATAAGTCAGGCAGAGAGAGACAGATACCATATGTTTGCACGTATAGGTGGATTAGGAGGAACTTAACGTAGGACCATGGGGGAGAAGAAGGGGAAAATAGTGGGGGAGAGGGAGGGAGGCAAACCATGAGGCACTCTCGAATGCTGAGAACAAACTGAGGGCTGATGGGGGTGGGAGAGAGGAGAAGAGGGATGATGGGCATGGAGGAGACTGCTTGTGGGGATGAGCACTGGGTGTTATATGGAAACCAACTTGACAATAAACTATTAAAAATAAAATAAGATAAATAACAAACAAACAAACATTTTAAAAATTTTAAAAAGAGAATACTCTAGGGAGACGACAGAGTAGGAAGCACTAGGGCTCTCTCTTCCCACCTAGTCAGCAATGGCATCAAATCGAATCTGTCTGATTTATTTTGGAGCACTAAAGTCTACTAAAGGCTTACAACCTCCAGGCAGAAGGCTTGGATAGTAAATTGCACGTTATTTTGTTCAATTTTAGCTCTTAGCACCCCAGTAGCTACCCATATCCCACCCCAGCCCAGTGGCAGGCAGCCACAATTGCATTTCAGGAACAGCCTACACACAGCTTGTGGGAACCAGAGTGGGCAAAAAGGACTCTGTCCTCCGCGTATCAGGTTTCTGATCACTCATTGCAGCTACAGATACTGAGAGCAGAAGAAGAGGTGGTGACTGTGGTTACGGCATCTCCCTCATTGTTGCAGGCCCCTCCCTTTCTGGCTGAAGTGACTTCCAGGGAACTTGGAAGACTGCTGCTCTTTTTATTTCCTCCCCTCATTTTTCTCTTTTGCATACTCTGGGAGCCAGCGATTAAGAACTAGGACATTCAAAAGCAGCTGCATATGGTGTGTGTGGGGGTGGGGGGGAGAATTTAGAAACCCATCTTGCATGCTTGGGGAAAGGCTTGGGCCCAGAGAAGACGCTAGAAGACCTTAAATTTACACCTCAGCTTGACCCTCAGCACAAAGACAACATGCAACAGTTAAAAATTAATTGGTTGGTTGATTGACTAATACCAAAACAAAACAAGTAAAAATAGCTCCAGCAAACCCTGGGGAAGGGGAAGAATTGTATTTCCAGAGTTGCATTATTTCATTCAAATATTCAGTTTTCAACAGCAATAGAATAACGAGGCACATGGAGAAACAGGAAAGTTTGGTCCATTCGAGGAAAAAAGAAAATCACCAGAAACTATCCGTAAAGCAAGACTTGAGATGGTGGATTTATTAGATGAAGACTTTAAAGGAGCTTTCTTAACGATGCTCAAAGAACTAAAAGAGAATGTAGAAAAGATGTCAGGATTCAGAAGGATCAGCAAGTATGAAGATAGGACAATGGAAATTATTTCATCTGAGGAATAGAAAGAAAAAAGACTGAAGAAAAATGAACGGACCAAGGGGCTTGTGTTGCATTTTCAAGTGGACCAACATATCCATCATAGAATTCGCAGGAGAAAAGAGAGAAAGAAGGAAGGAGAGCATTTGAAGAAATAATGGCTGAAAGTTTCCCAAATTTGATGAAATATATGAATATAAACATCCAAGAAGCTCCCCTAACTCCAAAGGACATAAAGAGACCCACCCTGAAACACATAATCAAACTTTTGAAAGCCAAGACAAAAAGATAACTTTGAAAGAGCAAGAGAGAAGATTCTTCACATCACTAATCACTAGGGAAATGCAAATGCAGACTACAATGAGATACAACCTTGCATGCATTATGATGGCTACTATCAAAAACAAAAGAAAATCCCAGAGCAAAAATTACAAGTGTTGGCAAGAGTGTGGAGAAGTTGGAAGCCATGTGAACCATTGGTGGGAATGTAAAATGGTACAGCTTCTGTGGAAAAAAGTGCAGTAATTCCTCCAAAAATTAAATATAGAATTATCATATTACCTAACAGTTTCACTTCTAAATATATATCAAAAAGAACTGAAAATGAGGTGTTGAAGAGATATTTTTACACCCACATTCATGGCAGAATTATTTATAATAGCTAAAATGGGAAGTAATCCATGTGTCCATCAACAGATGAACGAATAAGGAAAATGTGGCATGTACATACAATGGAATATTTTTCAACTTTAAATTGGAAGGAAGTTCTGATACATGCTCTAACAGGATAAAACTTGAGGACATTATCCTAAGTGAAATAAACCAATCACAAAATACTGTGGGATTTCACTTATATGAGATACTTAGAGTAGTCAAAATCAGAGATAGAAAGTATAATGATGGTCTTCAGGAACTGGGGGATGTAAAATGGGAAGATACAGTTTTATCATATAGAGATTCAGTTTTACTAATAAGAAGAGCTATGCATATGGATGGTAGTGATGATAGAACAACTTTAAGAATAGACGTGCCTGGGTGGCTCAGTTGGTTAAGCATCAGACATTGGTTCAAGCCATGATCTTGCAGTTCATGGGTTCAAGCCTCACATTGGGCTCTGTGCTGACTGCTCAGAGCCTGAAGCCTTCTTCAGATTCTGTGTCTCCCTCTCTCTGCCCCTCTCCCACTAGTGAGTGCGAGGGCTCTCTCTCTCTCTCTCTCAAAAATAAATAAACATTAAAAAATTTTAAGAATGCATACAGCACTGCTGAAATGTACACTTAAAGATGATTAAGACGGTAAAATTTATGTTATGTGTATTTTGCCATAATAAAAAAATCGGGGAAAATTATTTAAAATCTCTTGAACTCCTCCTAAGGGCATACAACAAATAGGGGAAATATTCAGCCAAGTAAATGTACTAAATCTTGTAAGGAAAGCAAGGGTCTCTATCATTAGACAAATAAATAAAATCAGGAATAAAAATGGGACGTTACTAGTAATCTTAAACAAATAAAATAGGTTTTAAGGTACTATAAAACAGAGAGTTTCATCGAAATAGGTAACTTAGATGAAATAGAAAATACCTAAAAAGACACAAATTACTGAAACTTACCCATGACGAAACAGAAAATCTGAATGGGCCATAAAAATAGAGATTGAATTTGTAATTTTATAAACTTTCCATTAAAGGAAAGCCCAAGCCTAGATGAAGTTATTTCATTTCACTCATACCAAACATTAAATTAAGGTATAAAACCACCTCTTCACAACCTCTTCCATAAAATAGAAGGGGACACTTATCAATTCATTCTGAGGGCAAGATAAACAAGCAAACAAAAAAAGATAACAAAGAAGACCAAATATCTTATGGATATAAACACAAGCATTTTTTTAAAATTTTTTAAAGTTTTATTTATTTCTGAGAGAGAAAGACAGCGTGAGCAGGGGAGGGTCAGAGAGAGAGGGAAACACAGAATCTGAAACAGGCTCCAGGCTCTGAGCTAGCTGTCTGCACAGAGCCGAAGCAGGGCTCGAATCCACAAACTGTGAGTTCATGACCTGAGCGGAAGTCAGGCGCCCAACCAACTGAGCCACCCAGGTGCCCTTATAAACACAAGGATTCTTAACAAAATACTAAGAGGTCAAATCCAGCAACATATGTGTATATAAATATAATGAATATACATATACATTACACTATGAGCAAGTTGGATTGTTCCCAGGAATGCAACTTTGGTTCAACATCTGCAAATCAATTAATGTAATACACCATATTAATAGAATTAAAAACAAAAACTTACAATTATATTAATAGGTGCAGAAATAAGATTTGAGAAAATCCAATATCCATTCATGATATAAATACTCAACAAACTAGAAATGGAAGGGACTTTCCTCAGTCTGCTGAATGGTATCTAAGAAAAACGCCCAGCTAACATCATTGTAATAGTGAAAGACTGAATGTTTTCCCCTTAAGATTTAGAACAAGACAAGAACAAATGTCTGCTTTCATCAATTCTGTATAGCGTTGTAATGGAGCTTATAGCCAGGCTAATTAATCAAGAAGAATGCTATGTAAGGCAAACAAACTGGAAAAGAAAACTATCTATATTTGCAGATGACATCATCTTGTAAAGGAAAATCCTATGAAATCCACTAAAAACACAATTAGAACTAATAAATGAGCACAACAAAGTTGAAGAATACAGGAGTGTATATATTATACATATGTATATGTGTATAAATTTTATTTATTTATTTTGAGAGAGAGAGAAAAAGATTGAGCATGAGTGGGTGAGAGACAGAGAGAGAAGGGAGAGAGAGAGGGAGAGATTAAGAGAGAATCCCAAGCAGGCTCTTTGCTGTGAACACAGAGTAGGATGCAGGGCTTGATCTCAGAACTGTGAGATGACCTGAGCCAAAATCAAGAGTTCAACTAACTGAACCACCCAGATGCCTGAATATTTATACACATTAACAACAAACATTCCAAAAATGAAATTAGGAAAACATCTCGATTCCCAATAACATCAATAAGAATAACTTGGTACAAATTTAACATTAGATATAAGACTTAAGTGCTGAAAACTATAGAATACCATTGAAGAAAAATTTAAAAACCTTAAGTCAATGGAAAGACATCCTATTATCGTGGAATGGATGACTTAATACTGTGAAAATGGCAATACTGTCAAATTGGTCTACATAGTCAATAAAATTCCTATCAAAAACTCAGCTGCCTTTTTTCTTTTCTGCAGAAATTTAGTAGTCTGTCCTAAAATTTACATAAAATTGGAAGATACCAAGAATAGCCAAAACAAACTTAAAGAGCAAAGTTGGAGGATTAACACTTTCTAATTTAAGAACTTAATACAAACCTGGGGCCCCAGGGTGGCTTGGTCGTTTGAGTGACTGACTCTTGATTTTGCCTCAGGTCATGATCCCAGGGCCAGAGTTATGGGAAGGAGACCTAAGTTAGGCTGTGTGTTGAGCATGGAGCCTGCATAACATTCTCTCTCTCTCTCTCTCTCTCTCTCTCTCCTCTCCCCCTCCCTTACCCCACTCACATGCTCTCTGTCTAAAATAAAGAAATAAATTAAACAAATTTTAAAAATTAAAAATTAAAAGAACTTAATACAAATCTGATGCAATTCAGACAGTGTAGTGCAGGCATAGGATAAGACAGACATAGAGATCACAGAGTGGAATCTAGAGTCGAGAAAGAAATCTTCACATTTTTACTAAATTAATTTTCAAAGAGAGTGCAGAGAAAATTCAGTGGAGAGTGTCTTTCAGGGGCACTTGGGTGGCTCAGTCAGTTAAGCGTCTTCAGCTCAGGTCATGACCTCACTGTTTGTGAGTTCAAGCCCCATGTCCTATGCTGACAGCTCAGAGCCTGGAGCCTGCTTTGAATTCTGTGTCTCCCTCTCTCTCTGTACTTCCCCTGATCATGCTGTCTCTCTCTGTCTATCAAAAAAAGAAATACATGTTAGAAGCATTTAACAACAACAACAAAAAGAATGTCTTTCAATAAATTGTTCTGGGCATGTGCAAAAGAATTATAATTTAGATCTCCTACCTTGCAACATACACAAAAATTAACTCAAAATTTATTAGAGGCCTAATTGGAAATCCAACAACCATAAAGTTATGATAATAAAACATAGGTATAAATCTTCATGACCTTAAGTTAAGCTGTGATTTCTTAGGAACTACACCAAAATCAAGAGCAACAAATGAATGAGTAGATAAATTGCATATCATCAAAATTACAAACTTCTGTGATGCAAAGAACACCATCAAGATGTGAAAAGACAATCCACAGAGTGGAGAAAATCCTTACAAACCATATGTCTGATAATGGACTTTTAAGTAGAATATATAAAGAACTCCTACAACTCAATGATCAAAACACAAGTAAAAATATTTTTTAAATGGGAATAGATTTGAATAGCTATTTCTCCAAAGAATGTATGTAAGTGTCCAACAACTACATGAAAGTATTTTTATACCTTATGCTATTAAAGATGCAAATCAAAACAGTAAAGAGATCCAAGTTCATACCAACTGGCTAACTATAATCAGAAAGACATGTGATATCAAGCATTGGTGAGGATGTGGAGAATATAAAATGGTGCAGGCACTTTGAAAACAGTTTGGCAATTCCTCAATATGTGAAACATGGCTACCAGATGACCCAGAATTTTTCTTGTAGGTGTACACCCAAACAGATGTCTACAAAAAAACTTGTACACCACTCTTCACAGCAGCATTATTAATAATAGCCAAAAAGCAGAAATAACGCAATGTCCATCAATGAATGAATGGATCAATAAAAGACGGTCTATTCTTTCAATGACATATTACTTGAAAATGAAAAGAAATAACGTACTAATGCATGCTACAACATGGCTGAACCTTGAAAACATTATGCTAAGTGAAAGCATTAACAAAAGACCACTTATGTATGATTCAATTTCTGTGAAATGTCCAAATCAATAAAGACAGTAAGTAGATGAGTGGTTGTCCCCGGGGTTGAGGAGGAAGAAAGGGGAATGACCACTAACAGGTATGGGATTTGTTTGGAGTGCGACAAAGATGTCCTAAAATTACCTTGTGGTAATGTTTGCACAGCCCTGTGACTATACTAAACCACCTTGAATAATATGCTTTGGGTGAATTGTGTGCTATGTAAATTACATTCTAATAAAGTTGTTTTTAAAAAGTTGTAGTGATGGGGCGCCTGGGTGGCTTAGTCGGTTAAGCGTCCGACTTTCGCTTAGGTCATGATCTCGCGGTTCGTGGGTTCGAGCCCCGCATCGGGCTCTGTGCTGACTGCCAGCTCAGAGCCTGGAGCCTATTTCAGAGTCTGTTTCTCCCTCTCTCTCTCTGACCCTCCCCTGCTCACGCTGTCTCTCTCTCTCTCTCTCTCTCTCCTAGAAATAAAATAAATAAATAAATAAAATAAAAAAAATAAAAAGTTGTAGTGAATGGCTGAGAAAGATCATAGATTTTAATGGAAAATGACAGATAAGCAGTCCACCTTCATTAAAAATAGATTAGTACACTTTTATCATTAAGACTAAATTAACCAAATGCAACAGTTTGGAAATTTCTAACACCATGACACTCCTTCAACCCTCAAGCTTGGTTTAACTCAAATGTCACTTCTTCCCTGAAATCTTGAGTGGCTTGTTCCTGCAGAAATATTTTATTTTCTTCCTACATTGCCTCAGGCTCATCTTTTGATGATAACAAAGCATGTTACCACATGTCGAGCTGTCTACCTCCCCAACTAGGTGAAATCGATCAGGCTATACATAGTTCTCTCTCACTTGTATCCATGAAGAACATAGTTTCTCGGTAAACGGCTGTGCAAAAACAGTCAGCCATTGGTCCAAAATTGTGTCCAATCAGCTACACCTGAAGACAAGCTTTGCACCATGTACGCAACTGTTTAGTAAAAGAACATGCCAATATTGAAATATTGGGCATTCCCAGATAAAATCCAGATTTCTAGACTCTTGAAAATTTTCAGAATATTGGGACCCTACTGCAGCATGATAACCCACTCCTGTCTACACACCCTGTCATTTAAATGTATGCGTTGTCTCCTTGGTCTATGCATGCATTTGATTATGTGACTTCTGTGTTAACCTGTCAAGTAATAATCAGCTTTCAATGGAGAAGAGATCTTGTTTCATTTTATTAAATTGTCTCGGAACTAAGACTGGCATTAGGATGGCCCCAGAGTTCCCAGAAGGCCTATGATTGGGATAAGTGGATGAGTCACTAGAACATTCGTACCTTCTATCGTGCCCCTAACAATAGGGGTGCCTTCTGCCAAAAGATTTGGTAAATAATTTATCTTATTTTTTCACATTAGTAAAACTCCCCTGAAGTGTTTCTTTTGTTTGCTTGTTTTAATGCTTTGAGGGTTCTGCTGGGAAGTCCAGAAAATTTCCCCTCGGGGGAGCTGCCTCTGAGACCATTCTCCATAATAAATTCCTGTCATTAAAGTGACTCAATCCTTTTCTGCCACTGCACCTGTGACTCTTCTACCTTGCATGAAGACAAGCAGGAAATGTGATTGCATTCAGTCATAAGGCTTTAAGTGCTATGTGACAACTTTTATCACTGATGACTTCTGTCTGTGCATCTTCCACCTGGACCTTTGCCCCAAACTTTGGACGTCCACTGGATATCTCACACTTGAGGTCTTGATAGCCTCCCCCCCCAGCATACCCCTCGCCTAGCCTTTCCCATCTCATCAATGGCAACTCGATTCTTCTCCTCGCTACGCAGGCAAGGCCCCTGGAGTCTCCTGACTCTTCCCTTGCTCTTACTCTACATGTTTTATTCATCAACAAATCCATTGGCTTTACCTTCAAAATATATCCAGATCTAATTTATCTCCCATCTCCACTCCACCTCCTGGTCCAAGCCAGGATGTAAAGCACAAGGAGAGCTTCCCCAGTGGCTTTCCTCCTTCAGTCTCTGCTGCTGCCCTCCATGTTCCTTTCAATTCATTCCCCAAATAGCAACTTTTTGAAATATGTCACATCTCACTCTTCCCTCCAACCACAGGCCAACAACCTTAAAGTGGCCTTTGTCCCCTCTCTGATCTCTCCCCTGTGAGATCTCCACCCTCCACTCTAGCCGCTGGCCTCCTTTTACTCCATAAAAACCATGGAATATTCTGCATAACTAGAAGCATGTTCTGTGAAAGGGAAGATATATGCACAATGACCTCCAAAGACCAAAGGAGCCATATGACCAACAGAAAAGATCAACAAGTGCAGTCTGACAAGAAATAGTTAATAAGGAAACCTTCAGACAGAAGTATGCTTTGGGATCCTCAAACCAAGATCTCCACAACTCTACCTCCTGTCAGACCTGCTCTTATAGACCGAGTGCCTGGGAGTATAGGCTGGGGAACCCCTGGAAGAGAGTGAGAATGAATGTGCCATAGTCATTATCTCTAGAGCAGATAAAGGACACTATGCCCCACAGGTTTACTTAAGGTGTGGCTAAATAAAATGCAAGAATAAGAGTGAGGACGCTTTGCTTCAGGTCATGGAAAGATCATCACAGCAGATTTGTCCAAGATGGCATTGGTCTGGTTCACACAGATTCCCCTCTTCCTTCCCTTCTTGACTCAAATTTCACTTTCCTGCTAAGATCTCCACGGAGGCCCTGTTTCAAACTGCTCTCCCAGTACTTCTGATCCTCCTTACCTAAGTAACTCTTTGCTTTAGCAATTATGGCTATGTTCAAACTTTGTAGTATATATGCACACAACATATATATAATATACATGTACATATGTAATTTTATTTACATTTAGGAAATTATATATAAATATGTGTATTTTACTTGTATTGAATGCACCATATAAGTTACAAATGAATGTGTTTTATATATTTTACTTATTCATGCATTTTAGTATATACTTTCTTTATTCCTCATGCCCATTGTCTGTCCCACCCTCCCAGAATATATAAGCACTATGAAGGCAGACACTTAATATTGCTTGTGTTTCCTGCTGAATCCCCAAAGGCTGAGAACAGGAGCACCTCGGAAAGTGCTCAAGTAATCGAATGAGTCACTTCCGTCCATGCCCCATTGAGCAGAACCCAGTCACAGGGGCCCCGACCTCACTGCAGGGAACTCTGGGAAACACAGAGGGAAGAGAGTGAGGTGCTGCGCTCTGGCCAGCTTTTCCCCAGCCAGGAGGTGAGTATAAGCAGAGCTGGTCCAGCTCTTCACTCTGGCCCATGAGCCCATGCTGCACATTACACATGCAAGACTATGCGGCAATTCTCTGTCTTGTGTTTTAGTTCATTCCAGTATCACCCATTCTTCTCCCTCTGTGTTCAGTTATCTGGGAGGTTCTCCAAGGCCTGCATTTGTCACCTCCATTCCTCCCCCAAGCTACCCTCCAGTCAGAGAGGCAGTGCCGGTGACCACAGCCAGAGCAGACAGCCTTTCCTTCCTCTTCTGTTCCTTTTTTTATATAAAGGGACATTCATTTCCTATTAGACACCTGGCAGCTCCCCAAAGGCTCTCACACAAGAACCCTCTTTGCCTTGCTCCCTGTCCTCCTCCGACCTCAGGACTTCTTCAAGCTTGAAACTACCTAGGTCAACTTCCTGGCTTTAAAATGACCAACTTGCCTGAGGCACACTGAACTTAAAATTCACCTGTGGGGTGGAGCACAGACGTAGGTAGACCCAAGCCACTGAAAACTATAAAGCATTCCCGTATAAAGAGATGAAAGGAAAAGAGAACATTTGCATATGCTCTGGACACATTTGTTACATAGCAGTCTGTTTACAGATGAAGGAGCTGAGGTCCCAGGAAGCAACTTGCCAGGGATGAAGCGTCTAGCTGAAGACAGAGGATGAGACCCCAGGATCATGTGACGATAGAGCCTGTGCCTTTCCTCTTACACCTGTCAACCTTGCTAGCTTTCTTACCAAAGGAAAAATGGCTGGTGTTGACTGGGTACTCACTGTTTCGGGCACTAAGCTCTTGACCGGGAGAACTCACAGCATCCTCACAAACACTCCAAGTGGTTCTCATTAGTTTACAAAGGGTGACAGTGAGCATCACCTTGCTAAACTTGCTGAAGTAACTTAACAAACATCAGGCAGCTTGAAAAGCGTGGAGGAAGAATTCAAAACGGAGGCAGGCTGATTCCAATGCTCACTCCCTTCAGAGTTCTTTGTGTGCTGTGGAACTAACAAAGCATCCTTCTGAATGAATAGACTCATTCATTGTCAAAGGCATCATCGTAGACATCAAAGGAACCATTTTTCTGGAGGAAAAAACCCACACACAATTACATCCTAAAATATGTATGTGTGTCCACAACTGTCTTTGCATTTAAGAGTGCCAAATGAAATACAACTCTCAATAAATGTGCTGTGATGGGTGCCTGGGTACCTCAGTAGGTTAAGCATCCAACTTTTGATTTTGGCTCAGTTCATGATCTCATGGTTTGTGAGTTCAAGCCCCACATCTGAAGGCTTGGGATTCTCTCTCTCTCCCTCTCCCTTTCTCTCTGTTCCTCCCCCACTTGTGCTTGCTCTCTCTCTCTCTCTCAAAATAAATAAACTTAAACAAAATTAAAAATAAAAACAGATGTGCTGTGAAAACAAAGGTCTGTTTGGGGTAAAGAATAAAAGTCAGTTGGGGTGCCTGAGTGGCTCAGTTGGTTGAGCATCCGACTTCGGCTCAAGTCATGATCTCCCGGTTCATGGGTTCAAGCCCCGTGTCAGGGGCTGAATGCTTGCTCAGAGCCTGGAGCCTGTTTCGGATTCTGTGTCTCCTTCTCTCTCTGCCCCTCCCCCACTCACACTCTGTTTCTCCCTGTCTCTCAAAAATAAATAAATGTAAAAAAAAATTAAAAGAAAAAAGAATAAAAGTCAGAATCACTGTGCATTGAGAAAGGTCTCATTAGTTATCAGCAACCCTGCCTTTGCCTCCGACAGTATGCTCTGTCCATTTGAATTCTTGGCTTTGGCAATCCAAGAGTTAGTCTAGAATATCCTTTGTCATCTAGACAACCTATAAACTATATGCTTTACTATACATTCAGCTCTGTGAATAATGTTCATATTCTTAAATTCTTATTCATGTTTGATCAAATTATGGAGGTTCTGCTTTTAACCATAATGATGATTTCCTTCTGTGATCACTGAGAAGAGATTATCTGGAACCATTCCAGGGAATATGCAGAGACAGATACCTCCAAAGACAGTACCCTCTACGGCCTCATCTCTGGGCTTGCCAGAGGTAGGAGATGTTACTAGTAGATCTATTCAAGTAAGTCTGGTCCAGAAGGGCCAAGACAAAAATCAGGATAAAGACAAAGACAAACATAATGAGACAAATAAGAACAAGTTTAAAAATAATAATAGGGGCTCCTGGGTGGCTCAGTCGATTAAGCATCCGGCTTCGACTCAGGTCATGATCTCAGCTTCATGGGTTCAAGCCCTGCGTCAGGCTCTGTGCTGACAGCAAGCTCAGAGCCTGGAGCCTGCTTCAGATTCTGTGTCTCCCTCTCTCTCTGACCCTCCCCTGCTCACACTGTCTCTATCTCTCTCTCAAAAATAAATTTAAAAAAAAATAAAAAATAATAAAAACTTTTAATTGAAACAATGAACTTTAATTTTAATTTTTAAAAAGTTTAAACATTTTAATAGAACCAATTTTGAGTATTGAAAATTAGGAGGCCAGGGGGATGTGGACCAAAGATACCAAAGAGATAATCAGAGAAAAAATAATGGGACAGGGAGAAGCTGGGTGGCTCAAACCAGGCTGTTGAGGACTGAGGATGGAGGCACCTTTGGGAACTACAGAAGAGGGGGCAGCATTAGACATGGGAAGCTGAAGTTTTGAAAGGCACAGAGGGTAGGTGAGAGGCCTACATAGCTTGTGTTGGGGGAGGGACTGCCTGACATCTAGGGAAACTCAGCTGGCGCCATTTGAATTGGAAGCCATCTTAGACGCCATCTTCTCTTCAGAGTGATAGAGTTTAGTGTGATCCTGGATGACAGAGATGGGAAAGCCCATGGAGGGAAGCACCTGGCAGGGAGAAGGGAAGGTGAGGGAGATGGGTTTGATCTGCCCCTGTTCTCTTGGTATTTAGAACCCTGGCTGCTGACCCCTGGAAGAAGCAAAGCCCTTGACGACCTGGGCCTTTGAAGAACCTTACAGCCTCTGTTGTGCTGAGACAATCTTTCTCCCACCTTCCCTGCCCTTGTCACCTGGGAATCCGCTCTGTGTGCAGCCAAACTTTCTCCCCCTCCTCGTCCTCCTTCCCAGGGAAGACTCACAATCCTCGTAAATAAAGGCTGGTATTAGTCATGTCTCCAGCCTGAACAAGGTACTTTCCAACTTACAATTCCTAAGTTAATAATTATTGAAAAATGCAATGCCTTCTCCAACTTTATGATTAAGTCATGACTCTGCTGATAAGAAACATTATGGGTTTAAAAAATTATTAAATACAGCTTACCTTACTGACTTAAAAGAGCTTAGTGGTTATAAACACTGCCCTTGAAGGAAGATATCAAACTGTAGATTCCCATTCAGCCATGCACCTGCCAGGTGACCCTGGGAAAACAACTTCCTTTGTGAGCCCAAGTTTTCTCTGTAAACCAGGAAACCATATCTATATCACAGACATGTGTTGCAGAGTAAAATCTATGATAAGCCACATAGGCAAAGTACTTAGCGTGGTGTCGGCCATATTAAGCTTGGAATAAATAAAGTCTCTCTATCCTAAGACCAGCTTTCAATCTATCACTACAGGTGCTTTGTTATCTTTATTGTTGTGGATGATAATGATGCTTGGCTTATTTGTTTTCTTGATTCCATTAGTGGAATAAAAACATCCCGACAGGAAAAAAAAAATGATGACAGCATCACACACAGTGCTTAGTACGAGACAGAGAGGGCCCACAGTGATGTCACAGCCCAAAGACCCAAACCCACAAACAGAACATTAGCATCTTCCTCAAACGTTGGAAGTCATTGAAATAAAACCATTTCTGAAGATGCGCATTTGTCTCTTGAAGGTGTAGAAGTTTTGTTTACATAGCACTCTACGTAAAGCAGGATGTTTCAAAAGAGAATATAGTGTTAACTGCTTTTGCTGTTGCCTTTCATTTTTTTGAAGTCTTATTTATTTATTTTGAGAAGGAGAGAAAGAGAGCATGAGTAAGGGAGGAACAGAGAGAGAAGGAGAGAGAGAGAATCCCAAGCAGGCTCTGCACTGTCAGTACAGAGCCTGATACAGGACTCGAACTCACGAACCCTGAGTGAGATGATGAACTGAGACAAAATCAAGAGTCAAAGGCTTAATCAACTCAGCTGTCCAGGTGCCCCTGTGTCCAATTTGCACCATAATTATATTGTCACACATGTTATGGCCTCTTTTTGCAAATGAGTTGAGTCAGTTTGGAGTATATCCTAAAAGCTAAATGAAGCCCAAGTTAACCTTAGCCGCAACAGGAAGCCTTCAACTGCCACAGTGATCCAGCAACAGATTTGGTTCTGAGCTTTCTGGTAATCAGGGAAAAAAAAATACTATGTGATCAGTTGTGTAATTCTTAATTCTAGAAAGGAAAGAGACAGTGAGTCTTTTATAAAAGCAGTTTTGTACATGAGAATTCCTATAGAAGATAGGGAATAATTAAATGGATAGTGAAGAAGAGTGGCAGTTCTGAAGTATTTTTAGTGAATATGGGTATTCCACTCCTCACTGCTGCTGATTTTCGGCATGTATGAAAATGTTTGGTAAATTGAAGGGACAAACCATAGAAATCTGCTTTTGTGACGTTCCTTGGGGTTCAGATATATGTGGAAATATCAGGAGACTTGTTCCATGGCCTGATAAAAGACGATATACAACACTATGGGTAAAATGAAGGTGCAACCTAAAAAATGTATATGGTACATATACTTTGTGCATAAAATGAAGACACAGCCTAAGCAAAGTGTATGTGGTATATGATACATGGTAAATATGACTGTATTCAAAGTGAGGGGTGGGAAGGGAACCCAAACAATAGCAGCAACAAAAACAACAATAACAACAAGAAAACAGCCTTCATCCCCGAGAGAACTGTGGTGATCCCAGTACTGCATGCTGGTTATCTATCCCTTATTCTTAATCTACACAGTCTCTTAATCTATGTGTCCATTTCACAATACCTGGATCCTTGGAAGACAGATATTATTATAGGTAAAATCTACAAAAACAAAACAAAGCAAAAATAACAAAAAAACACCAAAAAAACCCCACAAAAAAACTTTAACATCCATCAGTGGAATACAATGCAGCAATTAAAACAAGTGAACTAGATTTATATGCATCAACACAGACCTCCAAATAACATCCTGTTGAAAAAAATCTAAGCTAATTACAGAAAGAGAAACATTGTATGATAACATTTGTAAAAATTTTTCAGGCTTCAGTATATGGCTTATGGGTTCAAGGTATAAATATTTGACTGGTAAATTATGCTGCAAATTTATCCTAATAGCTGTCTCTTGGGAAGGAGGGGCTGATGTGGAATGAGACTAAGCAGTTAACTTCAACTTCATGGTAATATCATTTTATTTACAACAATGTGTGAAGCCAATATTATAAAATGTTAATACCTGTTAATTGCAAATGGCAGGTGCACAGATGGTTGTTCAATTATTCTCTTTTTGCTTTTGTATCTGTTACTTTTTGCTTTTCCAATGAATCCAAGCAGAACTGCTTGATAAGTTCACACTGAGAACACAGTACAAGTGCTCTGAGACCCTTGTCACCTGACAAACCCCAGCTCAGTGAGGCATTCCTCCACCTTCCACAGACAGTACGCCTTTGACCATCCTCAGGTTTGGAACAGTCTCAGAGGGGGTCCTCTTTGCCTGGAGGAGTTCAAGGAGCACTGTGGAAGGAGGAATCATCTGAGCCTTTGTCTGACTTGCTATTGAGAAATTCAGAAATATTTCAAGAGAGTTTTGAGGCAGCCTGAATTCCTGTCTGACTGCATCATGGATCAAAAATTTTTATGGAAGCATCCTCTTGTAGAGTAATGGGTAAGGCTTGGCCCAACCCATGGGTTGGACCCTCAGCAAGTACTCAGTAAATTCTCTGAAGTGGTAATCATTAAGAATATCTAGATTGCCCTGATGCTGAACTCAAACCACCATGTGAAGGGATATATACATTGTTGACAGACTCAAATCATTAGGTTGTCATTTACTTTTCTGAAGGAAACTGGGGTGTATGGTGGGGATTTCCATTTTGAACATGTAGCTGCACCATCTTCTTTGTGGAAAACACTGCTATCCCCGTTGTCAAATTTGTTACCCTCGTTAACTTTTTCTCACTCTTCAAAGCTTATGTGTTCACCTCAAGGAAGCTCCCCACTCTTCTATTCAGTCCCTAGGTTTTGTCAGAGGATCCATTACACATAGTGTATGTCTCCTTCTTAGTATTTCTCAGATGGCCCTTTTGTTCTCTTGGCAGTAAATAGGTTAGGGAAAAGAAAATGTTTTATTTTTTGAATATCGATGCATTTTTCCAAAATTATTTGACTGTCATATATGCATATATTGGCTTTATCATATTAGCTTTTAATTTCATGAAGAGTTAAAGGAAACCACATCCCCCAATCTCTTGAATGGATGAGGCTACAGAAAGCCTCACTTGCTGATACTCTTGTCTAAGGGAACAGCCCGTCACCTCTCTTGTCCAGTGGCCATGACTGATGGCCAGGCGTGGGCTCATAACAAAAAGACAATCCATTCTTAGGTTGACCTCCGGTCTATGGCCAGACCTGACACTCATAGTACTTGGTGTTTCTTTATGTCTCAATATGTACAATATGTTAGACTAAGCACTTGCTGTTCATTCTCTGACATATTCCTCACAACAATGCAAAGGAAATGAGAACCATAATTATCCCTAGGTGATTATGAAAACAATGGAGATTCTGAAAAATTGGCAATTTGCTTAATGCCACAGTGTTAATATATGTTCAAGCCAGATTTTTTATCTGGGGACCAAGGGGCTCCAAAGCTGGATTTGAAGGGCCTTGTGTGAAAAAGATGAGTCTTGGCATGAAATTCTCTCACCAGTGTGGACTTTGACAACATGAAGAGGTGATAGCCATTGGAATGGAGTCAGAAGCTGACCGAATGCTTTTCGGTAAAGCCATATCTAGTGAGGCCACAGAAAATCAGAAGAGAGTAGTAAATATGAAAAAGCAAAGCATGTTTAGCACTAGAAAGCTGAGAACTAGGAATGGACAGGGACAGGAGCCGATCTGGCAAGAAATGAGCCTTAGGAATATTCATGGCTTTCTCCAGCTGAGGATATTGGTGCCATTTTGGATGAGGTCTCTCCCTTCACTGGCCTTCATTAAGATCTACCTCTGACTTTAGCTGAGATGTCTGTGTCTCTTACTATCCACATATATGCACCATTTAAAAAAAAAAATCACCTTCAAATGAAACCAAAAGGGCATAGAGGAAGTTTATACATCATTGCATCTAATGCTTTCCTGTCTATGAGGAGTCTTCACTAGCCCCGTTTTATTTTTTTAAATTATTTTTTAAAACGTTTTTAAATTTATTTTTGAAAAAGAGAGACAGAGTGCAAGTGGGGAAGGGGCAGAGAGAGAGGGAGACACAGAATCTGAAACAGGTTCCAGGCTCCTTCCAAGCTGTCAGCACAGAGACTGACACAGGGCTGGAAGCCATGAACAGCAAGATCAGAGTGGAAGTCAGATGCTTAATTGACTGAGCCACCCAAGCGCCCCTCACTATCCTCCTTTTGAACAAGGAAACTGAGTCTCAGAAAGAACAAGTCACTCCCAAATTCATAATTCAAATCTAATCACAACTGACTTTGAAACCTGTTTTTGTAGCTCTTGAAAATGCTTTCTAAGGATAATCTAAAGAATCAGATTTGGGGTCATCCCTGGCTAAGATAAATGTGAGATAGGATATCAGAACATGTTTACCCCCTTACTTGTAAAGCAGGCTGGAAACCCATCCTGGAGAGACTCGGGGTCGCTATGGTGGATGGAAATTGGGTCCATCAAGAGTGAGCAGAGTGGGATGCTGGGGTGACTCAGTCAGGTAAGCCTCCGACTTCAGTTCAGGTCACGATTGGATGGTTCGTGGTTCGAGCCCCCCATCGGGCTCTGTGCTGACAGTTTGGAGCCTGGAGCCTACTTTGGATTTTGTGGCTCCCTCTCTCTGCCCCTCCCCTGTTAGTGCAGGCTCTCTCTGTCTATTTGTCTGTCTATCTCTCTCTCTCAAAAATAAACAAATAAATATTTTTTTAAAAAGAAAGAAAAGTGATCAGAGCATGTGTGCGCAGGTGGCTGGTGCATGTGTGAGTACATGAGTGTGTGTCTCTGTGGAAACGTGAATCCCTGGATGGGTCTAGATGTTTCCGTGGCTGAATGCATGTGTGACATATGTATGCACAGATATGGGGAATGTGAGGCTTTTAAATCTATAAAAGAAACTTTGTGATGAACAAAAAGAAAACCTATTGAAAAAAAATCAAAATTCCCCATCAGTCAGAGATCTGGGCTAAACCCATCTCCCTAAGGTTTTGTTTTTGTGGACTGCATTAGCTCTGCATTTGCCAAGATTTCCAGCCTCGATTAGATGCAAGAATTGCTTATTTCACTGACCTTGAGCCTTCTAGGGCTTTTAATCTTCTTGCTGAGATGTTCAATTGTGAAGAACTAGAAAAATTTCCAGGGACACTTTATGAACATCGAACGACATGAAATGCAACAGTGTGACTGTCACATGCTAGGGCTCTGTGGCTCACAGAGTGCTTTCATTTGTGTCATTTTGTTTGACCCACATAACAAATCTGTGAAGGAGACATTTTAAAAAGAAGAAACTGAGGCTTAGGGACATTACGTAATGCAGCCAAGGAGACATATTGAAAGACACGGGAGAGAAACAGAAATCTCAATCAGGACTTCTTTCTCCACTCTTGAAAACAGATCTTCCAAACGTTCTTTCCTTTTACTTATTCCCTTTCCAGTATACCACCCTCCCCTCATCATTTTTAATTAGCTTCTGTCCAAGTTTCATGTGTCTCTTGGTAATGTGCAGCTCTCTGGTCTTCATGGTGAAGAAGTGTCTCTTACCTCTGCTTTGACATTGTGGCCCAAAGCCATGCCTTTAGCCTACATAGAAACCCCTTCTAGAGGTTCTTTGAGAGCTTTGCCTGATTTCCGGAAGCCAGAGCATTGCTGCTCAAACTTCAGTAATGTGCAGATTCCATCTGTAAGAAAAACATTCTCACGAACCCCTAGTGCTGCCTGGATAATTTTATTTTAATGTAACTTAAATATGCATACACATAAACTCATTATAACCACCTTATGCTTACAGTTGTTATATTGGTATAAACCCTAAAAATATTTACAAAGTGGCCGCAAACGAAACTATGGAGTCATTATCTTCCAAGTGATCCACACCTAATCCACATATCCTGAATATCATTGAGTTGTAAGTAACAGTGCCTTTGAAATGTGAGCATAGCAATGCCCGCTTTGGTAAATTGTGTGTGTGTGTGTGTGTGTGTGTGTGTTCTATCTTTCCCAATTTAGTGTGACTTCATAATTCAATTTTTTTCCAACATTTGTTTCTATTCAACTTTTATCAATTATGATACCATTCAGTTCTTATTTGAAATAAATGTACCACTTTTGTGTTAAATTCTACTTTGGTTCTTTTCCCACAATTTACGTAATACTAATTGATGACATGATAAAAAATAAACAAATAAACCACAAACCTAAGGAAGGAAATTGCTTAGAGTGTGTAGTTCTGAGATAATCCTATGAGCGATCTTGAGGGGACTGAAATTAATTTTGAAATTTATCACAAAATATCAGAGGTCAGGTAGAGCTATCTACAGGGAGTGAGAATAGGCAAAGAAGGGCTTCCTGAGAACTCTGAGGCCTCCAAGTGAGGCCAGAGGCCAGACATTGGTAAGCGTTTTGTTTTATTTTGTTTTGTTTTGGTTTGGTTTGGTTTGGTTTGGTTTGGTTTGGTTTGGTTTGGTTTTTTCCAGGAAAAAAAAAAGAGCTAATGCACCCACCCTCCCAGGGCTCCATGATCTTTAAGAGGCCAGTAAGGTCCAGGTGTGGCTGGGGTAGGCAGCTAAGTCATCTGGACCCTGGGCTCAGGGGAAGGAAGCAATGCTAAAGTAGGAAGGTCCATAGGAATGAGTATGACCTGGGTAGGACGGATGGACAGAGGGACTGGATGTGGGCTTCTCAGATCTGCCTAGAAGAAAATACAGGCTTGAAGGGGCTCAACTTGGGCCCCATTCTAGACTGGCCTCACTCTCCAGAGGAGCAATCCAGATAAACAAGGGCTAGGCTTCCAGAAAGATAGGGGAGGGGCCTCTGAAAAATCCACTCCTCTTAAAAGCAGTGAGGACACTGGCAAAATGTGCCACAAGCTACCTTTTCAGAACGTGGGCTTTTTGTAGTCAAAGGAGTGTTTTATTCAGGAGACATGGCTGAATCTAGTAAGAACAGAGAGCCGGGGACACTTTGAATTTCCCTCATGGAGTCACCCTCTCCCCAGCTCTGCAAGTCAGCAGCGTTGCAGTGACAGTAGCTGTGAAAACTGGCAGCTAAGAGCTGGGGGTGAGGAGGAGGAGAGCATGTTTGGACTGCCCCAGAGGCTCTTCCCTGGAGAATTACTGCTATTCGATGTGTCTGGAAACTCGCAGAAAAGCCTGATTCTCAGAGCTCATCTTTATTTGACCTGACTCAAAGCTTGCTCTGTGCTCACAGCCCTGCCCACAAGGAATTTGGCAAAAATCATCAGCCACAATCATCAGACATCACAGCTGCCCCAGTGGCATTAGCAGTTGGTGCTAATAAGAGTCTGAGCAAAATACTTAAAATCTCATGGCGTAAAGCAGCGCACATTTATTATCTTGCTGTTCTGGAGGTTGAAAGTCCGACCCCAGTCTCCTGGGCCCAAATCAAGGTGTAACATTCGTTCTGGAGGCTCTAAGGGAGAATCTTTTTCTTGCCTTGTTCTGTTTTTCAAGGCTGCTCACCCTGCTTGACTGGTGGCTCCTTCCTTCCATCTTACCCTGCAGCATCCTTGAGTCTCTGTGACCATTTTCCCACAGTCACTTCTCCCTGAGACACTCTGCCTCCCTCTTCCACATATAAGGACCCTTACAATTACGTCAGTCCCTCCTCAATAATTCAGAATAATCTTCCTGTCTTAAACTCCGGTATTAGCAAGCTTAATTTCCATGTACCATATAACATAACTTATTCACTGGTTTCAACAATTAGGATATGGACATCTTTGAGGGGCCATCAGTCTTACTAGCACATCATATGATCCCAAAATTCCACTCCTAACTACATCCAAGGTCATTGAAAACATATGTCTGTGAAACCACGTGTATAGTAATGTTTATAGAGGTCTTATTCATAGTCGAACAATAGAAATCACTCAAACATCTGCCCACTAAATGAATGGGATAAATAAAGACAGTATGCCCATACTGTAGAATATTATGTAGCTATAAAAAGGAATAAAGTTTTTTATTGAATTATAAATAACCAACGGTATTATATTAGTGTCAGGCATGCAATACAATGGTTCAAAGATTCTATACATTACTCAGAGCTCACCACGATAAGTGTAGTCACCAAACGTTATTACAATATTATTATTATTATTATTTTATTTTTGGAGAGAGGTGGCATAAGTGTGGGAGAGGGGTAGAGGGAGAGAATGAGAATATTAAGCAGGCTCCATGCTCAGTGCAGAACCTGGCATGATGCTCAATCTCACAACCACGAGATCACGACCTGAGCTGAAATCAAGACTCAGTCGCTCAACCGACTTAGCCACCTAGATGCCCTGTTATTATCGTATTGACTATATTCCCTGTGCTGTTCTTTTCATCCCTATGGTTCATTTATTTTTTAAAATTTTTAATGTTTTTATTTATTATTGAGAGACAGAGCATGAGCATGAGGGGCAGAGAGAGGGGGAGATACAGAATCTGAAGGAGGCTCCAGGCTCCCAGGTGCCCCCACCTGTTTATTTTATAACTGGAATTTTCTACCACTCATCCCCTTCACTTATTTGCCCATCCTTTCCACAACCCTCCCCTCTGACAACTTCCAGTTTGTTCTCTGTATTTAACAGTCTGTTCCTGAGGTGCCTGGGTGGCTCAGTTTGTTAAGTGTCTGACTTTGGTTCAGGCCATGATCTCACGGTTCAGGGGTTCAAGCCCCGTGTCGGTCTCTGTGCTTACATCTAAAAGCCTGGAGCCTGCTTCAGATCTATGTCTCCCTCTCTCTCTTTCTGCCCCTTGCTCGCTCTTGTTCTCTGTCTCTCAAAAATGAAAAAAAAAATTAAAATTTTAAAAAGAGTTTGTTCTTTTGTCTGTTTGCTCATTTGTTTTGTGGCTTAGATTCCACACGAAGAAAAAGAGAATGAAGTATAATACATGGTATAAACTAGATGAACCTTGAAAACATTATGCTAATAAAAGAAGCCTGATGCAAAAGGCCACTTAACTCCATTTAGACAGAGTATCAGAATAGGCAAATCCATAGAGACAGAAAGTGGATTAGTGGTTGCCAGGGAATGAGGGAGGGAGGAAAGAGGAAATGACTTCCTTGAGGGTATGGGTTTCTTATAAGGAGTGATGCAAATATTATGGAATTAGTAATGATCAGTGCGTAACTTTAAGAATATATTAAAAATCATTTAACTGTATACTCTAAAGAGGTACACCTCATGATATGTGATTTACATCTCAACAAAAATGTAACAAAAAAATAAGATTAAAAAAAATCCAGATACATATTTGGAACCAATGCTCAAATTAGTAGTAATGAGAGTGACTTTCTGTATGGATTTGAGAATTGGGTTTTCTCAAAGCCTTTTTCCCTCAGGAGTCTTTTCTAGAAGCTCGGTCTGGGAAAGGCAGTCATATGGACCCTAGTTCCTGGTCATCCTCTCATCTCTCCACCAAACCTAGCACTGCCACCCTTCCTCTGTAGGTGGAATGGTCGGGCAGGGTCCCCATAGCCACACTACTAACCAGCAGTGTCTGGGATTTGAGTCCAGACTCCTCTGGCTCCGAAGCCTGTGCTGTTCCCACCAGAGTAAGCAGCTTCTGAGTGTGTGCGAGCATCCCGTCTTACCAGGATCCCACACTGAAACAACAACAGCAGCCACGTAAGGGACTTGAGCCATGAAAAGACCCCCCCTTTCAGCCACAAGTTACTGGTGATATGACCATATTAGTGAAAATGAAGATTAATCACGAGCAACTCCACTCTGAGTTTAGCCTGAAGTCTTATATTTGCTTCATGCTTCAATAATTATTATTCTAACTGAAAAGCATTCCTGAGGGCCCACAGAGGCCAAGTCAGCACTACACAATGCTCTTGATAACTTTTTCAACATTTCCCTTTATTATCAATTAATATTTATGAGTGTCTAGAAGTTCACATCCCAGTATTTCAGAAATGCGCTATGAAGTGGCTTGTGTAGAAGGCACTGAATGTGTGCACCTGCATACAACTCTTGCATCTGAGGTTAATTCCTGAATTTATTTGATTCACATTTCATTAACCCATTGGCAGAATGTTATACAGGTGTGTGACCTGGGTCCTTAAACCCAAGCGTTGAGATATTAATATTCATTTATTATGTGGGTAGGTCACATAAGCAAAATGACTCTGTGCCATTAGACTTTAGGAATGACAGGCAATAAATAAATAAAATGCAGTCTTCCAAGAAAATCCAAAAAAGTCTGAAGTCTTTCCCACTAGCAGTAAAAATGACTAACCCATCATAAACACATGTTATCAACCCTTTTGACACTCCACTAACACTTGTGGAACATGGACATTCTGTAATGCTTCTACTCCGAAAGTTAACTCCCACGGTGTGATCATTCATTAACTCTTCCCTGGATTGTGTGCTCACTGCCCTCAACAATATGGACAAAGTGAATCGGTCACCTTAATCTAATAGCCAGAGCCTAGGCCTCAAATGGACTTTTGAGATGATTTGTTCACCAGCATGAGGGACCATCACTATCATACAAATCTAACATCCTAATGAAATAGCTGAGGTCCAGAAAGGTTTGCACATATGTCTGAGGCCCCATGGCTCAGTCAAGTGTAGAGACAGTCTAGAATCTGTCTATAAATGTTTTCCCAGGCATTACTGAACATCAGCTGTAGGATAGAAGCTGAGGTATTGACTGGCTTCTGGGACCCTTGCAGTAACTTGGGGAGGCAGCAGGTGAATCAGTCTCCACATTGCAATACTACACAGGCTCTGGATCAAACCACCTGGGCTCAAACTGCCTGGGTTCAAATCGTACCAAGTCCGCTTATTAGATATTAGATTAGAACCTGAGTTCCATAGTCCAAAAAATGGGGATTAGCATTACATCTACAGCTTAAATTTGCTGAGTTAACTGACATAATGTCTGTGAAAACTTTAGAGTTATTCCCAGGATAGTGTAAGCAATGGATATACCTCAGCCATCATCAATATCAATACCATCATCATCATCATCATCATCATGTACTATGATAAAGTTAAGGATGAGGTTTTTTTTAATATTTATTTATTACTAAGACAGAGAGAAACAGAGCATGAGTGGGGAAGGTAGAGTAAGGGCAGAGAGAGCAGGAGACACAGAATCCGAAGCAGGGTCCAGATTCTGAGCTGTCAGCACAGAGCCCGACGCAGGGCTCGAACCCACAAACTGTGAAATCTTGACCTGAGCCATAGCCGGATGCTCAACCAACTGAACCACCCAGGAACCCCCAAGGACAGGGTTTTAAATCAATATTCAGATAAGAAGTCCATAATACAGCCTGGGAAACAGAGCTAGAGTCGGAGAAACAGAACGAGAAAGACTTAGCAAGCCACATAACATATCAGATTCTCATCCTTGGAACCTGTAAATGTTGCTTTATATGGAAAGCAGGACTTTGTAGATATGATTGACTTAGGAACTTTAGATGGAGAAATTACTCTATATTGTCCAGGTGTGCCCTAAATATAATCACAAGTATCCTTATAAGAGAGAGGCAGAGGGAGATTTGACAGAGAGACACACAGAAGAGAAGGCAATGTGTTGGGGCAGGGAAAGACAGAAAGATAATTGAAGATGTTAGCCTTCAAATTGCTTTTTAATGTTTTATTTATTTTTGGAAAGAGAGCATGAGTGGGGAGATTGGGGGAGAGAAAAGGGGGGGGACAGAGGATCCTAAGCATGCTCTGTGCTGCAAAACAAGCCCGATGCCAGACTTGAACTCATGCACCATGAGATCATGACCTGAGCCGAAGTCACATGCTCAACTGAGCCACCCAGGTGCCCAGAAGATGTTGGCCTTCAAAAGTGGTGTGATGTGGTCAAAAGCCAAGGAATGTTGTAAGTCACCAGAAGCTGGGAGATACAAAGAACAGATTCTCCTCTAAAGCCTCTAGAGGAACTGCAGTCCCCTGGACACCTTGACAGGCTCAGTGACATTGATGTCATATATCTGGCCTCCAGATTTGTACTGGAATAAAAGATTCAAGCCACCAAATTTGTGGTGTTTGTTACAAAAGTCACAGGAAACTAACACAGGAGACTTCCTGGAAGAGGAGATTTTTGAGGTACACACCATAGGATGGTAAAAATTAGCAGGGCAAATGCAGGAAGAAAGGTTTGGAGCATAAAAGAAAATCTCTGAGGAAACTCTGAGCTCATTGTTTTTTAATTTTTAATAGTTTATTGTCAAGTTGGTTTCCATATAACACCCAGTGCTCATCCCCACAAGTGCCCTTCTCCATGCCCATCGCCCCTCTTCCATTCCCCCCCGACATCTGTCCTCAGTTTGTTCTCGGCATTCAAGAGTCTCTCATGGTTTGCCTCCCTCCCTCTCCTCCACTAGTTTTTCCCCTTCTTCTCCCCCACGGTCCTCTGTTAAGTTCCTCCGAATCCTCCTATACATGGAAACATATGGTATCTGTTCTTCTCTGCCTGACTTATTTTGCTCAGTATAACACCCTCAAGTTCCATCCATGTTGCTACACATGGCCAGATTTCATTCTTTCTCATTACCATGTAGTATTGCATTCTATAGATGAACCACATCTTCTTGATCCATTCGTCAGTTGATGGACACTTAGGCTCTTTCCATGTATTGGCTATTGTTGAGAGTGCTGCTGTGGACATTGGGGTACATGTGCCCCTATGAATCAGCACTCCTGTGTCCCTTGGGTAAATTCTTAGCAGTGCTATTGCTGGGTCATAGTCTGAACTCATAATTTTGTAAGCTGGAGTAAAGATTATCTCGGGGCGCCTGGGTGGCTCAGTCGGTTAAACATCCGACTTCAGCTCAGGTCATGATCTCACAGTTTGTGGGTTCGAGCCCCACATCAGCCTCTGTGCTGATGGCTCAGCCTGTTTCAGATTCTGTGTCTCCCTCTCTTTCTCTGCCCCTTCCCCACTCATTCTCTGTCTCTCAAAACTGAATAAATGCTAAAAAAATATATATATATTATCTCTAGAAGACTTGCTAAAGGTGTGAGACTAGATGGGAAGTAGAAGAAAGAGTATCAAAACCTCAGCGAGGCACTTGAGTAGCTCAGTTGGTTAAGGGTCCAACTTTTGATCTTGGCTCAGGTCATGGTTTGTGAGTTCAAACCCCATGTCAAACTCTGCACTGACTGCATGGAGCCTCCTTGAGATTTCTCTCTTTCTCTCATAATAAATAAATAAACTTAAAAAAAAGTCTTCAAGAGCTTACCATGAATTTAGAGTTTATTCTAAAAAGATGGTATTTGAATGTGCTCATTTAACAAAGAATGGGGGATTCTAAGCCCAGTCTTTTCTGGAGAAGTAAGAAGAACCCAGTGTTTCTTCTTGAAAAGTGAGCAAAGAACCCCTCGCCTTACCATGGAGGGTAAGGAGGAAGGTACAGACCTACCATAGGTAAATGTGTGCCTCACCCAAGTTTCTGTCACTGGAGTGCCTTGTAGAAAATGAGGACTATTGGAAATTCGACAATAACAACACTATAGAAATAACACAATATCCTAGATATAGCTTCCTTTGGAGCCAAGTCCAAGACCAACATCTATCTTAGTGATCCCAAGTTAATAAGAAACAGCTTTTGGTTCCCAGGTGAGAGGAGAAAGCCCATCAGTCAAGCACAACCAAACTCTCTGATTAATTAAAGGAAATGGATTGATACTTGCCCCAGAGGTCTATTTTAAACTTAAATAGAAACAATATATATGCCCTTTCTGGGTTCTTTTTATCTACTTATTTATTTTTTAACTTCACTGTGATTAAAAAGAATGAGATTTATAACATTAGAAAGAGCCCAAGGGATATTACTTATGCTGTTTATAAGTTTATGGTGCTATACCACAATATTGAAAACCTCTGTGTGTGTGTGTGTGTGTGTGTGTGTGTGTGTGTGTGTGTGTGTGTGTTGAAATCCATTCCAAAAACAGCACCAAAATTCCAGAGGTTGTAATCCCCTTTAACTTGATAGGAACCAGGGTGTCTGGGTGGCTCAGCCAGTTAAGCATCTGGCTTCAGCTCAGGTCATGATCTCACAGGTCATGAGTTCAAGCCCTGCCTGCATCAGGCTCTCTGCTGTCAGCACAGACCCTACTTTGGATCCTCTGTCTCCCTCTCTTTATCTGCCCCTCCCCTGCACACTCTCTCTCTCTAAAATAAATAAACTTACAAACATCCTTAATTTGATAGGAACCAAGTTGGCCCCCCTAGTGGATGTAACTGGACTGGAACATGTATTGTCAAAAGCAGGCATAGATAGACACGTTTCCAATACACATCACGTGATTAGAAATCAACAGGAACTCACCTGTCCTGTGGTTGGTTGCTTTTGTCAATATCTAGTGTGACTCAGAAGAATGTAAGTCTTGGTTCTGATTCTGCTGGAAGTGAAGTAAGGAGAGACCACCTGACATATTCCAGGCCCTACAGGTATATTTTGTGCACATTACCCTTGGTTCTTTTGCAACCCTATATGTCACTCATTTTACATCATTTTATATTGTAGGAATCCTAAGCTTATGGAGGGAATAAAAGGGGAAATGCCATGATAGAAAGAAGGGGAAAACCATCATGGAGTGATGTCCTTGAAGAAGCACACCTAGATGAGATCCGGTGCTCAAGGGGAAGAGTTAGCCATAGACAGGAAGATGGACAACGTATCTCTGGAAATTAGCAGGAGTGGAAAATAGAGTTTATGAGTATGCATGATGGCAGCTGGATATAAGAGTTGAGCCACTTTGTTCAAAAGTTCAGACGGTCTGAGAACTTCTATTTTCTCAATAAACTCACATCTGAGATCATCAGCTGAATGCAAGGAAAAGGATGGAGGTGCTGGAGATATGCGGAGAGAGGAATTGGTATGAATGAATGTCCATTGTATTCTTGACTGTCCTTCATGTTGTTATGCTCCAATAACCAGTGTGTTAGCGAATAAGTTTGTCCACATCTAATATCAAATGTTCCATTGGTCAGTCTGTTGCAAATTGACCTCATAAATGACTAGTATTGACACATTAAGTATACCTGTGGTCACCTGAGGCTAGAAAATGCCCCACACCATTATCACTTATAACCATAGAGGCAGGATTACATGGCGCAGGGCTTGGGAATTAGATAAAAAGGATGGTCTATAGCCAATTCCTCAGAGGACACTGTGAACCAGACAGAAGCCTTGGACTGTCTACTTCTAACACAGAATCTGCTCTCTTTCTCCCAAAACTTCCTACCTTTCTCTTCAGTCTCCTTACACCTTCTGTTTCCAGACCTTTCATTGTAATGAAAGTCAGTTTGGGCTGTTCCATATGAAGCATTCGGCTTCAATGACAATTACTCATTGATCCATGGCCTCTTGTGTGTGGTGTCAGTGACACGCAATGTCTGGGCAGGTGGTTGAGTCCTGTTGGCCTCTGAGTTCATGTGGACTAGCTAATTATGACAAATATTTAGTGTACTAAGCATCTCAGGTGGAGCCATGTCCAGTTCAAGCATTTCTTAGTTGGCCTACAGGTTGGATGCTGGCCTCGCAGGGTCTAGACTCTGAACTCCTATGGATCCCAGATCATCAACTCTCCTTTTGTTCCATTTATTATTGCAAAAGAGAAAAAACAAACTGCACACCTTTGATAATAAATAGCACCAGCCTATGACCCTGGTTATGAAAAGTCCATCAATAATAGTTTCCAGAACATGTGTTTTGCCTGTTAAATATAGAGCGTTCCAAAAATGTTTTCAGAGACATGGAAACATATTGGATATTTCAGAAGAAAACTACAGCATGGGTGGAATGGGGACCTGGGAGATGTGGTGGCGTAGTCAAAGGAGGTTGGGGGCTGGAAGATATGGGGTGTGGTTTCATGTAATGAGTAGATGACCTTAGTCACGCCATGGGGCTTTTGCAGTGAGGATAATATCATCTGCAGATGAAGATAAGAAGAGCATGAACACTCCCGCAGGAACTCATCAGAACCTGTCGAGATCGTGAACGCAATAAAATCTTTGACATCACACAGCTTCTCATAAATAAATTTGCTCTGTGGCCCCCTATCTAAATTATCCTTCTTTTCCTATGATAACTCTTAAGAAGAAAAAATGGTATGGAGGGAGGGAGAAAGGGAAGGAGGAAGATACTAAATGTGTTCTTACAACCTACTAAATCCGTGGTAATTTGTTACTGCCATAATAGGAAACTCATATAGCAACCCAAGATGTCAAGAACAGTAATCTACCCCAGGATCTTTGCAATACCACAGCTGGAGAACAAAATGTGTCCCATTCATACACTGGCCAAGACACATGGCCATCCAGCCCTTTGAGAGAGTGATTCCTTCTCACAGAAAAACAAATTGTAGGCAGATAAACTGAGGGAGGTGCTTATCAGAACCACAAAGAATTCTGGTTTATAGATGCCAAACCACTCCTGATTTGGAAGGCACTGGAGAGACAAGGCAGACGGGGCTGCACACATCCCCCAAAAAAACTGAAAGGAGAGGGAACTAACCCTACCTTAGCAGTTAGCCAGAATACAAGGAATAGAGAAATTGTTTTAGTCATACCAAGGAGTTTACATTAATAGAATTTGGGGGCCGATAACAATACTAATAATGGCAAATCATTGACCCTCACATGTGCTTGGCTCTGACTAAAACCTTCATGGGTGTTATAGTCTTAAGTTTGGACCAATCTTCACACGCACCGCACCATTGATTCTTCCTGACGACTCAGTGAGGTTAAGAGGTGGGTTGATGAGGCTGTCCATTGAGCTAGAGACAAATATATCCCAAGTAGAACATGCTTTAAGAATACCAACCCTGGGGCGCCTGGGTGGCTTAGTCAGTTGGGCGTCCGACTATCGCTTAGGTCATGATCTCGCGGTTAGTGGGTTCGAGCCCCGCGTCAGGCTCTGTGCTGACTGCCAGCTCGGAGCATGGAGCCTGTTTCAGAGTCTGTGACTCCCTCTCTCTCTGATCCTCCCCTGCTCACACTGTCTCTCTCTCCTAGAAATAAATAAAAATATTTTTAAAAAAGAAAAAAAAAAAGAATACCAACCCAAACGGACAAACAAAAAAAGTTAATCATTCAAAGTTAATTGTTCAAATTGGTTCCTTCTATTGAACCACGAAGGAGGAGCCCCTGGTTTCTGATGTGGGCAAGAATGCCTCATCTCTGACTCCTGCTCACATCTTTGGCACCACCTGCATGCCACCTTCTTCTCACTCTCTCCACGTCTACCAGCTCTGCCCTGAGTTCCACTTCAGGATTCTCTGCTGACTGATACTGTGTCTAACCTTCAGAAAGCTAATTAAACCCCATATCTCAATTTCCTTGATTGGCTTAAATAGCGGTTAATTGATCAGAGGTTTCTGGAGATTAAAGAAAACTACCCATTAGTCACAAGGAAAAGGCTCTGTGATTAGTCTGATGACAGGAGGCTTTCTAAATGTAAGGCACGACTGAAGTGCCTGACAATCTTCCTGTCAGACACCAACCAGCCTGTTTTACGTCGGCAGGCCATCTCGGTTCTGATCTATATGGAGGGCCCTGAGCGAGAAGCAGGTTGAACAAGGAAGCATCCCTTGTGTGTCATTTAAAATACAGGTCTCTGTTTTCATGACTCGCTATTTCACCCCTGGAATGTGGCCCAAAGGAAATCCATCCTTTCCTTCCTGCCCTGATTTTTTTAAAGAGTCCCTTGCTTGCATCATTCCAGAACTTACTATGTTACACACTTAACTCCATATGTGTGGGGTGCCATTGAACACACCGACTGTGTCAGGTCATGGGTTATTCTCCACTGAAAGTCTCCAGGTCTTTCTGGAAGGCTACAACAACAGTAAGGAGAGGTTCTAGAATGAGACTCAGAGATTCTCAAAACAAAACAAAACAAAGCAAAGCAAAGCAAAACACAAACAAAAAAGAAACAAAGAACAAAACAAACACACACACACACACACACACTCACACTCACACAAATGGAATTAGCAAAACTGTGTCCACCAAGCCTGGGCTAAGAACTCAGCATCACAGACAATCCAACAGTTTTGAACTGAAGAATCTGTCTCTGCTTAAGTTTTCCTATTTATTAGATGGAGGAGAATAAACATTAAACAAGAATGTGCCCCATGCTGGTTCTTGGGCTGGAGATTCCATTGCTATATTTTATTTATGCTTCCTTAGTTCTCCCAACAAGCTCTCAGCGAGCCTCTCTGTGAGTCTGTGATGTCAGTGTCATTATCTTTGTGTTGAACTGGTGAGACTGTGGTTGGGACAAGCTGTTTCATTGTTGACACTGTATCTATGTGTGAGGAACTCTAGCCCTTACCATGACGTCAGATGCTCTGAGATACGATGTAAGTCTGATATCAGAGTTTTCTGGGGCTTCAGAAAAAAGGTTACTTCCTTCCCCAGGCCAGTCACCAAGGGGAAAAGCTCAGTCATTTTTTAAAGATCTCCAGTACTTCTCAGAATAAAGCTTAAGATGACAGAGATATCACTCCTTAAATTTTATACAGATGAAGGGTGAGAGTTGCATCATTTGCAGGCACAGGAGGTGAGAGCTAACACTTGGTGTTTGCCATGCCAAGTAGCCAAGATATACACCTAGATTTGGCTCCATTTCTTCAGCCTTTACGACTGAATAATCCAGCATACCAGCTACCCATTCCTTGCTTTGGTCTGACCTTCGATCTGACCTTCCTCGCGTCCAGCTACATCACTACAATATTGCAAAAGAGTGATGTCCTGAGTCCTGTGAATCATCACTGGGTCCAGGCAGCTCAACATCCAGACTTTACCTTAAATCATGGAAGTCTCTTGGGTTTTCCTTTTTTCCATACCACTGAGCATAAAATCTATCTGCAGATCCTGGTCACTTTACCTTCACAATGCATCCTGACATCATCACTTCCAACCATGCCCATTCGTGGCCCACATTCCGAGTCACCAGACTTCCTTTAGAAATTTCCTGCCTAATCTCCCTGGGTTTTTTTTGTTTTGTTTTGTTTTGTTTTGTTTTGGTCTTTTCCCCTCTGGAATTCAATGCCAATTACCCAACCAAACTCCATCTTCCCAATCACCACCACACTAATTTTGTTTGAAGAAGTCTATAAGAAGAGAAAAACCCACAATGCCACTCCCCAGCCTTCCAAGCTCCTAAAAGTAAAAATTTGATCTGTTGTGATCAGTGAGACAAAACCTGTGATCTCCTCTGATTTCCAGGAAAAATTTCCCCCCAGACCAAAGGAGCTTCCCTTCCTTCCTTCTGCCTGGAGGATGCATCAATGTCTAGGGTAGGATAGCCATTCACAACTCCAAGGAAGAGAACTATGTGATGTACATGGTGGAGTGGAATGCTAAAAGGGCGTGGATCCTTAATGACTTCATGGAGCAATTGTACAAGCTCTGGGCTGCTGAAGAAACTAAAGCTTGACCTGCCTTTGGGCTAGAAGAAGGGAGAATAAATACGAGATAAATTCCATGGCCTCATGGTTCCCACATTAAAGTGCTAGGAGCCTTCACAGTCTAAAATTTCTGTTTTAATTCTAATTTACTGCCATGATGATCACTTAAATTGTAGATGAGGAAGATTTTAAATTAGCTTTGCATATTACTGAGTTAACTACAATTATTTGAGCTGTCACTGTGATGACTTTGTCATCTGTCAACTCTGCTAGGCCAAAGTATGTTTCCCAGAATTCCCTTTCCTATGTGTTTCCTAGGGTCAGTCACAGAAAAGATTCTTGAGATATTTTGCAGAAGAGAAACAGCCACTGTTTTGTTGCTTATTACCAACCACCTGACTTCCTCATTGGCATGAAGCAGCAGCTGAGTCTGCAATGTCTCTACCTTCTCTTGGATCTCTCTTTGAGCTTTTCTGAGATCTGGGTCAGGTGTATGTTTTGCTCTGAATGAATGTCCCTGGTTTCTGCAGAACACCCTTATTGCAGCCCAGGTCAGAGGTAACAAGAATGGACAAGGCTTTCAGTCCATCTCTGTGGCCTCCCATGTCATGCTTATGGGTCCTAGCCTCGCCTGCTCATGATCTTCCCCTTATGAATGTGTTCCCTGTAAACCTCAATTTCCAGATTAGATGCAAAGACCACCTTGCACACACTGCTTAACTGGCTACACAATTGCATACAAGTTCCTCCACCTCCTCAATACATAAGTGGCAAGCCTAGATTCAAGCCTGAGAAGATGGGTTCTCTAGACCACATTTTACTACCCGAAATCAACCTCATATGAGGTTAATGAATAGACTCCATCATTTCACTGAGCGCCATGTCTTGCAAACTTTTCTCAAAAGGACAGTAGGTTTCATAAATGAAACAGGATATATATGAGACAGACAACAAAATGCACTCTTCATCAGACACCCCTTGTGTCCTAAGAACATTGCTAATTCATGTGGCAGATACAAAATAATTCTAACACATTGCCCTTTCTCAAAGGTTTATAGCCTAGTGGAGAAAGATGATCTGGCACCTGCTAAGGTGCCATGTTTTTAATCCAGCCAGCCCCGAAATAATGGAGCTCTAGTCCTCTAGCACTATGTGCACAAGGGCACAAATGCCTTTGCCTTGCATCCTCTTACATTCATGGCTCCTGCTTTATTCCTGTGTTTACCTGGATCCTGATGTTCTGCTTCAATTTTTACCTCTGCCTCCAGGAACCTGACAGTGGGTTTGGCAAATCTGCTATGACCCTTGACAGTCTCCCTTGGGACGAGTGTTACTCCTAATCTCTAGATCCATTTGTCCCTGGCTGACCTGTGTAACCAATTAGTGTGTTCAGGCTTTCACTCTTGTGACCCAGCGAAGGAGAATTGCTCCCTCAATCACCACCTTGATGGGAGAGCTTTATTCATGAGTAATACCAGAGAGCAAAGCAAGGAAGAGGTGGATAGTGTAGGTAAAGTGCAACATTCAGATTGACTTCGATGAGCCCACTTCTGGGTTCCATATTTGAACATGCTGTCTTGAGCCAATCATGAAGTGAGACTGTGGGCCAAGAACAAAACCAAGAACAGATGCTCATGATGGGAGTAACTGCATAAAGCTAATATGCAGTTTCGATGGTTAGGATAGAGTCAAGAATAGTTAAGTCAACTGACATGCCAGATCCACAGGAATGTCATATAATATATATATAATATAATATATAATATATATATTATATATATGTATATATATACAACTATAAAATAAAAACCCCAAGTTAGATGAAATAAGAAGAAGGGGGGAAAAGGCTAAGAAGAAGGAAAAAACAAAGGCAAAACAAAACAAAACAAAAGAGAATGGCTCAACACAGAATATGGCAAAGTCCAGCCTCATTCTGACAGCCTGTCTTACTGCCTCTTCACCATTTCTAAAGGATGAGACACACATCTCCCACTTAGGGGGAGTGTCATCTTAAACAGTCCATAATGTGTCCAATATTTTGTTTGCACTGCCTCCTTTAAACTTCATTGCAGTGGTTGGTAGAATGGGGAAGAGTAACCTCTCCCCTTCTCCATTTGTTAGTGGGCAGGCGGAAGAAGAGAGGTCACTTGCAAGTCCAGCCACAAGGACACTGTGGTAGAGAACTGAACACCCATTTGAATTCATGGGGACAGTGTAGTAGAGTTTTGTTATTACCTGTCCTTTAGGAACCTTTTTATTCCACACCCCAAGTTTTTAAGGTTGTTAATTCCATCTCTTTGTTCAGCATTTTGTTTCCTTGAGAAGGAATGCATGTCACCAGAGAGAGTAGTGCAGAGAGGGAGGGAGTGTGTAAGCCAGGATTTGGGGGCATAGAGTGTACTTTCTTCTTTTATCTTTCACCCCTGATTCCCATTTTGACCTTGAGCCAACCACTGAAATTATCTGTGCTTCCTATTTTTTTCCTTTGCAAAGCAGAGAAACCTTAGCCTGTGTTATGAGCAGCGTGAAGGAAAGGGAGATAAGGCTATAAGAACTTCAGGTTTACTGGAGAGAAAAATACTGCAAGACAAAATTACCATGCACATGCACAAAATGTAATTTATGGTTAAGCCTGAGAAAGCCTGGTGAAGTTCCCCTTGATCTCATATACAAAGGTACAAACCAGAGGATTCTTGACCCAGTTCAGGATCCCTTTCATTTCTATATTTAAGTTTTAGCCAAAATGTGATTGAAATGTGTTTCCACTCAGCCTTGTGTAGTAACCCAATCACAAAAACAAGAGAACTGAAAGCTCTCCTTCCTTACTTGGGAGTTAAGAAATGTAGAGGTCAGACTGCACTGTTATATCTGAGTTTCCCTAAGCAGGAGGGGAGACACCTATTGTACCATCTCTCCAAGTTCATTCTGTCAATATGCACTTGCTGGACTCGCATAGTATGGCAAGCGGGCCATGAGAGAGAGGATGGTATAGATTCTTAGAGACTGGCTACTCAAAGCGTGGTCCATGGACCAGCAGCACCAGCCTCACTTGAGAGGTGGTGGAAAGACTCATGGCCCCTACCTTAAACCTGCTGAATCAGAATGTGTATTTTTAACAAGATCCCAAGGTTTGTCTGATTCTAAGACTATATTTTTAAGCTGATGTTTAAATCACCTGGAAGCCTAGAGTCAAACAAATCTCAATGTGCTATTTGGCATTGACATGCTATATGATCTTGGGAATGTCTTCAACTTTATAAGCCTGTTTATTCATCTGAAAGCTGGATATCATAATTACCCTTGTCTCTAAAGTTTATTTTGAGGATTAAAATAGCTGTTCATTATACATTACCTAGCATAGACACAACCTCAATTAATATTCACTGTTTTATCATGGTTATTGTTACTGTTTTCATTTTTGAAACATGGCTCCCACCTATGAGACAATAACAGTCTAGGAGAGAGAGGCACATATGGAAAATTAATTATACCAATCTATTACAGATACCATAAGACATTTTGGTCCAGACCTTTCTGCCAGAGATCCATGGCCTTTCACCTATGAGATATCACATCTCCCCTCCAGGCATCACACTCAAAGAAGACCCTGAAATTAAAACTGCAATCACTCCTTGACCAAGTATACACAGAAACTCCTGATGGATCGAAAAAATGAGTGAATATAGCCAGAGAAGTTTCCATATTTAAAGTCAGTATTGTTGTTTTTTCTTCCCATCTTATGTTTGAAAACCTGTGGTTCTGGCTCAAATTATGCACCCACAAAGTACTTGAAGGTCATAGATACCCAAAGTGAGCATCTATAAAGTAGATATTAAGGCAGAGCAGGGCCTGGAAGTCTGTAAGAATGTCATCAAGGTGGAAACAGGCCACAGCTAGAAACTAATGTGCCGACTTGAAGTAACTGAGGGTAGGGCCAGGACAAGAAGAGATGTCAATCAGGCTACCAAAGAGCCAAAGAGGAACAAAAGGATTTCTTTGGGAAAGGAACTTATGAAATAATATATCTCTTACACTGTTTTGCTTCTAAACCACCCCTCACTTTGGCTTTTTATGCTGTCTCCTTCCTCTCTACCAGATCCCGAAATTTCAGAGTGTCTAGGGTTCCATTCCCAAATCTCTTACCCTCTGTAGCTCTGCTCTTTTCTTTTTAGGGCTTTTCTGTAGCCTCCTGTCTACAGATATCGGAAGGCTGTCAGATATGCATTTCTAGCCTGGATGCCTCCAAGTCCCAGGATCCTGTGCATAACTGCCTACTCAGCATTTCTAGTGGGCAATCAAATGGGATCTAAAACGCAGGTTGGCCCAGAACAGAGCACATTTTCCCCACATCACCTCTGCCCCTCCCCAAGTCCCCTTTCCCCCAAGCCTCCCTGCCTCAGCACATGGCTCTAGCATTAACAGTTACTAAAGCCCCAAACTAGCAGGAATTCTTGATTTTTTTCCCTTTCCTCTTACCGCAATACAATTCATCAGCAAGTGCGATGAGCTCATCCTCCAAACATTCCCCAATCTCTGTCTTTTCGTACCATTTCTATCACTGAAACCTGAATCCAGGTCAGTGCTCTCCAGCATCATCATGCTCCCTGGTTTCCCTACATCATGGATGTGCCCTAAAGGCTGCTGTCCACACAGAAGCCAGACAGAGCTTTATAATCAGCCAGTGTGATCTTCCCTGCATAAAGGCATTCTCCAAGCTCTTCGCTGAGCTCTATGAGGTCTTCCACAATGTGGTCCCTGCCTCTTTCATGGACTTCACCCCCCAGCCACTTTCTCCCTCACCTCTAAGCTTTAACCACACGTCCTTCTTGCTGTCCCTGGAACAACACAGCACATCCCTTCATTTCTGAGCCCTTGTGTTTGCTGTTCTTTCCATCTGGAACACTCTGTCCCTAATCTTCACATGACTCTCTTCTCAGTGCTCAGGTCCCAACAAGAACCATCTCAGAGCCTTCCACCTCCAGCTGACCCCCAGTCACTCTTTAACACACAGATCAATATTCTTTTGTTCATAACACTCATCAGGACCTAACATTATCCTCATAACTTATTTTTGGTTACATATTGTCTCTTTCTTCCCTAGAATGTAAGTTCTTTAATGGTAAAGACTGGGTCTCTCTTGTCTGAATCAATTTCTAGAATAATGCCTTGCATGTAGTAGGTACTTTCTATACATCTGTTGGCCAGTTGATTTCTTTTTGAATGTGCAGGCTCAGCCTACTATATTTATGCTCTCTTATATCTCAACTCAGATGCCTTATGCAGTTAGCTTAGGAGATAACACTTGATGGTAATTAGGGAGCACTATGACTTCTTTAACAAGAGCTAAATGTTTTTATGAACCATTTGATATATGAAGACGAAGCTTCTTGTTTATATGCCTTAGATGTTCTTTTCTTTAAAACGTTATACATAAAATTTATTTGCACAAAAAAGGTTGTGTCCAAAAATAGAAAAAAAAACATTGTTATGTATTCATCAAAAGAAAAAAAAAACATGTGTTTCATCTTGCTGGGTGTTTAAGAATTATCTCTGCTCAGTAATGCTGGTAAGGCCAGAGAATTGGAGTGAAAATCGTTTGTGGAATAAAACCAGTGAGCTGAAAAATATTAAATCAAACAGTCTTATTTTTTATTTCTCTGAGTCAGTATGGAGAAAGTAGCATATGGAACCATATGCATCATGCATATGTGGGAATGGAGTGTAAGCTTCTTGCAGGCAAGGACCCCTGCCTATTGCTCACCACTATTTTATCTCCTGGCTACAGCTGAGGGCTTGGGAAATAGTAACAGTCCAGTAAATATTTGTTGAATGAATGAATGAATGGAACCCAATTACAAAGAGTACAATCAGTGCTGTTAGCATAGAATCATTCATTTCCCAGGACCTACTAAATACCAGGCATTCTGTTAGTGACTAGTGATAAAGAAATAACGGTATTTCATGATAGACAGAAAGCCTGAGGGACTCATTAGACCTCATGCCTTTTATGAGTTCTGCCTCTGTGTGTGTGACCTTGGGCCTCAGCTCCTTCATATAAACAAGGAGAGTGCAGGACTAGGAGACGGTAGTGGCTGCAGTATACTTGGCATGGACTGTGAGTCTGACTCTTCATCATGTTCTGTGCGATTTAATGCAGTCCTATGTGTGTACAGAATATATGTTATGTCCTCACTCATATAGCCTTGGGGGAGGTTATGGTATTTGATATTATGATACAAGGTATTAACAACTTGATATTATGAAATCGGGTTCAAGGACTAATACTAATAATAAGAGCAACAACAATATAAACAACAATAAACCCAAGAATCAAAAGATTAAACATAGGTTCCAAACCTGGATTATATAACAAATTATTCATCAAAGAAGCCCTTAAAGAGCATTTACTGTCAGAGAAATGGAGGCACTTTTATGTACCATCCTTTTACCTGAATATCCTAATCTCCAAACCTCTTGTTTCTCTCTTATCTGTCAAATGGGAATAATATCCCCAACCGGACAGAGCAAAGCAGTTGCTATGCGAAGAGAAAATGCACCAAAGGGACCATCCCATCACTCATCCGCCACATTCCAAGTTTCATGACATGGTTACCGACAAAGGTCAGTGCGTTTACGCATCTTTCATTCAACAAGTATTTATAACATACACACTTCATGTCAGGTACTTTTCTAGGGCTGCAGATACAGGGCAAAGCGAAACAAAGAAACTCCTTCCCACCATATTACTCATAATCTAGTGGGGGCGAATCAGGCAAAAGATACAGTTAATACATAATGAGATGATAAAGACTGAACAGACAAATAGAACAGGCTGAGAACATAAGAAGTGATGCAGGGGGTTCTACTACCTTAAATCAGGGGTTGGGGGAAAGCTTTGTTAAGGGGACGCCAGCTGAGCAAAGACGTGAAGCTGGTAGAAGTACAAGACATGACGGGGAGACAGGGGTTCTGGGGAGAAGCATGTGCAAGTGAGCTGAGGTAGGGGCAGGCTTGGGAGGGTGGGGCTGGAGCCACAGGACGGCCTGTTTGTAGAGCTGGGTAGAAAAGGAGAAGGGAGATAACAAGAGAAGTTGGAGCACGACCTCGGGACTGCCATAGATGGGGCCAATGGGCCATGGCAAGGATCCTGGAGTTATTTGCATATTATTCTGAGTGCACTGGAAATCAGTGAAGTGTTGCTCTGAAGGTCAGTTCACAGATGAGAGCATGAAGCCAGAACAAGCACTGAGTAGATATTGAATATCAGAGAGCACAGACCCGGTCTCAAAAGCTACTTCTTGGAAAAAAAAAAAAGAGAGAGAATTACGATGGACAAGAATGAGGGGCACGTGGGTGGCTCAGTCGGTTAAGCGTCCGACTTCAGGTCAGGTCGTGATCTCACGGTGTGTGGGTTTGAGCCTTGCATCAGGCTTGGTGCAAATAGCTCTGAACCTAGAGCTTGCTAAGGATTCTGTGTCTCCCTCTCTCTCTGCCTTCCCCTGACTCACGCTCTGTCTCTCTCTGCATCAAAAATAAATAAAACATTGAAAAAAATGATGGACCAGAATGAGAAACCTGGACAGCACACTGGGAGATTCCAGATTATGGGATACATCTGCTGGTATGTTTTCATGGGGCAGATATGAGGTCCCAGGCTGCAGACCCATCCAGAATGGAGGACTAAGGACATGCAATATGATATAGTCAGTCCCACTGAAGGCTTCAGAGATTCCTGTCAAGGCAAGTGTCAAGTGACAAGGAAGCCAAATTCTCCCCAGTGTTATGGGCCAGGCACTGGGCTAGTGTTTCACAGACATACTTTCATTAAAGCCTCACAAAGTCCCCATGGAGCGGAGGTTCTACTTCACATGTCACAAGTTGAGTATCCTGAGGTGGGGGAAGGGCTCACAATTTGCCCAAGGTCAAAGGACAATCTTGGTTTCCAGACAGGAAAGCCCAGATTCTTCCTACACAGCCCCTCCATACTGCTGAGCCTGTATCCACTTCCTCTTGGCCTCTTCCATCCTTCGGGGATACAACATGCCGAAGAGGGATGTAATAATGCCTATAATAACCACCCCCCAATGACAGAGGCCTTGGCAGCTTACCCAGCTTTCATTCATTACCCTGCACTTCCCATGAACAAGTTCGCACCCTGGCTGCTTTCATTTCACAGGCATGGCAAGTACAGGATGTGATAAATACCCTGTACGAGGAAGCATTTAGCCTAAGCTAACTATTATCGGCAGCATCGATGACGAATGACTTAATATTACCCTCAAAAGCTCAATGTGATGACTAATTTGTGGTTAAAGGTAGTTGGAAATTTACTTTGTAAAAAATTACATGGAAGTAACCCGATTAACTTTGAAAGAGAGAGGAAAGGGGGGGGAAGCCAACAAAAATACACACATAATGATTTACTCCTCCTTGCAAGGGTAGCAATAAAGATAAGAATTACAACCACATGAACATTCAGAGCAAGAATGAACATGTTTCACTTTGCATACTGGATGTGGGAAATGTACCAGCGCAGACAGTGTAAATGGAAAGGTCTGGGCCCTGTAAGCCCCAGCAAACCCTACTTTCAGCTGTCGTGTCTAGGCTCTTCAGTTAATCGGTGAGGAAACTGAGGCATTTAGAGATGTGTCTGATGTGGCATCTGCTGAGTCGGGATCTTTTGGGGAAGGGAGGAAAATACAGCTTGGCACTAGCAAAGGCACACATGAATTCTGGGGTCCAACTGGCCTGCGTTTGTTGGCTCTGTTCTGATTGACCTGGTACATATCACCTAACTCCTCTAAGACTGGGGTCCTTTGTATGAAGACTTGGATAATAATGCCAACTTCCTGGGGGGTATGAAACGCAAGTGTGTATAAAATACCCAGCATAATGCCTGGCATTCAGTAAGTTCACCACAAATATTCATTTCTTTCTTCCTCTGCCTATGCACTGTCATCCCCCAGGGAAAGCCACATCAGATCTTTCATTTTTTTTTAAGTTTATTTCCTTATCTTGAGAGAGACAGAGGCAGAGTGAGTTGGGAGAGGGGCAGACAGAGAGGGAGAGAATCCCAAGCAGGCTCTGCACTGCCAGCACAGAGCCCGACATGGGGCTTGAACCCATGAACCACGAGATCATGACCTGAGCCAAAACCAAGAGTCTGATGCTTAACCAGCTGAGCTATCCAGGCATGCTATGAAATGCAACTCTATTCCTCACCAAAGAAAATCATAAGGTTGGCAGTGACCCCATGGGGCTATATAATCAGTGTATCTATGATTATTAATATATAAGCCCCAGGATTCTATTCTGAATGTTCTAGAAAAAGCATTAAATGTCCATTCTCATGCTGTTCTCAACAGGCCACATTGTTGAATTTGGCCTCACTTACATTCAGAGCAGTTCAGCCTTGGCCCGGTGCCCATGCGGTGCTGGAGGGTCTGTATTGGAGGGTCTCTGGCAGATGGAAATCCCAGCCAGTCACAAACACATCTGGGAAGAGAACTGCCCTTTCCCTGTGGATCCCGCCAACCCTTCAAAGGCAGATTCTGCATCGTAAGGACTTGCCAGTAGCTCACCCTGAGATTTCGTTCTCCCTCCTCTCTCTTCTAGCACCAAGCCCTGCACCCTTAACAATACAGGGCAAACTTGTGCTGCTGCTTGCAAACTCCCGACCCCAGTCTGCAGCCTCCTCACCGGCTCTCACCCAGCTCCCCTTCCCTCCTGAGCACACCCTGCCCTCTTCCACTCAGGGCATCTGTGCACACTGTCACCCCCTCCTTAAATTCCCCCTCTAGAACTACTACTTTCACCCTGCCAGGCTCTGCCTGAATGCCACCTGCTTAGAGATACCCTCTCTGAATATCTCATGCTGTGTGTGCCTCCCTCCCACCTCTGCCTTTACCACATCTGTTTGAGGAGGTCTTTGAGAGGACATGACCTCTGGGTGAGCCGTGAGCTGGCTCCCACCCTCCCCTGTCCTTGGAATGTGTATTTCACCTGCCTTTCCAGCTCCCAGAAGCTGCCCCAAGGACACACCCTTGAGACAATATTGCAGTATTGAGACTAAACTGTGTACGTGACTGAGCACCATTAAATCTTCTCTAGAAACTTTTAAGAATTGGTGGGTGGGTGTGGAGACCTATTCCTCTTGGGGCCGCTGAAGACAAGCCTCATGTGTAAGTTCCCTTGTTTATTACCCCTGTCACCTCCCAGCCTGCAGTGCGTTGTCTCTTTCTTCTATCTCTCCCTGCTCGCTGCCTACAGGGGTCTGGTTTCAGATCACATCTGGGAGGGTCCGGAGGAGGTTGGGAATTGACCACATCCCCCCGATTAGCTTTTAAATGCGCCTATCAAAGATGTGGACAAGTGTTGCTATATTTACTTGCTTGTTTGTTACATCCACTATTAAAAGATAAGTTGAGAGGTTATGTTAGTTTCCTGGGGCTGCTGTAACATGTACCGCAAAGTAGGTGGCTTAGAACAATAGAGATGGATTGACTCACATTTCTGGAGGCTGGCAGTCTGACATCACAGCGTGGATAGCGTTGTTTCCTTCTGGAGGCTCTGAAGAAGAGTCCGTTCCCCAGCTCTCAGTGGCTGTGGGCAATCCTTGATGTTCTTGGCTTGTAGGTACAGCACGCCAGGGTCTGCCCCATGCTCACTCAGCCTCATACTCTGTGTCTGTGTGCCTTCGCCTCAAATAACCCTCTCCTTTCTCTTATAAAGACACCAGCCAGTGGATTTAGAGCACATCCTAAATCCAGGATGACCTCATGCCAAGATTTTTTTTTTTAATTTTTAATGTTTATTTACTTTTTAGAGAGAAAAAGAGACAGAGTGAGAATTGGAGAGGGGCAGAGAGAGAGGGAGATACAGATTCGGAAGCAGGTTCCAGCCTCTGAGCTGTCAGCACAGAGCCTGACACGGAGCTTGGACTCTCAAACCCTGAGGTCACAATTGAAGCTGAAGTTGGGCACTTAACTGACTGAGCCACCCAGGCACCCCCCAAGATTTTTAATTTAACTTACAAAGACTTTCNGGGGATGCGTCAAGTAAGAAGTTGTTGCGGTGGAGGTCAAGGAGGTTGTTTCCTGCTTTCTCCTCTAGGGTGTTGATAGTTTCCTGCAAAGACTTTATTTCTAAATAACCTCACGTCCACAGTTCCAGGAGTTAGGACATGGACACACTTTTTTGAAAGAGAGGCGTAATACAACCCACAATGGACAGAAAACACCCTTCACTCTCCTGGGGACTCCCTGAGTCCCCAAGCCAACATAGTGCTTATGCCCTCCCAGGCTTTCATCAAATGTTTGCCGGGTGAATATGCACTGTCACTTTAAGGCTTTCCCTCTCTGACCCCAGGTCCTTGCCAGGTGACCCTTCTGCCCCTGAGGGCTGCAGCCTCCAGACTTCAGGACCACCCCACTTCCTCCCACTGGCTCATGAGGAAGCCAGTGCCTAGCAGGGGCAGCCCCACAGGACTCCGTCACAGCTGTCCCCACACAAGCTGCATGGCACAGTGCCGTGGGTGCTGTGCACAAAGGCAGAGCAGGCTCTCTTTCTGCTGGGCTCCAGGGTGACAAACATCGGGGTTCTGGCTGTCTGCTCAGATGACCTTCCTTCTCGCAGAGCCATTGTATGTGGGGGGCTCATGATGACAAATGCTCCCCCACCTCCACCCTGACTTTATCCGTTGGTTTTTCCTCTCTTCTTAGTGTTCCCCCCGTCCTGTGATTCCGTCAGCCCGATCGTCACATCCATCCTCATCCTAAAACTCCTCCTTAGTAATAACCACCAGCACTACAGGCCAGTATACCTCCCTGACTGATTATATACTGTCACCAAGTTTCTATTTTTCCTTCTAAGGACTTAACACAGCAAGAAACAATTATTAGTGTAGTTCCTTGTATAACATCTGAGTCGTCTAACCACACGAGAGAGAGGTCTGTCCACTCCTTAAGGAGAATGCAGCCCCAGGCCCTGCTAGCTAGAAGGTGCTGGGCCCGCACAGCTGCCCCCTTGAATGTGTACACCACACTCCTTATCTTAACATACCCTCCTCTCCATTCCTCAGCTTCCTGACCTCCCACATCCTGCACTCAGCCAGTCACTCACTATAAACTTCCGTCATGATCCGTATTACCATGTACAACAACCTTTGTTTCCCAGTATCCAGTTCATCACCGTCAAGGCCTATTCATGTTACCCATCAAGTATCCGTTGACTTCACCCACATTTCCACGTCTTCATCATTTCACTCTGGTGGGTGTTTCCTACTTACGTCAGCCCCTGCTTGGGCTGCCCTAAGAAAGTATTACAGACCGGGTGGCTTTAACAACAGAAATGTATTTTCTCCCTGTTTTGGAAGCCAGAAGTCTGACATCAAGGTGTTGGCTTGGTTAGTTTCCTCTGCAGCCTCTCTCCTCGGATCGTTCGTGACCACCTTCTCTGTGTGTATCTGTGTTCTAATCTCTTATCAGAAGGACACCAGTTGTATAGGATTAGGACCCACCCCAAGGACCTCATTTTAACTTAATTACCTCTTTAAAGACACTGTTTCCAAATACAATCACATTCTGAGATACTGAGAGTTAGGACTTCCCCATATGAATTGAGGGGGAAGGGATACATTCAGCCCATAATATTACCCATCCTTCACATTTCACTTCAAATATCAATTTCCTTGGAGAAGTTTACACTGATATTCCAGACAAGGTAAGACTTTCCCCAATGCAATCTATGACAGCATCCTACACTATGTATTCACAGCATTTATCATGGCAATAATTATACAATGTGTGTGTGTGTGTGTGTGTGTGTGTGTGTGGTGTGTGTGTGTGTGTGTGTGTGTGTCTATAATTTTCAGTTCATGTCCATCCCTCCATCAGACTATAAACTCCATGAGGGCAATGGATGGGTCTAGTTTGGCTCACCATTAACATCTCCAGTGCCCAGCATTTGGCATTCTCAACCATTTACTCTTTCTTATTTCCTTCCTCTTGGTTTCTGGGATCCCCCTTCCTTCCCATGTCTTCCTACACCTCAGACCCCTCCAGCGTTCTCCACTCTCTTCTTGCTTTTGACCCAGATCTTACATATCGTTTACTTAAGGTTCTATCTTAGCCACTTTCTCTTCTTGCTCAGTGAGCTGGATGTGACCAATTGTCAACCCTCTAGAGACTTTAGTGAGTACCCGATTCTGCCACTGCCTTTTGCATTTCTATCACTACTGTGGTTCTCCCTCCTTTGTTCCATTTCTACATTTCCTACTTCCTACCAGCTACTTCTAGCTTTATCTAGTCCTCCAAAACATGTTCAACACAGAAGCTATCTTTACCTTTAAATCTACTTCATCTCTATTCTTAGCTGAGTAGATGGCACTAACATACTCAGTTGCTCATAAACAGTAAAATATATCACAGGAGCCCAATATAAATATAAAACAAAAATAATCCTCAAGCCCAGCTTCTCCCCCACATCGCACACCAGACCCTGTTGATTCTTTCCATGTATCCCTTGATTCACTTTTTTCCCTCTCCACTCCTGACGCTTTAACTCAAGTACCCACTATGGGGTGGCCTGGGTGGCTCAGTTGGTTGGGCGTCCTACTCTTGGTTTGGGCTCAGGTCATGATCTCATGGCTGTGGGATTGAGTCTGGCCTTGTGCTCTGCACTTATCAAGAAGCCTACTTGGGCTTCTCCTTCTCTCTCCCTCTGCCCCTCCTCCACTCACACCCTCTCTTTATCTCAAAATAAATAAACATTAAAAAAAAAACAGGTACCCATTCTATCTCCACTGCTACAAGAACATTTAACTCAAAAAAATCCACATCACCCTTCTGCTTAAAACCATCCAATGGTGCCCCATGGCAATAGAATGCATATTTGTCTGTTTAGCCTGCCACACAGGGGTCTCCATGAACTGAGGTCCTTTCCAGTCTTCTCTAATTCTCTACATATTCTCACCTATACTGAATTTCTCACTTATCTTTGAACAGGCCCAACACCCCCATGCCTCTCTGTGCATTTACCAGCCCCTACTCCAGAAATGTGTATTGGTAGAAGCTCTTAGTTGTTTCCTTCAATAGGAATAGTCCCAGGTCCAGAAAACTGCCTTGCTGAGGGTCTCACCTTCTTCCACTGGATAGCCTGCATCCACAGCTGATTAACACAGGGCATGGAGTCCTAGCTTGGATGCTTGAACTGGAAACGGTCTCCAATGAGCCATCCTATCTCCAGAACTCTCTCGGGGTCTGCTGAAGACCTTGTTGGGGATGAATCACAGCTCAGATTCTCCCTCTTCAAATACCTGTTTCCTCTTTCTCCCTTCCATAGGCAGAGATGACAAGGGCACTCCTGGAAAAACAAACAAACAAACAAACAAAAACAGAAACAAATATAAACCTCCTATATCCTAATCCCCAACTCCATGTCTGCTTCCCAAGGAACCAATCTGACAGTGGCTATTTGCAGATGCTGTGCCTTCTGCCTGGATGGCATGTCCGTTCGATCTTTGCCTAACAAACTCCTATGCATTCTTCACATCCCAAGTCAAATGTCACCCAGAGGTCCCAAAGTGAGCCTTAGCATTCTCTGAACTGCCATCACACATTTTGGTTTTCCTCGATACCAACGTATATCACACTACTTTATAATTATTATTCAAATGTGTTCCTTTCCTACCAAACTAACTCTGTGCTCTTCAAGGATGTTGCAGTAGTTACCCACTGCTATGCAACAAATTACCAAAACCTTCGTGGCTTGAAATAGTGCCACGAAGGTCTATTTATTATCTTACAGTTTTGTAGCTCTGAAGTCCAGGGGAGCTCAACTATGTTCTCTGCTTAGGATCGCCTAAGACTGAAATCAAGATGTCAGCCAGCCTAGCACTTTATTGGAGGCTTTGGGTAAAATCTACTTCCAACTCATTTGAGTTGGCAGAATCTAGTTCCTTGTGGTAGCAGGACTGAGTTCCCTGCTTCTTTATTGGCTGTCAGTTCAGTACCATTCTCTGCTCCTAGAAGCTGCCCACACGTTTTCCCACAGGGCTTTCTCCAGCCTCAAAGCCAACTATAGTGTATAGATTCTTATGCTTTGAAACTCTCGGCTCTGTCTTCTGCCACCAGCCAGAGAAAGGTCTTTGCTTAAGGGCCCATGTGATTGCATCAAGCATACTGAGATATTATCCCCTTTTTAGGATCAACTTTGCCATATAACATAGCCACAGGTGTGGCGTCTCACGTTCACAGATTCCAGGAATTGAAGCATGGGCTCCTGGTGGCCATACCTAGAAATTCTGCCCACTGCAGGTGGAATGTGAATCTTATTTCCTGAGTGGGCTTCTCACCACCTAGCAGAGCTTCTGACATAAAAAATAATCAGTGCTTGTATTCATTATTAGATCGGGCTGATTTCAGCCTCAATGATTATGATGTTTTAAAACCCTGTTTTAGTTGTGTGCATGGTGAATGAAATACCTCGGGCTGCCAATTAAAATAAAATAATAATAAAGAAATGAGTTGCGGTACTTTCATGGGCATTGATCCAAAGGAGAAGAGATTGAAAATGGAAGCAAAATGTCACAAAACTGAAAGAAAGGAAAACCTCCTGAAAAAAGAAAGTGTAGCTTTGCCGTTTTGCATATTTCACAGTTGGCAACTTTCAAACTTAGTAATTACAGGAGCATTGTAAGTTACCGAAGCTGCTTTGCTATGGAAATGCATTGATTAGATTAATGACAGCAGGATTCCTACACCTGAATTGCTCAAACTTCAAATGGAAATGTGGCCTGGTGCTGAGGAAAGCGATGCCACCAGCTTGCCCTTAGAGTGTGCTGTGATGAATTAGCGGCTTTGATTTGGGAAGGAGGTGATTTTCATGCGCGTATTTGTGTGTTTGTTTATATAAGTCATGGCAGTGTTTCCAGGGTTGCTGTCTCTCCACACATCAGACAAGACCCGAATACTTGTTTGTGATGACGGCCTCCTTCCTTTCTGCTGATGGCAGCCTTCGCTTCATTTTGTGCTTAGGCATACAAAGTGATGACAAAGGTGGACAATTGTTTCTGGCTGCAGCTCACCCGAATAAAACTGTTTCAATTGATTCAGAGCGCTGATGTCAGCCAAGACCCTATACTTCTTGACACTGCGTTTTTCCCGGTGAATAATAAATCACTGTGTTTCCACCAACAGCCTCTCTCTCTCTCTCTGCCTGTCTCTTCTCTCCCACCATTAGCGATGCAGGTTTAGCTCACCACCTGTCACTTGGCATGCTTCTGCAAGTGCTTTCACCCACGTAGCAGTGGATGTAGTAGTGAAGTTAGGAACACACCTGTGCTTACCTGGGTCTGCAACTCACCAGCTGTAGTCCTTTTAAAAGTATTCTTGGCTATTAGTACATATTACAAGTTGCTGTTTCCCAGTGTGGATGTTTTGAACATTTCTATCATTAGAATTTTGAATTGTAAGTCATTAAAATATGCGTCAGAACAATATATACAAGTAGTTAAACAGTCGGTAATTTTTTTAAAAAGGACTAATGCTAGCTAATTTAAGTGTTTATGATTCATATGCCGTAGCCTCTTTAAATCTTTCAACAGATCTAATGAGGCGAAATTCTGCATTGACTCATTAAATAGGTGGGGCACCTAAGTGGCTCAATCAGTTAAGCATCCGACTCCATTTTGGCTCAGGTCATGATCTGAGATCAAGCCCTGTGTCTAGCTCCGTGCTGACACGTGCAGAGCCTGCTTAGGATTCTCTCTCCCCCTCCCCCCTCTCTCTCGTGTCTCTCTCTCTCTCTCTCTCTCTCTCCCCCTCCCCAGCTCACGCTGTCTCTCCAAAATAAATAAATTTTTAAAAATCAATCAATCAGTCATTAAATAGGTAAAAAAGACTCAGGAATAGCAACTTGTCCAGACCCTTTACCAACCAAGTGAAAAATTCTGGACTCCAAATAAGGAGAATCTGATTGCAAAGCCCTTGTAAATTCCCCTGAATGTAATGCACTTCCTGCTTGATTCTGCCGCTGCCTTTCACCTGTTTATCCAATATTCAAGGAATCTCTACTATGATCCAAACACTGCACTAGCGGCAAAAGGATTTCTACAGGCAAACACACACTCATGTCCCATGGATGCCAGTAGACAAGCAGAAAGAAACCCAATGTCAGTGAATTAGAATGAAAAACTTTTCTAAGTACAGTAACAGAAACAAGTCTCAAAGTTGGTCCCTTTCGAGCTGCCTTTCCAAGTGTAGTAGTCGCCGCTCACGTGAGGTTAGTTAAAAAATTGAAATTGTTTTGTAAATGAAATTAGGACTTCAGTTACTCAGTTGAACTAGTCACGTTTTAAGGACTGGAAAGTCACATGTGGCCAGTGTCCATTGAAGTGGACAGTGCAGCTTATACGACATTCCCATCGTTATACTTTGCTCAACGGGACAGTCCCAGTCCGGAGGATCAGATAGGCTTCCCTGAATGTTTTTCTTGAACCCAGACTTGAAGATTAAATAGGAATGTCCAGACAAACCAGCAGAGGTGGGAGATTCTAGACAGAGGAAACTAAATGAGCTAAAGCACGGAGAAGACATGAAAAAACGCAGGTTGTTCAGGGAGCTCCCTGCAAATCAGAATAATTCTCAAGGTGTCCTCAGATGAGGAGGGTAAGATGAATTGCCTGAAGGTCAGGGGCCTCTTCATGGATAACTTTCCATGTGACTGTACGGCACAGTATGGAACAGGTGTGCTATATGCTAGAATGTGGGTGTGGGGTCTCTTCCTGCCAACAGTTTCCAAATTGTTTTCTGGATACTGACCTTTTTTATTTTTTCAAATGAAACATCGTTCAGAATCCCTGTAGAGGAAGCAGTTGCAAATAGGGAAGCTTTGCTTGAGACATGAGTGGAGGGCGCACCTGGACCCCTGAGCCACCCTCACTGAGCTCTGGAGCTCTGCAGACCTAGCGGAGACACCAGGGAACCACTTGAGAATCTGGAACATGGGTTGAATAACTTGAAAGTATGTATTGGGAAAGTCACCGCATCCAGTGTGCAGGACAGACACATGGAGACACCATGGAAGAGAGAATAGAGGATACAAACACATGGAAGTGGATGAAGAGAAAGATGATAGGTGCCATTCTCTTCCATTTCATAGAAGAGAAAAAAAAAGATCTCAGGATCTGAAGGAATGTGGTGTACAAGGAGAAGAATAAAGAGACCCTCTTTCTTTTTTGTATTGGTTTTTACCTTTTTCCCCTGGGCCAATTGGGTGGCTGGTGGGATCATTTCTCATGATGTGGAATTCTAGAGGGACATTTTCCTTATTGGATGATTGGTTTAAGTTCCCTACTCTTCAAAAAACAACAGGATGGGGGAGAGTGGTGGTTTACATTTAGACCTTGAGTTACTGCTCTGTCATTCTGTCAAAGCCAGAGGGAATATCACAAAATCCTTCTATGCACTTCAATGAATAATGTATGTCTTATCTCCTTATTCTCCCCCATAGCAAACACCAATCAGAAGCATCTGAAACAAACAGACCACAGAAACTAGAGTCAAAACCAGCGTTTTGTCAACTGATTAGATAGCAGTTAGTTTAATGCTAACATTAATCAAGGTCTGATTGCTCTATTGTGAGGAACAAGAACTATGTGCTGAGATTAATATGCAAGATCTGGTTCAGAATGTTTCTGCAGAAACCCCCACGCAGCAATTAAGAAGAACACCAAATGAAGGTTATTGATCCGTTGTGTTATTGAGAAACAACATAATTGATATTTCGAATCTTAATTGTTGGTTCCAAAGTAAAAGAGACAGTTTGTACAAATCATTAGTAACAGAGTTTTTTGTTCTTACCATTTAAGCCAAAATATTGAGTTCAAATGTCACCCTGCTTCAAAGAAACACTGATCTAATTGTCAAGAAATCTTTATTGGTAAGTGTGTAAAATTATTTTTCTTTGAACAAATCTGAGGCAATATACTATAGTCTTTGGAGTCAGACACTTTTCACTCATGAGCTATGTGGAATGAAGTTTGTCATTCAGTCTGTCTGGGCCTCAAAATTCCCTTTTGAAAAGTGGCATTGATAATGCCTACCTCACAGACTTGTTGGAAAGGGTCAGGGAGGCAGTCAGTGTATAGCACACTGCTCAGGAGAAAAGACAGTGGATGCAGACTGCTGGGTTCAAATGCAGCTTTGCCACTCATTAGCTGTGCAAACTTAGACATGTTAGTTAACCATTCTGTTCCTCAATTTTTATTTTCATATTTAAAGAGGGATAATAGCAATGACATCACTGACAAAGTTGTTGTGAAATTCAATGAATACATGAAAAGTTCTTCAAGGAGGGACCAAGTGATGGTGAACACTATATAACTGTCATTGTTTTTATTATTTTAATTTGGAAGTGTGTAGGCCCATAGTTAGTTCTAGTAAATATCAACATCAACTTCATCATTCCCCTCCTCTACAGCTTAACAGTAAAAATCCCAGACCACTGTGTTTGCCTTTGCTTCATATGTAGCATGTATACCCATTTGCACACTGAACTTCCAGAAAGCATCCTTGTGCCTAATTTCTAAATACGATTACACAACACAGAAGCACCTGAAGTTTGAGGAAACTGCGATGGAGAAAGACCAAGAATAACTAATTGGGAAATAAAGACCCTAGGAGATAGTTTTAACAAGGAAGCAGATTCTAATTAATATCCTGACAGAAGTCTAAGGACACATTTCCTTCAAGAAAGAATTAGCTGCCACGAAAAAGAAACCATTTGAAAACAAGAAAGTGTTCTGGGCCATTTTCAAAAATGCCAAATAAAATTAAAGGAAAAAAATATACATAGCTTGAGGATAAAATCAAAGAAATGGCACAGAACCTAGAGCCAAACAGATAGAGAAAAAGATGAGAAACAATCCACTGTGTCCAGTATCAGAGGAAAAGGAATTCTAGAAAGGAGTATCAGTGATGAAAGACTGGGAGAATGTTGCTAGAGAAATAGTATAAGAAAATTGTCCTGACCTGAAGGGAATGTGAATCCTCAAAAGGAAAGGGTCCAATCACAAGACACAACTACACATACAATAGAATAATTAACATTTAGGAAAAAAATATATATATAGCATATATAGTAATATTCTTGGGTCCTATGGTAATCACATATTCAACTTTATATAATGTTACTAATTTGTTTTCCAAAGTGGAAACACCTTTTCATTTCTTTGCTAGCAATGTCTGAGAGTACCAGTTGGTATAACAATGGAAAACTGTTAGGGAGGTTGCAGACCAACTGGTACTTTCAGACATTGCTAACAAAGAAACAAAAAGGTGCTTCCACTTTGGAAAACAAGCTGGTAACACCATATAAAGTTGAATATGTGATTACCATAGGACCCAGGAATATTACTCCTAGTTACCTATCCAAGAGAAATAAAAATATGCAGCCACAGGAAAACCTGTAAATAAATGCTCACAGAAGCTTTATTTATATGAAATCTAAAAGCAACCCAAATGAGGGACATCTGGGTGACTCAGTCATTTGAGTGTCTGACTTCAGCTCAAGTCATGATCTCATGGTTCATGGGGTCGAGCCCTATATCAGGCTCTGTACTAACAGCTCAGAAGCTGGAGCCTGCTTCAGAATTTTTTTCTCCCTCTGTCTCTCTGTCCCTCTCCCACTCATATTCTGTGTGTGTGTCTCTCTCAAAAATAAATAAATATTTAAAACTTTAAAAAAATAATAAAATAAATAAAAGCAACCCAAATGAGTATCAGTTCATCAACAGGTGATTAGATAAACAAGTTATGGTATGTCCAAACAATAGAGAATTACAGTCACCCAGAGGAACACATTTCTGATACATTCAACAACATGGGTATATCTGGGAAGCCTTATGCTAAGTTAATAAATGAGTCATAAAAGCCTATATACTGTCTGACTTCATTTGTATGACATTTTGAAAAACTCAAAACCATAGGAACAGAAGTAAGATCAGTGATTTCCAGGAGCTGGAGGGGAGGGACTAGGGATTAAGAAAGGGTATGAAGTGGAGCACATGAATGCCTCAGTCAGTTGAGCATCCAACTTTGGCTCAAGTCATGATCTCACAGTTCATGAGCTTGAGCCCCACATTAAGCTCACTGCTGTCAGTGCAAAGCCTTCTTTGGATCCTCTACCTCCTCTCTCTCTGTCCCTCCCCTGCTCGCTCTCTCTCTCGTGCAGGAGGGCTTGGGCTCTTCTTCCTCCTACAATCCATCTAATCCAGCAACAATTCATGGAAAAGTTTCCTCTGGGAAGTCAGAAAGTAACTGAAAGGCGCCTGTTCCTTGGGAGAAGTGAAACTGGACTCACAGAAGCCAATGGGTAGTTTAAGGACCGCCTCTCCACAGAGGCCTGTCCCTGGCCCAGCACTATATGATCAGAATCTTTCTCCAGGATAGATAGATAACATGTTAGGTCACAAAACAAATCTTAGCAAATGTAAGAAGACTGAAATCATATCACATCAAGTATTTTCTTTTCTGACCACAATGGATTAAAAGTAGAAATTACCAGCAGAAGGAAAACTGAAATATTCACAGGTACTGTGGAAATTAAACAACACACTCTTGAACACCTGATGAATCAGAGAAGAAACGAGAGGGGATAGAAAATACTTTGAGACCACGGAAAATGAAAATGCAAAATAGCCAAATTTATGGGATGAAGCAAAAAATAATATTAAGAGGGACGTTCATAGCACTAAATGCCTACATTACAAAAAGAAGAAAGATCTCAAATAAACTACCTAAATCTACATCTAAACAAGCTAGAAAAGAACAAACTAAACTCAAAGTTGGCAGAAGGAAAGAAATAACGGAGATTAGAGCAGAAATAAATGAAATAGAAAATTTAAGAAAACAAAAGAAAAAAGTCAACAAAACTAAAGTTGATTCTCTGAAAAGATAGGCATCATTGACAAAGCCTTAGCTAGACTAAGAAAAGAAGGGAGAAAACTCAAAAAAAATCAGAAACTAAAAAGAGACATTACCACTGATGTCACAGAAATAAAAACAATCACAAGAGAATACTATGGACAATTACATGCCAATGAACAGGAAAACCTCAAAGGAATAGACTTCCTAGAAACATACATTCTACTACAACCACATCATGAAGAAATAGGAAGTCTGGACAGGTATCATTAGTATGGAGACCAAATCCCTAATCAAAGAAAACCTTAGGACATGACAGCTTTTCAGATGAATTCTACTAAATATTTAAAGAACTAATGTGAATCTCTTCAAACTCTCCCAAAAACCTGAAGTGGATGAATCACTTCTAAAATCATTTTATGGAGTCATCAGTACCCTGATACCAAAGCCTGATGAAGACAAGAAAAGGAAACTATAGGCCAATATCTCTAATAAGCAGAGATGCAAAACCCCTCAATAAAACTAGCACACAGAATCCAATAGCACATTAAAGAAACTATACCCTATGGCCACGTGAAGTTAATCACTGGGATGCAAAGATGGTTCAGCATGCAAAAATTAAATAATGCGATACGCCACAGTAAATGGAACAAAAAATAAAAATCACATTATTATCCCAAAAGATATGGAAAAGGCATTTGACAAAATTCAGTGAACTTCCATGATAAAAAGCCTCAATAAGCTAGAAAAAGAAAAGAATGACCTCAACATCATAAAAACCATACATGACGAGCCCATAGCCAAAGTCATGCTCAATAGCAATAAACTGAAAGCTTTTCTTCTAAGACCAGGAACAAAGCAAAGATGCCCATCCCCACCACGTGTATTCAGTACTCTTCTGGAAACCTTAGACAAGGTTAACTACAAGGTAAATAGACAAGAAAAAGAAATAAAGGCACATAGACCAGAATGTAAGGAGGGAAACCGTCGCTGCTTACAGATGACCTGATCTTATACTTACATAAAAACCTAGATTCTACTTAAAAATAAAACAAAACTGTCAGAACCATTGAATTCAGTGAAGTTTCAGGACACAAAATCAACACACAAACATCAATACACTAACAACAACTTACCTGGAAAGAAAAATAGAAAAATAATCCTATTTACATTAGCACCAAAAAGGATACAATATTTAGGAAAAAAAACTTATTGAGGGTGTGAAAGACTTAAATACTGAAAAATAGAAAAGAGTGATAAAGAAAATTGTTTAATTGCCTCGTTTAAGACACAAATGGAAAAAGATCCTATGTCCACAGATTGGAAGGCAATATTTTTTAAATGTCCATTTGACCCAGAGTGATTTACCAATTTGGCCCAATCCTATCAAAATTCCAATGGTATTTCTTACAAAAATAGAAAAAGCAACTCTAAAATTCTTAGGAAACCACAAAAGATCATGAATCTGAACAAAGAAGAACAAAGTTGGAGGCATCACACTTCCTGAATACAAAGTGTATTACAAAGCTACAGCAAACAAAACAGCATGGCTCTAGAATAAAAACAGGCATATAGAGCAGTGGAACAGAGTAGAGAGGCCAAAACAGATCCACGCATCTATGAGCAACTAATCTCTTACTAGAGTGCCAAGAATACACAATGGGGGAAATTTAGTCTCTCCAACAAATGATACACATGAAAAAAAAAATGCAGTCAGACCCTTATCCCATACAATACACAAAAATTAACTGAAAATGCATTAAAGAATTAAACAAAAGACCTGAAGGACCCCCTGTATGGCTCAGCTGGCTGAGCATCTGACTTCAGCTCAGGCCATTATCTCACAGTTTGTGGGTTCAAGTCCTGCATTGGGCTCACTGTTGTCATCGCAGTGAGCAGATCCTCTGTCCCCTTCTCTCTCTGTCCCTTTCCCTGCTTGCAATCTCTGTCTCAAAAATAAATCAACATTTAAAAAAATAAAAGTAAAAAGACTTGAAATAGCAAAATTTCTAGGAGAATGCTTTGTGATACTACTCTTGACAATGATTTCTTGGATATGACACCAAAAGCACAGACAACAAAAACAAAAATCAGCAATTGGGATTCAATCAAACTAAAATCTTTGCAGCAAAGGAAATTATTATCAAAGTAAAAATGGAAACTATAGATGAGAGAAAATATTTGCAAACCATATGTCTTAGTCTGTTCAGGATGTTATAAGAGACTGAGTAGGTTATAAAAAACAGAAATTTATTTCTCATAGCTTTTGAGGCTGGAAATCCAAGATCAATGTGCAAGAGTGGTCAGATGAGGCTCCTCTGCTAGTTGCAAATTTCTTGTTGTATCTTCACTTAGTGGAGGGGCTAGGAACCTCTGTGTCTCTCTCTTCTAAGAGCATTAATATCATTAATAGAGGTCCTCCTTCATAATCTAAGCACCTTGCAAGCATTAGGATTTCAACATATGAATTTTGGGGGGCATCAAACCATAGCACAGACATCTGATGAGAAGTTAACATCCGAAATATGTAAGGCATACTTAACAACTCAATAGTAAAACAATAAACAAACAAAAACAAACCAAAAAAAAAAAAGAACCCTAATAACCTGATCTTTCAAAACAAAGGGTTAAAGACTTAAATAGACATTTCTCCAAAGAATACATAGAAATGGCCAACAGGAAGTAAAACACACACACACACACACACACACACACACACACACGTTCAATGTCACTAATCACCAGGGCAATGCAAATCAAAACTGCAATGAGATATCATCTCATACCTGTCAGCAAGTCTAACATAAAAACAAAAAACAAGTGAAGATGTGGTGAAGATGTGGCAAAACTGGAAACTTACACATTATTGATGGTAGTGCAAAATGGTGTAGTCTTTATGGAAAATAGGATGAAGATACCCCCCAAAATTAAAAATATAACTATCATGGGGTGCCTGGGTGTGAACATCCGACTTCGGCTCAGGTCATGATCGTGTGGTTCGTGGGTTCGAGCCCCGCGGCAGGCTCTGTGCTGACAGCTAGCTCAGAGCCTGGAGTCTGCTTCAGATTCTGTGTCTCCCTCTCTCTGTGACCCTCCCCTGCTCATGCTGTTTCTATCTCTCTCTCAAAAATAAATAAAACATTTTTTTAAAAAATAGAACTATCATATGGTCCAGCAATCACACTTCGGGTATTTATTCAAAAGTATGACAATCAAGATCTTATAGAGATATTAGCCCCACCACATTCACTACATCACTATTCATGACGGATCAGATCTATAAATGACCTAAATGTGTGCTTATAGATAAATGGAGAAGGAAAATATAGTATGTACATCCAATGGAATGGATGTACAAGAAAGAATGCCTTCAAAGAAAGAAATTCTGCAAAATATGCAATAAAGTGGAAAACCATGAAGACATTATGTTTGAGTGAAAAACGCCAGTCACAGAAAGATGAAATTTATAGGAAATGGTGGTTGTCAGGGGCAATGGGGGAAATGGGGAGTGGCTGGCCAACAGGCATAAAGTTTCAGTTGGATAAGACAAATAAGCTCTAGAGATTCACCGTACAGCACTGTAACTCTAGTCGACAACAACGTATTTTACACTTCAAGCTTTGTTAACATGGCAGATCTCATGTTACATGTTCTCACCGCAATAAAATAAAATTTTGAAAAAGAGGTTTCAGAACACTCATAACTAAACTAAACAATGGGTCTAAAATCTTTTAGAGACAGAAGTAGTTTCTCTACAAAGGAATAAAAGCCAGACAATGTTCAGATACCTCAGAAACACTGGAGGAAAAGAGAGAGAGAGAGAGAGAGAGAGAAAGGATTTCAAAGTTATGAAGGAAAAAAGATACTTTTCCAATTCAGAAGTTTATATGCAGCCAAACTGTCTGGATAGATAACAATGAGTGAAATTTATAACCCTTGCACTCACCCTTAGGAAGTTATTTGAGAATATATACGAGTGAGAATGAAAATAGAAACCAAGAGGAAGACGTGGTTTCCAAAAAGTGGTGAATTTAACCCAAGACAGCAGGAAATGGAGGCCCACACAATAGGTGCTAGGAAGACATTTTAGGGATGAAAAGTCAATATTCAATCAAGAAAATGAAAAGAAGGGTCTTGGGAGTGGAGAGTTTAAACTGAAGAAAGAAGAATGCTTGAAAACATCGAGAAAATTCTAGAACTTGAAGGTGAAGATGAAGAAGCTCCTGCACCACAGAAACTGAGAAAAAATGGTCATATATGAGATGAGTATAATTTTCAAGAAATTTTTTAAAAAGAGTCATTGAAAATTTTCAGGGGAAAAAAAACCAAATCCACAATCATAATCCATATTTGAAGCTACTCTGTAATATTGGACCAGAAACTCAGTAGGCATCAAGAGGAACATTTAAGTGGGCCCCAAACACACCTCCCACATATATCCATACACAATGTAGAAGAACAAGGCAAGACTGAGGAGTTTCAATTTAAAGACATAAATAAAGCATGATGTTGAAACCGCATAAAACAAATGCACAAACTCACTCAGAAAACTCACTGAAGAGGGAAATGAAACTTAACAGAATTACATGTTTGTAAAACAAAAGTCAAATCAGAGCAGTTGCTGTAGGAAATTGATCTGATGTGTAGGAGTTAATGATTTTCTTTTATTATCAAAATGTAAACAAAGCACATAAAATAAATTCAATAAGAAATTGCATAGAATTAAAATAAGGATTTGGTGGCTATAACATAAACTTTGGAAAGCATGAACATTACATGTTTTCCCCACTTCCTGCATCATTCAACTTAAATTGTTACACAGGAAGAGGTGCCAAGTTTTATCCCTGAGCCTAATATGTCCTGTTTCTCAGCCCTGTCTACCTCAACACACAGCATGGTACCTTTTGGTATAAAAGAGATTCAGACGCTCATCTTAACATGATCTTCATTTACTGACTTTACTCACTGCCAGCTGGCATGGATTCTTTGAGTACATATGCTCTTTTTTCAAAAATCTCTAGCTGAATCTCAAGGTATCATATTGGCCTACCAGAATGAAGATTATTTTAAGACTAGAGGAGTCTCTTTTTCTTTATAAAAGTCTTTTTTTTTTAAAGTTTATTTTTGAGAGACAGAGCATGAGGGGGGATGTAGAGAGAGGGAGACATAGAATCCAAAGCAGGCTCCAGACTCCACGCTGTCAGGACAGAGCCCAATGTGGGGCTCGAACTCACGAACCATGAGACCATGACCTAAGCTGAAGCCGGACGTTTAACCGACTGAGCCACCCAGGCGCCCCTACTAAAGTCTTTAAGAGAGATCTATTCTATTGGAATGTAAAATTCTTATTGAGTTTGATCACGATGCTGGTCTAAGGTACTTTTCACATGAATCTAGATCATATGTATTATGTTCCTCAATCCACGTGAACAGTATATATATCAATAGTCACATCAGGTAAGGACCATGAAGGTGAAATTTGCTTAAAATGCCATAGTTCGCTTTTTCAGCCATTTGTCAGTCATGCCTTGATTAGTTATTGAGTATCTAAAAGGTTGTCAGGCGTGGTGCTGCATAACGGAGGTACAATAGTGAGCAGATCGCTATGTGGTAATATTTCTGTTTGGAAAAACTCACAATTGGCTGCAGAGTAAGTAGATCAGAGGGTAAAACAGCATGTCATAGAAGGAGATTGCATCCCTAATTGGCAGATAACCGACATGTGTAAAACCCACAGGACTTGATTTGGGGGAAAGAAAGAAGAAGATATCAAGGACACCTCCAGGATGTCAAACTTCTTACCTGCATCATGTGCTAAAGAGATCTTCTAACAACCATGTTGGGGGAATGACAAGAATCCTTTTTCAGAAAATCCCTGAAAAGCCTCTCATTAGGCTGGGGTATTGCCACAGGCACTTGGCTTATCTCAAGAGTTTGCATGCTCATAAGTACATTCAACTTCAAGACTCACTAATTACACTCTCATATTTTAAGCCTATTATGGACGAAATTCAAACCACATGAGTATTTGTCTATAAGCCAAAATGTGCTCAAGATAAGCTGGTAGTAATAACTTAACTTCCGGTCTGGTGGTTCTTGAACGTATTTAAGCCTTGGGAGGGAAAAGGGAGACGGTGGCTAATGTACATCTCAGAGTCCTTTCCCGATGGAAAACAAAGACTTCCTTTTTCTGATTTCCCCTTAAACTTGTCATTATTTGGCAGAAATAGTCAAAATAAATGCACTGTGCTTCAAAGGAGCCAGCACACAAGAGACCAGACAGCAGCAAGATGAATCCACTTGTTTCAGCAGACATATGCTCTGAACGCAGATGTTCGGGAAGTAAAGGGCAGGCACTTGTGATAATGTATTGCATCATTTCTTTGACCTCAAGATAAAAGCAAACAAGAGAAGCAAAATGTGCCACTCACCAGGCTATAAAAATGAAACCTGCCACACAGCTCTGATCTATGGCACGAATTCTGTCTTTGCCAGAAAGATGGAGGATTTTCGTCAGAATGCCAGCACTTTCTTGTCTTGTTCATGATTCTTTGTGAAAGAGGGATGAAATCAGGGAATGGAAAAGAAGGTTTTAAAATCTAGTTTAATTTAGTGAGTACATCAGCCCAGTGCACTGAGCTATTCTGAAAGGATAATATATATATATATATATATATACATAGTGAGCACTAACCTGGCTTCCAGTGAGACAAAACTTGGATGCAGTTATGACAGCTCACAGCAACCTTCCGAGGAGGCCATTATGGGCATCATTCACTTTCTTGTGCTCCACAGATACTGTGTTTTATAAACCTAAAGTTTGCGGCAACTCTGTATTGAAGTCTGTTGGAACCATTTTCCCAATATCGTTTCTTAAATTCATGTCTCTGTGTCACATTTTGGTGATTCTCACAATATTTCAAGCCCTTTCATGATCATTGTATTTGTTATGGTGATCTGTGATCAGTGATCTTTGATATTACTATTGTAATATTTTTTTAAGAGAGAGCGCATGAGTGGGGAGGGGGGCAAAGGAAGGGAGAAAGAGAGAGAAAGAGTATAGGGGAGAAGGACAGAGGAAGAGAGACAGACTAGACAAACAGAACCTTAAGCAGTCTCCACACCAAACGTGGACTTCGATGTGGGGCTTGATCTCAAAATAGTGAGATCATGACCTGAGCCAAGATTAAGAGTTGGGCACTCAACCAACTGAGCCACCCAGGTGCCTCTACTGTAACTTTTGAAGGTACCACAATTCATATTGATATAAGACAGGGAACTTAATTGATTAATGTATGTTCTGACAGCTTCCAACCAAACTTTTTTGGTCTCTCCCCATCTCTTCAGGCACCCCTATTCCCTGAGACACAACAATTTAGGCCAGTTAATAACCTCATCATGGGCAATAAGTATTCAAGTGAAGGGAAGAGTTCCATGTCTCGCACTTTAAATCAAAAGCTAAAGACAATTAAGCTTAAGGGGAAGACATGCCTAAAGTCAAGAAAGGCCAAAAGCTAGGCCTTTTCAACAAACAGCTAGCAGAGTTGTGAATGTGAAGGATAAGTTCTGGAAGGAAATTAAAAGTGCTGCTCCAGTGAACACACAAATAAGAAAGCAAGATAGTCTAATTGCTGATTTGGAGAAAGTTTTAATGGTCTTTATAGAATATTAAACCACCACAGCATTCCCTTAAGTCACAGCCTAATCCAGAACAAGGTCCTAAGTCTCTTCATTTCTATGAAGGCTGAGAGAGGCAAGGAAGCTGCAGAAGAAAAGTCTGAAGCCAGCGAGATTTGTTCATGAGGTTTAAGGAAGGAGATGGTCTCCATAACACCACAGGGCAAGGGGAAGCAGCAATTGATGATGTAGAAGTTGCAGCAAATTATCTAGAAGATCTAGCTCAGATCAATAATGAAGGAAACTCCACTGAACAACAGATGTTCACTGTAAACAAAACGACCTTCTATTGACATCTATAGATGTCATCTAAGATTCTCATAGCTAGATAGGAGAAGTCAATGTTTGGCTCCAAACCTTCAAAGGGCAGGCTGATCCACTTGTTAGAGGCTAATGCAGCTGGTGACTTGAAGTTGAAGCCAGTGCTCATGCACCATTCTGAAAATCCTGAGGCCCTGAAGAATTATGCTTCATCTACTCTACCTGTTCTCTACAAATGGAACAATAAAGCCTGAGTGAGGTCACACGTTTTCATGACATGGTTTGCTGAATATTTTAAGCCCACTCGAAACCTATGGCTCAGGAAAAAAAATTCTTTTTAACACATTATTGTTCATTGACAGTGCACCTGGTGAACCAATTGCTCAGATACAGATGTACGATGAGATTAATGTTTCCATGATGTACGATGAGATTAATGTTTCCACGCCAACTCAGAATCCACTCTGCATCCCAGGGACCAGAGAGCAATTTTGACTTTCAAGTGTTTACTTTGTAAGAAGTACATTTTGTAAGACTATGGCTGCCATACATAATGATTCCTCTGGTGGATCTGGGCGAGGTGAGTTGCCAATCTTCTGGAAAGGATTCACCATTCTAGATGCTCTTAAGGACATTCATGATTTGAGAAGAGGCCAAATCTTAAGGTGAACAAGAATTTGGAAGAAGTGGATCTTAACCCGCAGGAACGACGTTGAGGGACTCCAGACAGCAGTGGAGGTAGAAACAGCAAGGGACCTAGAATCAGAAGTGGAACCTGCATCCACTTAGCCCGTGATATAATTTAAATAGGTCAGGAATTGTTTCTTATGGACATGGACGAGCAAAAACAAAACAAAACAAAATAAAACAAAACAAAAAACCAAAAAAAACCACACACACACACACACACACAAAAACAGTGGTTGGTTGGTTTCTTGAGGTGGAATCTACTCCTGGTGGTCGAATCTACTGAATCTTCTTGATGTTATGAAGATTATTTAAGTGACAACAAAGGGTTTAGAATATCACATAAACTTAGTTGATAAAGCAATGGCTAGGTTTGGAAGGATTGACTCCAACTTTGAAAGAATCTCTTCTGTGGGTAAAACGCTATCAAACAGAATTACATGCACCAGACAACACATTTGTGAAAGGAAGAGTCAGTGGATGGAGCAAACTCCATTGTTGTCTTATTTTCAGAAATTGCCACAGCCCCCCCCACCCCGGCAAGCTCTAGCAACCCTCACCCTGATCAGACAGCTGCTATAAACAAGGAGGCAAGACCCTCCACCAGCAAAATGTTTATGACTCACAGCAAGCTTGGATGATGGGTAGCACTTTTTAGCAAAAGAGTTTTTATTTTATTTTATTTTATTATTTTATTTTATATTTCATTTCATTATTTTATTTTATTTTATTTTATTTTATTTTATTTTATTTTAGTGAGAGAGACAGCAAACTATGGAGGGTCAGTGAGAGAAAGGGAGAGAGGGAGAATCCCAAGCAGGTTTACACACTGTCTCAGGGCTCGATCTCATGAACCGTAAGATCGTGACCTGAGCTGAAATCAAGAGTCAGTGCTTAACAAACTGAGCTATGCAGACACCCCAAGAGTATATTTTTAAATTAAGGTCTGTACATTGTTTTTTAATGTGTAGTATTATTGCACACTTAATAGACTACAGTGTAGTATAAAAATAACTNATTTTTTTTAATGTTTTATTTATTTTTGAGAGAGAGAGAGACAGTGTGAGCAGGGGAGGGAGGGTCAGAGAGAGAGGGAGACTAGGATTTTCATTTTACTATGGTGGTCTGGAACTGAATATCTCTGAAGTTTGCTGTATTTTCTCCATTTTATTTTTTTTTAATTTTTTAAAAAAATTATTTATTTTTTAGTAATCTCTACACTCAACATGGGGTTCAATCACAATCCTGAGATCAAGAGTCACATGCTCTACTGACTAAGCTGGCCAGGTACTTCTGTATTTTCTCTATTTTCAAATGAGCAAAGCACACTTTGGCCAGGTTACATGACTTGACTAATGTCACATGGCTAGGATTTAGTAGGACCAGGACCCAAACCCAGATCTAATTCTGAAGTTCACATGGATCCTTAATTCTTACTTCTCAGTATGAGGTTGTGTATGAATACAAATACAAAACTGTATGATCATCACAAACATAAATGAAACAATAAGGATGACAAAAAGCTGCTTACATTTGAATGAATACTAAGCCGTGGGATGCTTAGTGTAAAGCTCCAGGATTTCAGACCTGCGGACCAAGGAATGTATAGAAAAGGGTGTCTGGGAGGCGCCTGGGTGGCTCAGTTGGTTAAGCGTCCAACTTTGGCTCAGGTCATGATCTCACAGTTCATGGGTTCGAGCCCCCGTTTTGGGCTCTGTCCTGATAGCTAGCTCAGAGACTGGAGCCTGTCTTCGGATTCTGTATCTCCCTCTCTCTCTGATCCTCCTCTGCTTGCTCTGTCTCTGTCTCTCAAAAAATTTAAAAAAAAAATTTTTTTTTTAATTTAAAGAAAAAGGTGTCTGGTCTTTGGAGGTAGACAGACCTATTTTGAGTCTCAGCTCTCATTGCAAAGCCTCCTACTTCCAAGTTCCTCATCTAAAAGATAGTTTTCCCCATCTCATAGAGTTTTCTAAATGAGATGATGTGATCAAATTAGCTGACTGTATGCCTAACACACAGTATCTGCCCCCAAAACGTCAACTTCATGTCACCTCAAGTTAAAGACATTACAAGATGGAGAAACCAAAGAGGAATTCATTTACTAGGGTAGTATTTAAACGGCAAGTTGAAAGAGTTCTCGTGACAAGATGTGTATAGACCCACATGTACGTAGGTGCATGTATATACACACATACACACATGTGAGCTTTATATTTGCTAGAAAACAAGCTCATTTCAAAACCTTACTATAATTACATCAGTGAGAATCCTTGCTATCCAGTGCTCTTCCAGAAAAAGTATATATGAGTTTTCTATTAGTGTCATGAGCACCGTGGGTGATGCCCACATGTGTACATCCAGCCCAAGTCCCTGGAAGAATGAGTGCCAATGCAGCAATTAGCAGCACATGGTCATAGGCTTCAACTCTTATCTGCCATTCTTTCGTCACAAAATTGACACTTAAACACAGTTCTGCAGGGGAAGAGGCCATCTCTGGTTAAATAAAAACAATTTTAAAAAACCAACAATTTTCCAATTTAAAAATGATACATTCTCATTATAATTATTTTTTTTTAAAATAGAATAAAAAAAAGATTCCCAGTACTCCCAATAAATATCTTCTCTTCTTGCTGTGGTTGTTTTACAGAATTGGTTTACATTGTTTTTTATAATTTTGTTTCATTGTAATTTTATGTATCTGCCATTTTTACCCAGCCTTTTCCTTCGACACCACAAAGTAATTTTGAGCCCAGTGGTTAAATCTCCGAAAGCAGACTGTAATATCTGTATCCTTGAGCTGGGCACTCAGCTTCTTTAAGCCTCAACCCTTCACATATCAATCACCCCCACCTTATAGGGCTATGTGAAGACAGAGAATGATCCATGTCAAATTCTTAGCAGAGTACTAGGTAGAAAGTAAGAACTCAATAAAAATTATTATTATTTTTATAACTAGGAGGGCTTTTTTTCATTGCAAATGACAAAAAGAAAATTTTCAACAGACTTTAGCAAATGGAAGCACATTTACTTTCTTTTTTTTTGTTTTCTTTTATTTATTTATTTATTTATGTATGTATTTTTTTTTTTTACAAATAGTTTATTGTCAAATTAGTTTCCACATAACACTCAGTGCTCATCCCCACAAGTGTCCTCCTCCATGCCCATCCCCCCTCCCCCCCACATCCATCAGTCCTCAGTTTTTGTCAGCATTCAAGAGTCTCTCATGGTTTGCCTCTCTCCCTTTCCCCCACCATTTCCGCCCTTCTTCTCCCCCTTGTTCCTCCGTCAAGTTCCTCCTAATCCTCCTATACGTGCAAACATATGATATTTGTCCTTCTCTGCCTGACTTATTTCGCTCAGCATAACACCCTCAAGGTCCATCCATGTTGCTACACATGGCCAGATTTCATTGTTTCTCATTGCCATGTAGTATTCCATGGTATAGATAAACCACATCTTCTTGATCCATTCATCTGTTGATGGACACTTAGGCTCTTTCCATGTTTTAGCTATTGTGGAGAGTGCTGCTATGAACATTGGGGTACATGTGCTCCTATGCATCAGCATTTCTGTATCCCTTGGGTAAATTCCTAGCAGTGCTATTGCTGGGTCATAGGGGAGTTCTATTGTTAGTTTCCTGAGGAACCTCCACACTGTTTTCCAGAGGGGCTGTACCAGTTTACATTCCCACCAACAGTGTAGGAGGGGGAAGCACATTTACTTTCAAAATGGAAAGTCCAGTGGTAGACCCAGCCAGAGTCTCAATCAGTGTGGTCTCTTGCTCAGAGGCCAGCTCTTCCCCAGGGGGAGCAGGATAGTGGCCATGACCACGTGTGAGCTCAAGGTGCCAATTCCAAAGACAACAGAGAGAGCCTCTGCAGTTAGCACCTGCACGTGTCCCAGGATTCTCGCTGACAGGACCAACCTGGGTCCCTTTGCTCCCCCAATACAATGGCTGCTGCCGGGAGACTTTGATCTTTCCATGGGCTAGTTATAGTAGGCTAATCAATAGTCCCCAAAAGGTGCCCATGCCTTAATCTCACGAACCTATGAATATGATAGCTTATATAGCAAGAGAGACTTTTCAGATGTGATTAAACTAAGGGTCTTGAGATAAAATGATTATCCTGGATTATGTGGGTAGTCCCAGTGTAATCCCATAGATCCTTCTAAGAAGGGGGCAGGAGAGTCAGACGTCAAGCAGTTGTGGTAATGGATTCAGAGATTAAAGTCAAGGAATGCGGGCACGTGGTCCAAGCTGAAAGTAAGAAGAAACACACTCTCCTCCTAGGGCCTCTAAAAGGAATTAGCCCTGCCTGCTAACACCCCGATTTTAGTCTCCTAAGATCCATTTTGGACTTTGGACTTCCTGAAATGTAAACCACTGAGTTTGTGATAATTTGTCCCAGCTCTACGGGGACAACTACTACATCAGTCTTTGCTCACAGTCTTCACCTCCAGAATGCTCAGATCATGTGGATGGGAATGGAGGAGGAGTAAGTCTCCAGAAGGATAACAGAGATCCTGTTATCAAAAGAGGAGTAGACTGCTAGAAGGGCACAAACTGTGCATATCAATGTTGGCTTTGTTTAAAACTTTGCATAAATGACAGTATGGTAGCTGAACACTTTCTTGAGTAGCTTTTCCATAATGTACCTAATTCATCTTCTGTATTTGTTCAGCAGATCCTTGAAAGAGGTAGGTTTCTGGGGCACCTGGGTGGCTCAGTCAGTTATGCGTCCATCTTAGGCTTAGGTCATGATCTCATAGTTCATGAGTTTGAGCTTCATGTCGGGCTCTGTGCTGACTGCTCAGAGCTTGAAGCCCACTTCAGAATCTATGTCTCCCTCTCTCCATGTCTCTCCACAGTTCACACCCTGTCTCTCTCAATACTAAATAAACATTAAAAAGAAAAAAAGAGGTAGGTTTCTTTGCTCATCCTGTACTTGCATGAGGTGAGATAACAATAAGGCAGAGGTGTCTTAAATAACAAGTTGGTATATTATTGTTCTATCAGTACTGATCACACACAAGAAAGTATCTGACACTAGTAGTGAACAGGGTCAGACAGATGCCGAACAGATAGTGATGTCAACATAAGTGCTGGGCTTTCTTGCACAAGCAACCTTGTTTATCTTACAGTTTCTTCCTTTGAGTCTTGATGTCATAGTTTACAGGGTATCAGGAGTTGAATGCATGAAGTGAGCTCAGAGCCGTCTTCTGGAATCACTCCATAGCAGTGGCCTTGATTGTAAAGGACTTGCAGCATCTTCTTTGGGGCACAGGGATAATGTGGGGGGATCAGTTGAAAGGTTCTGAGTTTGGAATGTTGGGACAAAGGAAAAAAGAAATCTTATTAAGAGACCAGAAGCATTAAATTCCAGGATCAACTTTACCATCACCCAGTCTCCTTGTCTATGTAATGTAACAACAGTGTAATTGAATCTAGGAGCAACACAGTGGAGGAGACCTTTAGTGAGAAAATGGGCCGAGGAAAAGGATTATCTTCATAAGGGTGGTAGTGACAGAGGTATATTAAAATAATCTGGAAGAATTTTTTTAAATTCCAAGTAGAATCTCTTCTGCCATGTCTGCTCTCCCCTGGGAATCCACATTCATCCTGACATTCTTCTGTAGAGGGCCTTGGGTGATGTGACAGAAGACTTGTAGGCAATTTTAATCGTCCCCAGTCCCCAAGGCCACTTCAGCCCTACCTCTGCCCATTGAGAAGCAGGGTCTAGATCATGTTTTATTTCTTTGCAGTTTTCTCACTCCTTTCCATTGTATGCACTTCTTTCCCAGGCTTAGGAATTAGGTGGACACTGGAGAGAGTATGGAATTACCATCATTGCCCTGTGTTCCACCCACTGCCGTTTCCTGGGCCAGAAAACTGACAGGATTCGATGCCACCAGGTGCATCCAGAATTCAGGGCACTCTCCCAGTCCTGAGGCAGCCTCAGCCTGGCAGGCTTAGGCAGCAGAGGCTGCCCCAGGCCTCAAAAGTAAAGTCCTGAGTCCCAGACAAATACGCTGAAGTGAGAAGCCAAATCTGGCTGCTACAATCTGGTGTCTCCCATAGTGACGTTCTGGCCACTACAAAATATGGCAGGTTCAGAAACTCAATTTTCCTTGGCAGTCGCGCATCAGGTACTGACAGGACAAGCTGCTTCATTATCTGTCCGGGAGGAAGGGACAAACAATTTTGTTGAGTCAGTAACGGTAGACCATAGGAGAGGCTCTATCCAGGGAAATGTTTGTCATCTAGTGCCATAGTGGACTGTTAACAAGTCATTTCTAGGACTGCTCTAAAAATGAAATCATTTTTATTTGATGTGGTATCATCAGCACTCTTTATTGCCCAAGCCAAACCTTCAAATCATTGGGAGGTTGAGCAAATCAGCAAACGAGAAGACACTAGAAAGCTAACTGAAAAGAACAATTGGGGCATAAGAAATCTCTGCTTTAGCAAAGACATTAATTTTTTTCATTGAAGAATAATTTTTAAGAAACAAGAATTAGCACACAGTGTAATTAGTTTCAAGTGTGCAGTATAATAATTCTACAATCCTAGGCATTACTCGGTGCTCATCAAGAACTGTACTCTTAACCCCCTTTATCTATTTCACCCTCCCCCCACCACCTCCAAGTGTCCATCCACAGACAAATGGATAAAGAAGAGGTATACATACACAATAGAATGTCACTCAGACATAAATAGCAGTGAAATCTTGCCATTTTCAACAACATGGATGGAACTAGAGTGTATTATACTAAGCATACTAAGCATATAAGTGAGTCAGAGAAGGACATATATTATATGATTTCACTCATATGAGGGAATGTAAGAAGCAAAACAAATGAGATTTAAAAAAAAGACATTAACTTTGGGGCGCCTTGGTGACTAGTCTGTTAAGCATCCAATTCTCGGTTTCGGCTCAGGTCATGATCTCCTGGTTTTGTGGGTTTGAGTCTGGCATCAAGCTATGAGCTGACAATGTGGCGCCTGCTTGGGATTCTCTCTCTCTCTCTCTCTCTCTCTCTGTCTGTCTCTGCCCCTGTCTTGCTCATGCTGTCTCTATGTCTCTCAAAAATAAATAAATAAATAAATACATGAATAAATACATAAATAAATAACATAATGACATTAACTTTTCAAAAGAAATAATTTTTAAACTAGAAGACTAGGCCATAGTTTTTATGGGAAAAAGAGGAATCAAAAGAGCTATATTGATTGATTACATCATGTCAAAAAGTGCTACATCCTTCAAATGCATGATTTAATCTTCAAAACAAAACTTAGGACTGTGTTGATTTTATAAGATGACAATCTTGAGAACCCAAATACCAGAACTCATGGAGTAAGATGATTTCTCCCAGTGTTCCCGCCATATGTGTGGGAAGAAGAAACAGCCCTCCTGCCCTTCCTGGCACAACCTTGATCGTCTCTTGATTTAATCTGCAGAGTGATCACACTCCCACGCCAACCATTCTGTGGCCTCTTCCTGATAGCGCTGAGGTACTGGTATGTCTAGAACAAAACCTCACTTAGAACCATGAGTCACTGTGCATCTGACCAAGTGCTTGTCTGCGACTCTTTGACAAAGTCCTATGGGCAATTCGGGACTTTTGTTTCCCAGGACAGAAATTTACGTCAAATTGGTAAAAGTGAAAGGGGAACATGGTGGACACACACTGGGAAATTTGAACAGAGGCCCGAGCAACCTAACGGGAGGAATGGAACATCTGTTGGTCTTTCAGAAAACCGGAACCAGGGTTTCAAGAATGATGTTTGGATACACACACTCTCTCTCAGTCTACTTTTCTCCTTGCTTCTGAATGCTCTGCATCATCCTTTCCCTTGCTCTCCAGAGGTTGGAAGACATGTTTCTTGGCAGGAACCAACCTCTGGAGAGGGACTGACTAATGCTCCTCCTGGTCCCAAGTTTAGAAATCGGCTCACCCTGTGTTGGGGGCCCACCCTCAGGCCATCATCTAAGGCCAGAGAAGTAGCTCTGTACGATCACGGTAGTTCCTATGTCTACAACACAAATGAAGTAGAAAAAGAGTATTTTTGAACAAGGAGGCTACTGGCCTGACAATAGCATTGACATCCAGGACGCAGTGGAGATGCACGACCAACAGGCAAGGGAGAAGGTTCTGGAAAGTCTAAGGTAAACATTTCAAGTCCCAAGAACTCTGTTATGTTTTCAAACTGAAAATAGGTGGTTGTCAAGACTTCAGAGCATGCACACACTCACTTATTCATTCCTCAGACATTTACTGGTGCTAAAATAGAAGAAAAAAATAAGAATAAGATATGATCCCTAGCCTCAGAGTTTACTGCCTACCAGGGAAAACAGACAAGTATACTAATGATGTCAGTATTGTGAGCAGAGTGTATTAATGAAGGTCCATAGAGGGCAGTGTTTTTCATGCTGTATGCTGAGACCCATTGGCAAGTCATTAAATCAATTTAGTGGGCTGCAGACAGCATTTTAAAAAAAAGAAAAGAAAGAGAGAAAATAGGCCAGAATATATCAGTGTGCATTGCACAGCATTGAAGATGTAAGAATCTGGTGCAACAATTGTGTTTCAATTGTGTGCGAGGCTGTGTGTGTGCAGGTTTGTGTACGAAGTCATGCTGCAAAATCCATTTCTTACTCTAGGTCATTGTCAGGAATGTTTGAAAGATGCCAACATGATGTGAATAGGAACTCAGGGACGAGGCATGTAGATAAGACGTGTAGGAAGTAGAAGAGAAACAGGTTTCTGAAGAAGGGATTTCTTAATCTGAATCTTGGAGAAAAGACAGCAATTCTGAGAGTGTGGCTGGCAGTAAAGGCAGAGAGGACTGAGAAGCCTGTGTAGACTGCTAAGTCCTGCAGCTACAAGCATGGCAAATCAGCTCCGGTGCTGGCTTATGTGTTACCTACACTCGGGATTCCTCATGTTACCATCCCAGAACTGAGAGCTGACAGTGTACAGAGGGGGAAGCAGGGTGCAGACGATTGCCAGAAAATAGAAAGTCATGGGTGACAATGAAAATGAATTCCTCTAAAAATTTTGAGGTTCCAAAGATTGCTTCTGCTTAGAGAACTGGAGAAAGCGTCCTGAAGGAGGGAGCATTTGGGGGTTATCTCTGAATACTTCCTGGGTTTAGCACAGGAGATTAACAGTGTGGGGCTTGTGTGGTTGAGTGTGGTGAGTTGGGCGAGGAAGAAAGAAGAAGGAATACATTGCAAGGATATTTCCCAGCCAAAGAGAAGGAGGAGACTTTAATGGCCACACCCCCTGCCCAATGAGGCTCCCTCAAATCAACTGTAGTAGTTCTTTAAGTGAGTTCTAGGTGCAATGCCAAATAAAATATCATTCACTACACTTCCAAATATGTGCATTGAAGGATAGCTGTGTCATATAGTAAGCAGTGAAGCACTAAGATTTGCAGTCAGGCTGCCAGGGTTCAAGCCCACCTGCTTGCTGTGTGACGTTGGTCTAGCTACCTAATCTTTCTGTGCTTCAGAGTTCTCATGGGTAAAACTGATATGCATGACAGCTAAAAATGTGTGCAGGTCAGACCTTCTTCAAGAAAGAACTTATCTTCAGCTGGAAGAGGTGTCCTTAGCTATTGGTCTTTAGCTTCAGTGCCACTGGGGTCCACTGCAGAATTCAGGCTCAGGTCACACTCTTCCCAGAAGACTCTCCTCAAAGACAGACCACAGTGGAAATACTGGGCCCGGGCCATATTTGTACAAAGTGGGCCTCTGTCAAAAAAGCAAGCTTTGCTTTGGGTCTCTTGTTGGGTTTGCCAAGGCTTTGTCAAAGCTACATTGTCAGAGGCTCACTTACCTAACCCTGCTTCCTCCAGACTCTTCCATTTCTGTAGAGTCAGATCTGCTTTATGGTCTGAAGACATTTTTTTTGCCCAGTCCTGCTTCCTTCCTTTTTATCAAGGCAAATGCCCAAGGAAGCCTCTTGCACTGTGTGAGCATCTATCTGTTTCCCTAAGTGGATGCAATGCCTTCTTACTGGGCTGTCCCATGTCTTGGCCCTTGAATTGCTATTCTTTCTATACTCAGTCCTTGGATGAGCCCACTGTGTTTCTAGGGGTTTAACACCATCTCTCCATTGGAGACTCAAATGTGACTTCTGGCCGTGAGCAGCCTTCTGAACTCCAGATAAGTACATCCAATTCCTGTTTAACATCTCTGCTGGCTGTCCAATAGGAGCCTAAGACTTAATATGTCCACACCCATGATCTTTTCTCCTAAATCTGTCCCTTCTTCAATCTTTCCTGTCTTGGTAAATAGCAATTCTATATTTATAGTTGCTGAGAATGACTTTGATGTCATTCTTCATTTTTCTCATTCTGTCAGAGCCCACATCCAATCCGTCAGCAAATGCTGTGGGTTCCATCTAAAAATACACACCGAACAAGGCCAGTTCTCATCACCTGCTCGAGGACAACACTGTTGTGAGCTACCAGGCCCATTTCTCTGGGTTACTGCAATACCTTCTGTTTGGTCTTCCTATTTCTAACCTTGACTCATCCAATCCATTCTGGACATAGCGGCCAGAGCACCGTTTTCAAGTGCAAACCAGATCATGTCATTTTCATCTCAAAGCCTTCCAATATCTCCAGTCTCCTGGAATAAATCCTGGATCCTCAAAATAACCTCTCAGCCCCGATGTTGCCTGGCCCCTCCTCCACAGTCTCCCTTTGTCTACTTAGCTTTATTTTAACCACATCAACTTCATCGCTGATCCCCAAACTCCAACATACCCCTAGCTTGGGATTTTGTACACGTGATGCCCTTTGCCTGGAATATTCTTCCCTCCATTGTTTGAATGGCTCTCTTTCTTACCTCTTTCACAGTTCTGCTCCCCTGTACCTTATAGGTGATGTCCTGCCTGGACTCCGTATGAAAAACCCCATATGCCAATACACCCTTTTCCCTTCCCTGCTGCACTTATTTGCAAGACTCTTACTATCTAACAACTGATTTTTGTCATATTTCTTTCTTCTCCTCCACCAGGATGTAAGGTCCAGGATGGCAAAATTTTACACCGTTTTCCCCCTGCTGTATCCTTGATGCTTATTTCAATGTTTAGTATGTATCAAGCACCCAGGAAACGTGTGGTATATAAGTGAATGAATTAGGATAATAATAGTGTTGACCTCATGGGGGGGGGGGTGCTGTGATCTTCAATAATTGATGTAAATAACCTTGTATTGTGCCCAAAATACAGTAAGTATTCAACAACTATGAGTTTGCATTCAAAACAATTCTTAGTCATGGCTGCCTTACGTAAGGTGGACTTACTTAAATGACAGTCTCCATTCCGGGGACAAGGTTTGGCAGCAATAATCAGGTGAGGGCCACAAACCTCACTCCATGAAACTATTTATTCAGATTCCCTAGCAGAAAATTTTAGGATAATATACCCCAGAGAGGTGAAAATGACTACGATTCACCACTAGTGAATGACTATACCCCAGAGTAGTGAAAATGACTACTCTCACAAAAATGAGAACTCTTACATAGCTTACTATAGTCCCTATGTATATACATATATATGTATGTATACATATATATAGTATTACAAATATTGCACAGTAGATTTCTAATGTTAATGTCAATCTCTTCCTCAATAATATGAACAATTTTAGCCAGGTGTAAACGACATACAAGACTGTGATTTGGATTGCCTGCTTTTTGCTACTTCCACTGCCTAAGTTTTGGGGCTGTGTCCATTTCATTCAACAAGTATGTTTGGAATGCCTGCTATGTCAAGGCACTGGGCCAGGCAAAGGGAATTTGGCAGCTAAGAGATAGCCTTGGCTCTTGACTTCACACAGCTGACACTATCAGGGAAGAGGGATAATCAAATAAGGAATTACACCAAGAAATTAGAGCATAACGGAAGTACAGGATGCATATGATAGAAACAAAGTGATGGGATGGGAAAGGACAATGGGAGACGATCTCACTTTGCTTCTCACAAGAGGCGATACTTCAGGATATGTGTGAAGTTATCCTTGTAAAGATTAATAAAGCAAACAAACAAACAAAATTCCCATCAAATAACTTATCCTGGTAAAGGAAAGAATGGATCCAGGCAGCTGGGAAATATATAAAGTGGTTTGGACCCTGAAGAGAATGTGAGACTGTGAAGTCTTGAAAGTTCTGAAAGGTGCCCTTGAAGCCAAAACAGGAATGCCTTGTCACTAACGAGTACAGTCTCTTGGACTTTCTTCATAATTGCAAAAAAAAAAAAAAATCCTTAATGTTTCTTTAATATATGGCAGAGTTAACTTTAAAAATTAATAAAGAAGATCTTATTTTTTGACACACTTTTAACCCCCAGCTAGAATTCTCTTTCTGCAATCCTAGCCCTGCATGGCCCTAACTCGCTCAATTCCAAGAACCCATAGCTGGCCTTGGACTTTCGACTCTGATCTTGTTGCTGGACTGAAGGGCATGTTTACCCTCCACCCACCACTTCTTCAGGGAAAGAGTAACCTCCTATTGGAGGCAAAGCTGAGCATATATCTTGGATGTAGGCAGGACATAAAGGACTTGAAATTTTGTTCCACTATTGGCCCCAAACGAGGCACTGGGTAAAACTCCTTAATCTCTGGAAATTTACAATAAGACAGAAAGCATAGAAACATAAAAAAATAAAAAAGACAATTGACAATACAATACAAATGCAAACTTTGTGAAATGATGGTTGGGTAACCTAAAGGCATCAATCAAGGAAGACATCATGGCCATCCAGAAAGATGACTGACAGCTGCACAGTTTGAACCAGACTGAAGAATGAGTAGGATTCTGACAGATGGGTAAACCTGCTGGGTCATCCAACACAGAGAGAGGGAAGGCAGTGGGGTGGGGGGTGAGGCAGAAAAGTAGGGGAGACAATGCAAGACAATATTGTAGAAAACTTCTGTTAGTGTTCCAAGCTTTGGGAGAGAGTCTGCTGAGTCCAGACTCTTGACTTGCATAAGTGGACTCATTCATTCATTTAAACAGGGACTTGGTTATTAAACATTTAGGATTCTGGTTAAACTTAAGATCAGATTTTAAACCACACCAAACAAACAAACAGACAAACAAAAAACAAAACAACGTTGGAAAGTAAAGGCATGAATGATAATAGTCAGCTGTTTTGCAGTTAGAGCCATTTAAGTTTGAAGCTCAAGAAATTACATGTTTAAGTGCCTAAGTAGTCTTTGGTTGACTTTTAATTAGCCTTTTTTTGCCATTTCTAATCTATGGGAAAATTGAAAAATATTTTTGTAGTCCAAAAAAATTTATTTTATGAAAGAATCCTATGCATTTGAAAGTCATTCATAATCATCTTTGAAAACATGTGATATTTGCAGCTGAATCAAGCCAGATTGTATTTATTCCTTATCAATCCTGGTTATCTTGGCATTGCTCTCTTATTAATAAGGTTCAGATAAAGCCTAGCCTTCTGGTGCAAAAGTGAAAACCCACAGTGATTCAAAAATGATTTTCTCTAATCAGGCTGCATCTCAATAGTTGCAATTCTTTTCTTTTAAATTCTGATGTTTGCAGAAGATTTTTGTGGGAACGTTATTTAAAACATGCCCCACCCCCACCCCCAGGCTGCGTCTGCCTCTTCCTGAGCATTACTCTTCCTCAACCTTTCTGAGTTGAAGGAGAAGATTTGTTAATTCGCTCAATCTAAATCTCAAGAAATTTTTCTTCTCATCCTTTCCTTTTCAAAAGAACATGGCAAACTAGATTTGCCTAAAAACAATTATAGAGTTCATGCCATTCTGTTTTCATATTGATGGTGTTAAGTGGATCACCTCACTTCCTTGGCACCCCAAATAATGAGGTTCTTAGACTTCTCATGCTAACTAGTCACCAAAAAACATTCACTATTATATTAGTCAGGGTAGGCTAGGTCATGCTGTGATAACAACCACACTTCACGGTCAATGAGGCTCTGAAGAACGGAACTTAATTTCTTCTGTACACAGTCTAATGTGGTTCCTTCAGGATGCTCCTCCAGCCAGTGACTCAAGCATCCAAGCTCTCTTCATATACAACATAACTGCCTTCACATGTCAATGTTTTTTTTTTTTTTTTGTAATTTCAAGTTTTTATTAAAAATCCAGTTAGTTAGCGTATAGTGTAATATTAGTTTCAGGAATAGAACTTAGTGATTTATCACTTACATACAACACCCAGTACTCATCCAACAAGTGCCCTCCTTAATGCTTCTCACCCATTTAGCCTATCCCCCACCCGCCTCCCCTCCAGCAACCCTCAGTTTGTTTTCTGTATTTAACAGTTTCTTATGGTTTCCTTTCCTCTCCGTTTTCATCTTATTTTGCCTTCCCTTCCCTTATGTCCATCTGTTGTGTTTCTTAAATTCCACAGATAAGTGAAATCATATGGTATTTGTCTTTCTCTGATTGACTTATTTTGCTTAGCATAATTTACTCTAGAACTATCCATATTGTTGCAAATGGCAAGATTTCATTCTTTTTGATTGCTGAGTAATACTCCATAATATATATAAACCACATCTTCTTTATCCATTCATCCGTCGATGGGCATTTGGGCTCTTTCCATAATTAGGCTATTGATGATAACACTGCTATAAACACTGGAGGGTGCATGTGTCCCTTCGAATAAGCATTCTTGTATCCTTTGGGTAAATATCTAGTAGTGCAGTTATTGGTTGAGGAACCTCCATCCTGTTTTCCAGGGTGGTTGCACATGTCATTTCCAAGGTCCAGTCAGCATGGTGAGAGGAAGAACACCCACTGCCTTGTAACTGCCTCAGCCTGGGAGTAACGTGTGTCATTCTGCTTGTGATTCTTTGACCAAGAGGACTCAACATGGCTTCCACTTAACTGCAAGGGAGATTGGGGAAGGAGGGGCAATGCACAAAATAGTTGGAGAGCAATGATTGTGCTTCAATTACACAATTGATTGGATGATGTGCTGAGCCAAGTTCAGGAGAAATATATGGGGAACACGGAATTTTCAACACATTGAAATCATCGTCCAGAAGTAAGCTGGGGTGCAAAGTATACACGTTCTGGATACAGTACACTTACTGCTTGGCTTTGACCATTGTCACAGACACGTGGAGCCTCAGCGTCTTCACCTGTAAAATGGGGAGAATACTGACACAGCCAGGCAATTGGGAGCATTAGAAGTAATGATTGTAAAGCATCTGGAAAAGGCCAAAAACTATGTATCTAGTTTTAAAAGTAGCAATTATTATTGTATTTTAGTGATAATAATAAAATGGCAATATTATCATCATGCAAAATAATTAGTTATATTTAATTTACCAAAAATAATGAAACAATTTTGAAATAAAAGCATCCCTGAGACTCCCAAGTTGAGTTCAGAATCAGCTTTGACCCTGCATTTAATTTACTTTTAGCAGAAAATGTAGTATATTATTACCTTTAGAATGTCTCATTTCAGATGAAAAAAATCAAGCTTTTAGGGTAATTTTTAAAGGGACCTCTGTGAGAGCAGAGAAGGAAGTTTCCATGGCAATACCTGAGCAACACAAAGGGAAGGGAAGAGAGAAAGGGGGGCATTTAATGAGCACTTACATGATGTGAAACGGTGTGCTTGGCATTTTGCATCCCAGGTCTGTCTAAAACAAGGGGGAAAGCAATGAGATCAGTGTGATGGTCACAGTTTCATAAGAGAACAAACAGACCCAAAAAGCAGAGACACTTTCTTCATTCAACCATTTAGGATGTGGCCCAAGTGGCTCAAGGCATGATCCCAGGGTCGTGGGATTGAGCTCATATCCAGCTCCACACTGAGCATGGAGTCTACTTAAGATTCTCTCTCACTCCCTCTGCCTCTCTCACCAGTTCATGTGCTTGCTCTCTCTCTCAAATTAAATATATATATATTGGGGCGCCTGGATGGCTTAGTCGGTTAAGTGTCCGACTTTCGCTTAGGTCATGATCTCGCGGTTTGTGGGTTCGAGCCCCGCGTCAGGCTCTGTGCTGACTGCTAGCTCAGAGCCTGGAGCCTGTTTCAGTCTGTGACTCCCTCTCTCTCTGACCCTCCCCTGCTCACGCTGTCTCTCTCTCTCTCTCTCCTAGAAATAAATAAAACATTAAAAAATTTAAATATATATTATATATTTATATATTATATAATATATTTATATATTATATATAATACACACACACATATATATAATATGTTAAGTGTATATAATAGAATGGGGTCGAGTGGGATATGAGCCCACTTTTGCCTGCAGCTGGGGCTCAGGCTCTCCCTGCAGCACTAAGTCTCCCGCAATTGAATCTTCTTTCCACTTCCTATGCTGAACACACCCGCTTTCCATGGTCTTATTCCTCTCTTTGTTTCTAGCCTTTCTCAGGGCTTCTCCTTGGTTCATATATAAACCTCCTTCTCCAGCTTGACCTCCCACCAGCGCACCTGATCCTATTTCTCTCTGACAATGGATTTCCTTAGGTCCATTGCCTTGCCTACCTAGAGTTCCTCCTTGTAGGAGAAAGCCTATGATGCAAGTGGACAGAGCATCGCGGTGGGGTAGTACAGTCGCCAGGGGCAACCATCCTGGCCAGGAGCACCTGGGCAAGAATTATTCAGGAAGCTCAAGCCAGGGAAAGATGTGATGAGGAGCAGAAGACTTCTCTGGTCTCCAAGGGTCTCCCCACAGACTGCTTGTTCATTGAAAGGGGAAAAGCAGTACCTATAACGTAGAGAAAATAGATGATATTTCGTGTGATCAAAATGAATGTTCGCACTGAGGGGCAGATGGCTTTCACATGCCTCTGGATGTGATGTGTTGAGAAGGAAACACCGTCACTTAGGAGTATTGCTGTCGGGATGCCTAACCTGCCTCGAATCAGAGGGAAACAGCAGACAAACCCGTCCTGAGGACTAGTCTACAGCTGGCCAGGATTCTTCAGGAATGTCTATTTGTGAAAGTGAGAAGGACCGAGGAATCTTCCAGATTGAAGGAGACAAAGCAGATGTGGCCACTTATATGAACCAGGTCCCGTACTGGGAGCAGAAGGTCTTTAAGGACATCATTGGGACAAGTGACAAATATGGGAAATTGCAAGTTAGATGTAACATTGCTACATTTTCTAAACGTAACGGTATTATAGTTTAGACACTATGTCTTACTCTTAGGAATTACACACTGGAATATTTGGAAGAAAGGGTGGAATGCATGTAACCTACTTTCAAATGGCTTCGAAGAACAAATAGGAATTTTGGAATTTATAGTTTACACACACAATGTGTATGTATATACAGATGCGTGTGGATGTGTGTGGATATATGGGGGCAAAGGAGGGGGACAGAGATGAGAGAGAGAAGATGATAAAACAAATGTGGCAAAATGCTAAAAATTGCTGAATCTGCAAAAAGTATACTGAGAGAACGAGACTGTATTCCCAGCAGTTCAATGAGCTTTAGACGTTTAAGCAAATTGAAATTTCGATGAATAGCAAGTAATTGCTACGTGCCCATCTTTTGCTGCAGATTGTCCCAGGCAGGTCACTGGCATTCCTCCTAAACTTTTGTAACAGCACCGGGTGTAGAAACTGTGTCTTTGTTTTCAAGCTTAGACATGAGGAAATTGAAACAGGCTACTCACTGCAAGATGTACCAGGGTCCTGGGTTTGAATCCAGGTCGGATTCATTTCTTTTCACCACAAGAAGGACACTTCACGTCATGTCAGGCAGGAAGAGGGGAGGCTCCAGCCTCCAGCTCACAGCTCCCTGGGGGGATAGAGGAGAAAGATAGACAAGTCAGGAGAGACCATAGTGTGCTGAGGTAAGTACTGCTAAGTTCTTCCGGCCAGGATGTGGCACACCTGCTGTGAGCTAGATGTTCTGCCGAGCTCTCTGGGACCGGAGCTGTGGACAGCAGAAACCCAGGGTCCACACTCCCAGAATTTCCATTGCAGTGGACAGACATGGCTGACACTGGTGACCACAAGCACGGGAAGGGACCTGTTCCAGACCAGGAAGTTAAGGTAGGCTTCCCAGAGGGTATCTGACTGCTCTCTTACTTTTTCTTTTTTCTTTTTTAAAAAACATTTTTATTTATTTATTTTTTAAATAGTTTATTGTCAAATTGGTTTCCACATAACACCCAGTGCTCATCCCCACAAGTGCCCTCCTCCATGCCCATCACCCCCATTCCCCTCCCCCCACACACCCATCAGTCCTCAGTTTGTTCTCAGTAGTCAAGAGTCTCTTATGGTTTGCCTCCCTCCCTCTCCCCCACTATTTCCCCCCCTTCTTCTCCCCCACGATCCTCCGCTAACTTCCTCCTAATCAGAGATGGAAGAACTTGGGAAATCTTGCTCCTTCTGGTGCTCTAAAATCCCGGCACACGGGGAAATCCACTATTGGTGAACCTGGAAAAAAGACATTCAAGTCTCTTCTATTGTGTATAGTCAGTAATAGTCCTGGTGCGATGAATGAATGAATCAGTGAATCAATCCATCCATCAATCAATTCCCATGTTTTACTGCAAAGAGCCCGAGGGGATCAGCTCTCCTGGGAGGTCAGCCTCCCTGTCACCCTTGCAGGTCACCAAATGAGCCGGCAGCTTCCAGCAAGCCTGCCCTTCCCCCATTCAGCAATGAGTGGCGGTGCTGTGTGGCAGCCTGGTGACTAACCACAGCCCTGGGGGTTCCTGCTCCCCCAGCTTCTATCTGTATTTTGCTTTCAGATGAGGAGGAAGTGCTTTATTAAGAAAAGCCATTCAGATCACTTTTTTTCTCTCCCTTTTTTCCCTGAGTTGCTCAACACTTTTTTAGGCTCTCATGTTCACAGAAGAGAACAAAGCCGCCTTTGTTCTCTACCTTGGCTCTACCTTGGGTTTCATTCTTACCAATGCGGACCTGAAGCCAGCAGCCCACGGGCCTCTGTGGGTCCAAAACAAGGGCCCTCCAGCTCCCTCCGAAAAATCAGAATCATCTCAATAATGAAACAATGTGCTTGCGGTTTTGCTCAGTGATTTCCCTGGCATGATCTCATCTCATTTACAGAGTAGACTTACCAAATGTAAGAGACTCTTGAAGATGAAATGCTTGAGGATTTTCAGGCTCCTTTTGGTGAAGCCCCAGGAAACTAGGGAGGAGCCTCGGGCTGCCCCCGAGGGAGAGGAAGCCTCCTGGGCCAGAAAACTCAGTTGGCTCATTTCTCTGTCCTTTGCTTAGCCAACGATGCCAAGTGGAACCATTTGCTTATTCTTGCCCCATACATCGGAGTTCCAGGAAACATTCCACTTGAAAACATCTGAGCTGAGGAAGTGGGGTGGGGGGAGGTTTGGAGATTATTGATCACTTTAAATAACCTTCATAAACAAATTCAGGCCAAGAAAGGGAATCCTTTGCCTAAAATCACAAAGCTAATTAGTGATAGAGCAGGAACTCAACCCTCATCCTGGGTATCATTCCCTTTTCAACTCTAGGGCCGTGAAATGGCTGGATCTGATGAAATCAGTCACGGTGAATGGAAAGGCCCAATGATTCTGCCCAAGAAGGGAGAACAATAATAATTTAAAAATCCCTGAAAGCTGAAGGCTCTGGCATCCACCTTCCCCCATCCCCTCCCCTGTGTCTGTGCTATCTGAGTTCCCTGACTCTGGGAGGTTGTAGAAGGTCTGGTGCATGCATCTTTCCCTCCAGAAGAGTAGGAGTCATGTAATCTTTTCCCATCCGGAAACTGCCCTGGGCGCAGCAGATCACCACCATCTCTTTTGGCTGCGGAAAGTTCTTGGAGTTAGATAATGAGTAGCAACACTTACCCCTGTCGTCACTAACTAAATTCAATCTGAGGTGTAACTGAAACATCGGATAGGAACACTTTCTTCCTAATATGAAGTGACAGGGGTCCAGAATTTTCAAGCTGCTCCACGCTGCCTGGCTGGGGACAGAAAGACAGAAAGACAACCGACTTCCAGGCAAGGGAATCAAGCCTTCCCCCTCGACCCTAAAACTTTCAAAAAGACAGAGGAAAGCAAGGCCCCAGGCTGCGCAAAATTCCTTTAAGAAGGCAGACTTGGGTCTATTTTAGCTCCTTCCCTGGAGGGCCTTGAGATGCTGCTGCCTGAAGGCACAGCCATCAGAGTGTCACTTTGTGCCACCTGTAGGCGCTGGGCCAGGAGGGAAAGGCCAGGATGATGGCTGTGCTGAGCAAACTCCAGGATGGAGAAGGGACATTATTCCCAAGCATTAGGCAAACCCAACACATGTAAATATACCTCTTCATCCTGTAGAGAAGATATTGTTTACAGCTTCCTGACTTGTAACTTCTTGAAATGACTTTCATACTGTCTGTCCTTTCCTACCTTCCCAGTGATCTCTCTCCCTTTCCCTCTTCCTCCCTACCTCTGTCTGTCTCTCCCTGCCTCCTTCTGTCTCTCTATCTCTCTGTCTCTGTCACCCTCCCCCCCCTTACCAAAACAATACCGTTTTCCCACTGTTCAATCCCTGCAGAGAGCACCGATTTTTATTCTTAAAACAATAACAACAGTGAAATTACTGAGAACCATAAAAAGCAGTTAAAAACAGAAATCTTGAAGTGGGGATGTTCCATGAAATTATCCTGGTTTGATAGATTACAGAGCTGGGCACTGCCTTCCTCTGTCATGGGAATAAAACATTATCTTCTCATTTTAAAGAAGGGATTATATTGGTGTTTGACAGCATTTATGCTTTGTTTCCTTTCTGCGAAGATAGAATGTTCATTTCTGTAGTCACCAAAGAAATTAAGGAACGTGTACACTCAACATTGCAGCCCAGGGTATGTATTAATATTCCTAGTCTCTTTCCTGCTCTGACTGCCCAGTGGAGCAGAAAATAAACAAATTTTGTTGTTGTTTGTGATATTGCAAGATGATAATATTGACCAAATAAACAAATAGAATGGCCTGTCTAATTTTCCACGTGAACCAGAGAGTAGCGTTGACCCACATGTCTTATTTATTTATTTATTTATTTCAAATTCCCCATTTTGGAATTAACCCGGCTTTGACTCTCCTCTCTTATACCTGCTGAATCTATGAATGTGAGAATGCTGCCTTACACCTCAGAGCCTCACTTTCCGAACATGTAAAATGGAGCTAATACTCATATTTCCTAGGGGACTAGGCTGAACAAGGTAACATATACTTGAGTATGATACCTTACAATCCAAGCCTTTCATGATCCCTTACAAGCCCTCGATACATGTCATTTCCTTTAGTTTCACAGAACTACTGCTAAGGTTTATGGTGTGGGACACACTTGTAACTCCTGTTCTACAGTGTGGGTCACTGACCTCGGACAAGTACAACGAATTCATCAAGATCACATAAATGGTTAGCATCAGTGTAAAGCGCTGGTTCACAATCAGGGCTAATTTGGCCTCCAGGGGACCTTAGGCGATGTGTGGAGATTTGGGGCTGTCACCACAGGGGAACCACATGATCGGCATCCAGTGGGCAGAAGTCAAGATGCTGTTGAACATCATACAATGCATAGAACAGCCCCTACAGGAGAGATTTGTGTGGACGAAAATGTTAATATTGCCAAGAGCGAGCAACCCTGGGTTAAATTTTGTATTCTGACACCAGATCAAGAGTTATTTTCAATTCACCTTACATGTCACAGAGTACCTCAAAGCACCTTGTAAAATGAAAGCACTATTTTTGTTATTTGAAAGGCAATGTAATATAATAGAAAACTTTAAGGTTTGACATATCTGGGTCTATTCTCAGCTCTACCACTTATTAACATTTAATCGGAGTGACCTCAGGCAAAAATGAACTCATCTGAGCCCTGGTGTCTCTGTTTGTGTAATGCAATAGGATGCTTTGAAAAGTAGAAATAACATAAGTCCCTGGCTGAGTATGATGCGGTCCACAGAGAGGTGTCTTCATGGCAGCCATGACAAAATCATAACTATCATTGACCTATCATTTCTGGATGAGAGTACAGATACATGGGAAAAATTTCATTTTAGTCAGCCAATATTTGAGTACCTACTATGTGATGAGCACTGGATACAAAAATGAACCAATGGAAAGTTTCCTGTCATGGTGGCATTTATGCTACAGATGAGGTGAAGTGGAGGAGATAGAAGGATAACGAAATCTAAGATAATTCTAGATGGTGGTCAGGGAGGTCTTCTGGGAGGAGGCAAGTGGAGTAGAGATCAGAAGGGTGAGAAGGCACAGGAGTGAAGGGCAAGGAAGGGCACCCTGGAGAGAAGGAATAACAAATGCAAATGCACCAGGCAAGAGTCCTTTGGGGAAAGAAAGAAAGAATGTGGGGGATGAAGGAACCAGAGGAAGGCTGTATAACAGAGATTTCTTCACCTTACAGAGAACCTTGGGGAGGAGTGTAAGAGGGATAATGAATTACTGTTTGGTCCCAAATAATGCCCTTTTGTAGGTTTCCACCTCCAAGCATGAACCGTGAGGTTTATCACCCCAGAATCCTGCCTTGAACAGAAATCATCAATGGACTTGGTTCTAATGCCAACACTCTATTGTGGGGCTTTGTTACAAAGAAACATAATGTTCTTAGTTCCTGTAGGTTTGGTGGAGAATGGGAGCCAAAAGGGACTTGCTTTTCATGTGACTGAGGTAAAAAGAATTCAGGGCATGATATATATAGTGGAGTTTGACATGTGTGCCTCCTCTGACCCCAGCAAAGCTTGGGGAATTGATCACTGGCAGAAGTAGACTAAGAAACTAAGCTGGCATGGCCTTCATTGCTCCTCAGCTTGGGGTTTGACCAGGACAAAAGCGAGGGCCTGAAACATATTCAGAAAGATTTGGGGGAACTCAAAACATAATGAGGAATCTGATGACATTGATCTCCAGCCACCAGGAGGTACGCTTCACGTGGCTGCACTCTGCGCTGGCAGGGGTGGAGGGAGAAAGCTGGACAGTTGGCCCCGATGAGCCAGTGACAGTGTCCAGAAGTTCCCCACTGAGATGAGGAGGGGATGGAACATCACCGAGAGCACAGATGGTCCCACAGATGCTGGGAGTCATTCCCTGAAAGAGGCTGCAGTGTGACGATGCTCGTCCCGCAGTGGAGAAGCCAGGATCTGGAACTCCGGTCGTGAAGTTCACATGCTGACCCCTGGGCAGTCTTTAGATCCATCCAGTGCTTGGATATATGTGCCCTTATGCCATGTTGTTGAAAAATAGAGGCATGGGGAAAATAATCTGAAAGACTATTTAACACTGAAAACATTTAACACTACGGAAACGTGTTATTCCAAAAAGATCACTTCAACTATTGGAGAGGACTTTGTTTTCCAGATTTGACTAAATTTAGACTCTCCTCCATGACCCAGTGGACTAGAAAGACTAAATAAGAAATAGAAACAGGAAAGCAATTTTTTTTTGCATATTTTAGTGTACTATGAATACATGTGAATCCCACAGCAGAAAAAAATTAGTTGAGCTGATATCGAACTAGAAGGTTCCCAAATTTGAGTTGAGCACAAAAGCAAGTTGTCTGTTTTTCTAAATGAAAGGAGAATCAAGTGAACATCAGATACAAAAAGAGACTATCCTTCTGTAAGAGAACCAACTTCTCTATGTACCTGGGAAATGTTTAATCTTTTCCTTTGGGCCTGTCTTTTCCTTTTCTTTGTCTTTGAGGCTGATCCTCCTGGTGGGAGGTTTACTTCTAAAGGGGTTTCTGCATATGTAGAAAATCAAATATATATTACTTGCATTTTCTTTAATGTTCAAATGTAATTATATATTTATAAATAAGTGAAAATTTTCTAAACATTTAAACTTAACTAATAAACCAAAACGCAAACTCTATTAACCCTCTTACACATTTTTAAAAATTTTTATTAAAAAATTCTTAATATTTATTTATTTCTGAGATAGAGAGACAAAGCATGAGCAGGGGAGGGGCAGAGATAGAGGGAGATAAGGAATCTGAATCAGGCTCCAGGCTGTCAGCACAGAGCCCGACTCGGGTCTCAAACACCTGGACTGTAAAATCATGACCTGAGCCAAAGTTGGACGCTTAACTGACTGAGCCACCCAGGTGCCCCAGCACTTACACACTTAAAAGTTAATTACCAACCTTAGTGAAATTCCTGTCTCAATAAAAGCATAAGCCTATTGTGCCACGTTCCCTTAAGTGCTTCAAACGCCTTAAAATAGGCATAATATTCACAAAAATTATCACAATAACTATAAAATGTGTCATATTTATATTAATCCTTTGAGGAAATTAGTGACTGTATAGATTTGGCTAATTTCTTCTTTATTTATATGCTTTAATATATATTTATTGCATCTTTCCAAGCTAACAGTTTGCTATTACACAAAAGGATTACACCAGACCTGCTGAGATTGCTGAGTTCTGCCTGAATTGATTATTGATCAGAGCAAGGGATACGGTTCAGACTTCCAAAGTGACTCAAACCTAAGCAGCTATTTCTTACCTGGCTTCATCCCAGAATCACGATTGACTTATCATGTCAATCAGAACGTCTCCAGATGTGACTTTTCCTCCAATCTGATGTCTCTGTACGCTTCCTTCATTACATCTGACATAGGGGATATATTACAGGCTCAGTTGTATCCTTCCCCAAATTCATAAATGGAAGTCCTAACCCCTAACTGTCTCATCACATAACTGTATTTGGAGATAGGCTCTTTAAAGAGGTAATTCAGTTAAAGTGAGGTCATTAACGTGGACCCTAATCCAAATGACTAGTGTTCTTATAAGAGGAGGAAATTGATCTTGATAGAGCTTGGGGCCCCAAAATACACCAAAGTGGCCTCTTGACTATTTTGAATTAAAGTTACTTGAGATATAACTAGTGCAAGAAGGACGCTCTGGCTCTCCACTTTGTCCTCATAAAAGCAAAAATAAATCAATAAATAAAAAATAAACCTACCATGTTAAAGATATCTTCCCTGCACCAGAAGGTGGAAAGACATCCTTATCACTGCAACCAGGGAAACCAGGGACCCAGACACTGTGTAAATAAACTCACCTTAGTCTCTTCACTAATTAGTACTAATTAGTACACAGGCCTAAGTGTCTTTGTCTTATCAGTTCTACAAATTTATGGTTTCTTTGTCTAAAAGGTACAAAAACTGCCTGCGCTGGTCACTTCTTTGAGTCTTCTCAAAGTCTATGAGAGTCTATGACTGCCAGTTAAGTACAAATTAAATTTGTTTGTAATCCTCTTAATCTGTCTTATGTCAATTCAATTATTAGACCAGCCAAAAAAACCAAAATGGATAGGGAGAAGTTTTTCTCTTCCTTATGGTCTCCGAGGGAGGAGTTTTGGTTCTCTTTAGCTCACGAACTACCTAGGACTGGGGCACCTGCGTGGCTCAGTCGGTTGAACATCTAACTTTGGTGATGATGTGGTTTATGTACTCAGGCCCACATTGCTTCAGACCTTCTGTCTCCTTCTCTCTGCCCCTCCTCTCCTTGTACTCTCTCAAAAATAAATAAACATTTAGAAAGAAAAGAAAAGAAAAGAAGAGAAGAGAAGAGAAGAGAAGAGAAGAGAAAAGAAAAGAAAAGAAAAGAAAAGAAAAGAAAAGAAAAGAAAAGAAAAGAGAAAAGAAAAGAAAGGAAAAGAAAAGAAAAGAGAACTACGTAGGACTGGAAGATGAAAGATGGCTGCTCAGTGTCCTTGCCAGTTCTTTCCACATGAGTGCTCAGGCACAGGAAGACACCGCCGCTAGAGCACTCTAGGGACAGAGGGAAAAACCTCTCTCTAGTCCAGGTCATGAAGTTCACAACTGTACCTCCGATTTAGCTTTAGGATGAATAAGTTGTTTTAATTTATTTCTACTTCACTGGGCCTAATTTAGATTTGAACTCACCAGCCCAACTGAAATTGTGTCTCTTTTTATTTTTATTTTCTTTTTTTTAATGTTTATTTATTTTTGAGAGAGAGAAAGAATGGGTTAGGGGCAGAGAGAGAGAGATAGAAGATCCCAACCGGGCTCTGTGCTGATAGCAGAGAGCCCAATGTAGGGCTCGAACTCACGAACCATGAGATCATGACCCGAGCTGAAGTGAGACATGTGACTGAGCCACCCAGGTGCCCCTTTTCATTTTTATTTTCATTTTATGTTTCATCGACCACCATTTGTAATCACTTCATTGACTCCAAAGAATTCAAAGCACCTAGTAAATTGCCTCTATTTATCCTTTCTGAAGTGGCAGTATAGATACAAAGTAATTCAGCCTTTTATTATACAGATGTTATGAATATCATCAATACAGTATTCAGTATTGGATCCCATAGAGTGGTATTTCCCAAGTCTATGGCTTAATTTTATTTTTTTATTAATTTTAAAAAAAAATTTTATTCATTTTCCAGAGAGAGAGACAGAGAGACAGAGAGCAAGCAGGAGAGGGGCAGAGAGAGAGGGAGGCACAAAATCTGTAGCAGCCTCCAGGCTCTGAGCTGTCAGCACAGAGCCCAACATGGGGCTCAAACCCACAAACGATGAGATCATGACATGAGCCAAAATCGGATGCTTAACTGACTGAGCCACCCAGGTGACTCTGGCTTAATTTTCTAAGGATGCAACTTATAGGCTGAATGAACTTTGTCCACTCTCCTCCCTCTCTGAACCTCACTTAACTCATCTATAATGTATTTTTTTAATGAAAAGAAAAGGAACAGAAAGGAAAGAAAACAAAACAAAACAAAACAAAAGAAAAAAGAAAAGGCCGGATATCTGGATATCAAGTTCTGTGGTTTGGGCATGAGTTAGGCCTGGGATCAAATCTGCTTCATTAACTAAGATCTTGACACAGTGAGTGAGGAGCTGAGATACCCCCAGTCCTATAAAACCAAACACAAATGTCACTCAGCCATTCTTTCCCCATCTGAACCTGAAGATTAAAAGGATTAAACCATGTGAAAGCACTTTATAAACTTAAACCATGTGTAAATTGTCTGCATTTTTATTACGAATTACCAATCATTGAGTTAGTTCAGGCATTAAGGTGTTAAGGTGCTCACCTAAGTATCAGCAGCAAGGTCCGCACAAAGTCTGCATATTCTGGATTTCCAACTCAGTGCTTTATCCACCACCAGATTATGCAGTATTTCAAATATGAAAATGAATTCCATGGATGAGAAGCAATCATTCACCCATGGGCCAGGCTCTCATCTTTTCCCACACACCTGTCAGGAAGAGACCCAACCAGAAAGGCCCCACTTACCTGAGATAAAGGCCAGTCCGCTAAGGACTGTGACACCAGGTGCTCTGCCCTTAAGTCGCGCAGCACACAGCTGCATTAAGGCTGTAAGGCACGCAGACCTTCCTGGCTTATTTTATTCATGCCAGTTCCCAGGGATGACACTCCAAACTGAATTAGAGGTATACCTTTGTTTCCATTCCAGTATAACCAAAGAAAGAAAGCTCATGATACAGCAGTTTAATTAGAGTATGCAAATCATTATGCTCCCAGGTCCTCCTGTGAGTTCCAGGTCTTGCCTTATTTACAAGAGGAAAACATAGCTCATAAAGGGAGGAGAAAAAAACAAACAAAGCTGAGTAGTCTGCATTCCACAGCGGTGTGGTGTAAGCGGGGGGAGGGAGGAAGGGCCACAGGCTAGCAGCTACCACAGGTGCCATCATGGGACATCATTCAACATGGTTCTCTTGTCTCTTTGGCGTGGCTGGAAAGCAAAGAGCATGCGCTGCAAACAATGCATGACTTTCGTAAATCTATTTTTTAATAAACATACGTTCAAGTATACTCTTTCATGTAGAATTTTATGAGACGTGACATAGGCCAGTATAGCCACCAGTGCAATCAGCATACACAACAGCTTCACTGACACACAACAACTGCTTTGTAGTCAACCCCTTTGGATCCCAATACTCCACCTACCCTGTAACCCTGGTGACCACCATCAATTCTTTATCCCTATAGCTTTGCCTGTTACCCAATGCCATATAAATGGAAAGCTGGCTTTGTTCATTTGCATACTATATCATGTATTTGAGATTGGACCCTGTTGTTGTGTGTATGGGTAATTTGCTCCTGTTTGTGGCTCTGGAACATTCTATTGTATGGATAGACCAGTGCTTGTATCCATTCATCAGTTGAAGGACCTTTGGGTTGTTTCCACGTGTTGGATAACCAATGAAGCTGCTATAAACATTTACACACATGTTTCTGTGTGGCCTAAGTTTTTTACATCCTTGGGTAAATACTTAGACGTAGAATTGCTGAATCGTGGGATGGGTGTGTGTTTACCTTCATAAGAAATTGCCCAACTGTTTTCCAAAGAGATTGTACCATTTTGCATCCCCGCCTCCAATGTAGCAGAGCACTAGCCTACAATCTCACCAACACTTAGTATTGTCAGATATTATTATCATTGTTGTTTTTTGTTATAGCAATGCTAGTGAGTGTATAGTGGCATTCTTTACTGGCTTTAATCTGCATTCACCTTATGACTAAAGGTGTTCATCTTTTTTCATGTGTTTACTTACCATCATACATTTTCTTCAGTGAAATGGATGTTCAAACCTTTTGCCCAATTTTAAATGAGTTGTTTTCTTATTCCCAAATTCCATAAATAATTTCTAAGCTTACATTTTTTATTAACTAATTTTTTATTAAGTAAAAGCTGAAGAGCCAAGATTGTTATAAACAGAATTTAAACCAGGGATGGCATCAGAAAGCTAGATTTTAAGAAGCCCAGATATTTAGAGTTCTAGAACACTGCTTCTGAACGTTTAGTGTGCAAACGAATCACCTGGAGTTCTTGTTAAAAATGAAGATTCTGATTCAGTGGGTCAGCGGTGGAGCCTGAGAATCGGATGACACTGAGGTCGCTGATGCCTGCATCACATTTTAACTCCCAAGTCTCTAAAAGATCTTGGTTCAAATCTCCTTTTACACCCCCCCCTCAAAAGACCAACACTCATCATGTAATTAAACCTTCCTTTATTTTTATGATGAGAGAGTATAAGGCAAGTTGAGAGCAAAGCTCAAGCTAACAACTAACCCCTTCCCTCCCAGGAGGAATATGCATGATATTCCTCAGACACTCCTGGGTATTCAAGAACAAAGGAAAGGAAAGAAAACAAATGGTTGACTGATAAGAGATCACAGTTGTGCAGGATGGGAGTCTCTTTCAGTTTAAGGATATCTTAGTAAACTACAAGGAAAAGGCAACCTTATCAATAGCTTATCTCCAGTAACTTCTAGACTCCATTTCCAGGAGCCTTAATGTCACACTCCCCTCCATGGTGATGTAGGGAACAGAGGCAAGAAAGAAATGGCAGATAAAATTAAATTTACTTATGACCTGCAGCCCCTTGACAAAGACTTGAGGCAAAGACAGAGTCTATCATTTCTCCAGGAACCCCTACCGTCCTAATGTTAATGCCTTCCTGGAGGGAAAACAACCTTAGCTTGACCACAGCAAGGTCCCTTGGCATCTTATGAGTCCAGTTTAGTATATCAGAGTCCTTCTGGAAGCCTCTCTTTTGCCTTTACCTCCCCCAACTCCATAGTATATAACCAGTCACTCCTCACAACCCCAGGACAGCTCTTTCTGCCCAAGAGTCCTGTACCCAGTGCTTCAATACAATCATCCTTTTTTTTTTTTGGCACCAAAGATGGCTTCAAGAATTCTTTCTTGGCCATTAGCTCTGAACCCCCACCACTCCAAAACCTCATCTTTTGGAAGAAGAAGGAACATGAAATTAATAAGCCCATGAAGATAATTACATCTCTAGATATACTGCTAGAACTTGAATGGGTATGTCACAGACTTCCTATACCAAAAATCTGTCCAAAATCATGATGTCATGTTGGATGATTTTGCTGTTAAAGAATAGAGGAATTTTCCCATTGAAGTCACTCCAATAAAGAAATAGTTTTAAGGGCTCCTGGGTGGCTCAGTCAGTTAAGCCTCTGACTTCAGCTCAGGTCATGATCTCTCAGTTTGTGAGTTCAAGCCTCGCGTCGGTCTCTGTGCTGACAGCTCAGAGCCTGGAGCCTGCTTCAGATTCTGTATCTCTCTCTGCCCCTCCCCTGTTCATGCTCTCTCTCTCTCTCTCTCAACAGTAAATATAAACATTAAAGAAATGTTTTTAATTTTTAATGTTTTGTTTATTTCTGAGAGAGAGAGAGACAGCGTGAGCAGGGGAGGGTCAGAGAGAGAGGGAGATACAGAATCTGAAACAGGCTCCAGGCTCTGAGCTAGCTGTCAGTACAGAACCCGACGAGGGGCTCGAACCCACAAACCGTGAGATCATGACCTGAGCTGAAGTCTGACGCCTAACCGTCTGAGCCACCCAGGTGCCCCAAAAATTTTTAAAAAAAGAAATAGTTTTATGTGTTCCTTATCAGGATTAATTATTTTTTATCCCAAAATACTTTGATATAGTCACTGGTTGAAGTCAAAACTTCCTGTATTTTTCTCTCCATGATGTTGAAGTGAGTGGGCTATGTCCAGCCTAAGACCTTATTATATTGACCAAGTCTCTGTAAGGCCTGGAATTTGTCTCATTTTCTCATCTTAAGAATCAGAACCTACTAGGCCAAAAAGAAAGTTACTTATAATTTTGGGAAATGCAAACACTTTTTGTGAGAGGAATTATATATACTTTAGTGGAAAACCAAGATGAACAATTAAAATTCATGAAGAAAATATTAAAACTTCTATTTTCATCCATTTTTAGATTAAAAACATAGGAAGATCACATTTCGCTAATGTTGAGTATATCGATCAACCCATGGGTCTTCATTCTGTCTCTATGACATAATGTGAAAGACAAGGAATTCCATTTTGGAAATAAGTTATAAATATCTGAGATCTCTTTTCATGAAGATGTTAAGTAAACAGAGTGGCAGTCACGAAAGAAGGAGAGCTGGCCCCATAAACCAACAAGGTGCCATAATGGAGAGGGAGTGGACAGGATTTCTTTGGTAACAAAAGAAGGCATTCATGGGAGGGAATTTAACATTTGGAGTTTCAGTAGAGGAGGAAGAACAATTGAAGGAATCAGAGGAAGAGGCAAAAGAGTCAAGAATGGCAAAGGAAAGCAAGCACATTCCCAGGAGAAAATAGTATTTCAGAAAATAGGAGAGTGTCAAGAAAGACTGATTAACCACATGAGTTCTTGATGGAAGCCTTAGTAAAATGAGGACAAGACATGCCTATTGGATTTGGTTATAGGTTCTGATGTCATTGGTGACCTCAGCAAGAGGGAGTCCATCTCTAAAGATCTCAAGTGCAAAATGCAAGCATATTTATTATTCTTAACAAAAGTTTGTTTTGCTTGGGTGTAAGTTAATATATGCATGCTCCAAGTGTAAAGTTTGGAAATTAAAGAAGAACAAAAGGTGACAAAAACGTGTTTTAAATTGATTACCAATAACCCTATCATCTAGAGGTGTTTCTGTCATAATGTTATGTGTATCTAACTCCTGTGCCTTCTTACTTGGTAGGTTTTATTTTTAATCTCTTTCATATAATTGTGATTATGTTTTATGCACTGATTTTTTTCACTTTGCTTTTTAACAAACACATTTTAAATGCTTTGTAAGCACAGCATACCAGAAAGTAAGCATACCATATAGATATTCATCCCATTTAGCTTGTTTCCAATTTGAAGGCTGTTATAAATAAAGCTGAATGAGCATTTTTCTGTAGAAACATTCCTCCCCAATTATTTTGGATTGTTTTCTCTCAGAAGAATAGCCATCAGGTAGTTTCTAGGTTATATGTTATGAGTACCTTCAAATTCTAAGGACCTATTTTATTATTTATTTATTTATTGAGAGAGAGCACAAGTGGAGGAGGGGCAGAGGGAGAAGGAAAGAGAATCTTAAACAGGTTTCACACACGAGGCTCAATCTCAAGACCTTGAGATCATGACCTGAGCTGAAATCAAGACTCAGGTGCTTAACCAGCTGAGCCACCCAGGCAGCCTAGAAGGAGCTACTTTAAATCAATATTGGTGCACTGTGGATGAAGAGAAGGATCCCAAGTTGACCCCAAAACGTGATAAACATTTGGCAGTTTTTAATTTTTTTTTAATGTTTTTTATTTGTTTCTGAGAGAGAGAGAGACAGAGTGAGCAGGGGAGGGTTACAGAAAGAGACACAAAACCTGAAACAGACTCCAGGCTCTGAGCTGTCAGCACAGAGCCCGACATGGGGGTCGAACCCACTAACCGTGAGATCATGACCTGAACCAAAGCCGGACGCTTAACCAACTGAGCCATCCAGGCACCCCGCTTTTGGCAGTTTTAATTCAGCAACTTCCATGAACAAAACATCTAATATCCTTTTTGATGATTCGGAATATTACTTTTCCATCTCTTCCTCCAAAGATCTAGAACTTCCCTAATACTGAGCAATAGAACATCGCTTCCAGTTAAAGGAAAAGGGTGGGGGGAGAAAGTGAAAAATGGGAAGGGAAGGGAGAAGAGGAGAAGATAAGGCAAGAGAAGAAGAGACAAAAGGCAAGAGAAGAGGAGAGAAGAGAATGCCATTTGCTGCCATTAATTTCAAGGAAGTCTTTGAATGTTGTGTAACTTACCTTTTTCTCCAAATATTTGCATTGTCAACAGATGGAGCATTGGCACAGTGAACACTTACTCGTTTTAGCTTCTCTAATAACTGACCTCCCCTTCGGGCTATCTTCAGGCACCCATTTGGAAAACCTCTGTTCCTTAGAGTTGTGGGGAGAAGCACTTGCCCTTCACTAGTAAAGGAAAAACAACCACAGGTTTTCTAGTCCTGGCTTGGGTCAAGAGGAGGCTGACACAGGGACTGGGCTTAACAAATTGACGTTAAAAGCTGGGGTTTGGATCTTGAGAGAGAGCAACGCAATCATATGGGAACAGAGGTCATTGTCATTGCCATTTTGGTCTAAGCAGACCAACCCATGCCTGTGTTTGATTTCTGCTGCAGTCCTTGATGGTCAGTTTTTCCTGGTGATTACCTGTTTCCCCATCTTGTTCTCCTGCCTCTCCTTGTTCTGTGATCCCTTGTAACCCTTCAATAATCCCTCACCTATGTTAGCATGAATCAGTCTTTGTTGCTTGTAAGGAAGTCTCTGTTTGAGCCCAATATCGCCAGGCCATATAGGATTTTGGACTTTGTCTTTAGAACAATAGGAAATCACAGGGCGCCTGGGTGGCTCAGTTGGTTAAGCGTTGACTTTGGTTCAGGTCATGATCTCATGGTTTGTGACCTTGAGCCCTGTGTTGGGCTCTGTGCTGACAGCTCTGAGCCTGGGGCTGCTTCAGATTATGTGTCCCCCTCTCTCTCTGCCTCTCCCTCACTCATGCTCTCTCTCTTGCTCTCTCTCTCAAAAATAAATAAACATTATGGGGCGCCTGGGTGGCTCAGTCGGTTAAGCGTCCGACTTCAGCTCAGGTCATGATCTCATGGTTTGTGACCTTGAGCCCTGTGTTGGGCTCTGTGCTGACAACTAGCTCAGAGCCTGGAGCCTGCTTCAGATTCTGCATCTCCCTCTCTCTCTGACCCTCCCCTGCTCCCGCCGCCTCTCTCTGTCTCTCTCAGAAATAAATAAAATATTTTAAAAAATAAAAAAATAAACATTAAAAAATATTTTTAAAGAACAATAGGAAATCACTAATGGATAAGAATTCTTTGAGCACAGGACTAATTATCTGTGGACAGGGGAGGAGGATGGAGGCCTAGAGAATGAAAAGAGCATTAGGTAGAAAAAAGTGGCTGTGGAACAAAAAGGCACAAGCAGGTGAATATTCTAGATTTTCGAGGAGCAGAAAGTAGGCCACTCACCAGGAGCACGGGCCCTCACACTTCTGCATCATAGAAACCGTGGACACCAGGGAAGGAAGGTCAGGGGACGACATGAGTCTCGACACAGTTACCAGGACTGGTGAAGCTGCCCAGAAAGACATTTCATGCTGCTCCCGTGTAGACTCCCACAGCTGTGTCTTGTCCACCGCATGGGCCAAACGTAATGAACACTTTGACAATAATGCGTCCTTCTGGGAGCACCTGGGTGGCTCAGTCGGCTGAACAACTGACTTGGGCTCATGTCATGATCTCGTGGTTTGTGAGTTCAAGCCCCGCATCAGACTCTGTGTTGAAAGCTCAGACCCCGGGGTCTGCTTCAGATTCTGTGTCTCCCTCTCTGCCCCTCTCTGCCCCTCCCCTGCTTGTACTCTCCCTCACTCCTCTCTCTCTACCTCTCTCTCTCTCAAAAATAAATAAACATTAAACTAAACAAAATAATAAGGTGTCCTTCTGACAGCTCTCAAGCCCTCACAACCCATGTCGGACATGGTAGATAGAAATAAGCCACCCCAGCATAGAGCTGCCTTTCCCACCTTCGAGAAGAGTTTCCTAAACTTCACTGATAAGATTCAGCTGCAACTCCAGTTAAAAATTTAGCCCCACATTGGGCTCTGCACTGACAGTGCATAGCAGAGCCTACTTGGGATTCTCTCTCTCCCTCTCTCTGCACCTAACCTGCTGGTGCATGGGCACACACAGTCTTTCTCAATAAATAAACTTGAAAAGAGAATTAACTTTCCAGGCTCATCCTTCAGAAGTTCTGATTTAGGGGAATGAGGGGGTGGAAACTGAGGATGATTTTTAACAAGTTCTGTCATGTGACTCTGTCATCACAAAAGTTTGAGAAACATCACTGTGAGGTCTTTTTCCTAGTGTAGGCATGGAATAGCCACCTAGCAGGGATTTTCCTGGTCATCTGTAGTGTCAGCCCCCAGAGAGGTGGTTTGAAGGCCCAGAGCGGGTGTTATTGATTTTACATGTGCCAGCATCTCCTAGAAGGTTTGTCAAAACACCCATTGCTGGTTAAACCCCCAGAGTTTATTTTCTTATTTTTTAAAAATGTTTGTTTATTTTTGAGAGAGAGAGAGAGAGACAAAGACAGAGTGAGCAGGGGAGGGGCAGAGAGAGGAGGTCAGGGGATCTGAAGCCAGCTCTGTGCTGATAATACAGAGTCCGATGTGGGACTCAAACTTACCAACCATGAGATCATGACCTGAACCGAAGTTGGACACTTAACCCACTGAGTCACCCAGGTGCCCCCAGAGTTTCTTATTCAGAAGGTCTTGGTTGGGATCTGACAATTTGTGTTTTTAAAAAATTCTCAGTGCCGCTGAGGCTGATGGTCCTGGACCTCATTTTGAGAACTATGTAGAAGGAACACAGTGTCCCCAGGTATTCAACATGTCACCGATTCCCCCAAAGGAAACCCCCCTTCCAATCAGATCAGCACGGGGAATCCTCTGTACAGAATTACAAACCTTGAGCCACGAGACCTTCTCCCCCACAACACATCAGAAAATAAAATCTGGTATTTCTAGTGTGGTCCCCAAGGAGACACAGAGATGCAGTCTTAATCCTAAGCCATTTTGGAGCACAAGCAAAGTAGAGGATGGAAGGGAGATGGTTGCCTGTGTAGAGGTGATGCTTCTACTACACTTCAGTCTTGGGAGACCCATGGCATGTTACAATAAGGAAACAGAGGCAAAACCACCAGGGCCTTGGGACACATCCCTGCATGCTAGGGAGAGGACAGCCAAGACACAGGGAAGGTCGTGCTGGACATGGCGCCAGGGTGGGCGCTGGAGAGTGTAGACAGAGCCAGGCTTCCAGTGCTATTCTTCCATGTGCTGTGTACTGGTGGGACACAGAGCATCATGCACAGAGTTAGGACCACAGGACCCAAAGGATGGACCTACAGGAGGGCTTGGGTCAAGGCCAGACAATGCAATGTTCTAAGTATTTTTCATGAAATAATTATCTTAATACACGAACCCAAAAAGTAGATACAATGAACATCACCTTTTACAGATTAAGAAGCAGGGGCACAGAAAATCCAAGTATCCTGGTGGAAGCCACAAGGTGAGCGCTCAGTGGGGACACATTTCAAATCCGGTCATTTGACTTCAGAGACCACGGGTCTACACATGCGTCTGTTTTTTCCTAACAGAATACATATTTCTTCATCGTCAGCTACGTTCAAGTCATTATTTTAGCCACTGCAGGTGGGGAGTAAAGGAGGGTGATAAAAAATAAGTAGGTCCTGAGGTGCCTGGGTGGCTCATCAGCTCAGGATATGACCTCGGGGTGTGTGGTTTCGAGCCCTGCGTGGGGCTCTGTGCTGACAGCTCAGAGCCTGGAGCCTGCTTCAGATTCTGTGTCTCTTTCTCTCTCTGTCTCTCCCCTCCTTATGATCTGTCTCCCTCAAAAATAAATAAACAGAAAAAAAATAAGGAGATACTTCCCTTGCCTTGAAAAAGATTAAAATGTGGTAGGATGGACAGACCCACATACAGCTAACTCTGAAATAAGGCAGATTACAAGTATAGGCATCTATGTTCCATATATGTTCCATTATGAGCCATAGGGACGCAGAGAGAGAACTGTGAGGGTGGATGGTAAGCCTTGGAGACCCAGTGATCCTTTAATCTAGGCCCTAAATGGATTATAAGCAAAAAAGTAAAGAAAAAACCAATCCCTCCCATGTTGACACCTGAAAAGGGGTATTGTGGAGGAAGAAGCAGCTGATTCTGAGGCTCTGACCTCATTTTGCGGATCCTCCTCTGTTTTGCACCCCTCTCTGGTTCCCGCTGTCATCATCCTGCTGGCTTCAGAGCGTAGTAATCTTTTGCAAACACTCTGGCCCAGACCAAAAAAGACCTTGCTATTAACTCCCCACCGTACAGCTGAGGCCAGGCTGGAATTAACAATAATGAAAATCAATAAGCCCTTCACTAAATGCTCAGGCACAGAAACAAGAAAATGAACTGTCCTATAATATCAAAACTCTTTCTATGAGGGCTGTTCCGTCCACACAGAAACCCTGGGGGAAGGGCATCGGGACTGTGATGCCTGCTCTTCTTAGACCCTGGTCTCCTTGACTTCGCAAATGCTATTTTCATCCCTGTCTGTTGTCTGGACTCCTCAAAGTCTAGACAAAGAGATGGAGAATGATTGTCCCTGGACCTGAAACCCGCCCTCTTAGGTCGAGCCTCTTATGTTCTAACTCATCTTTTCTCCAAGTAATTGGAAGTAATTGAGTCTCTCCTTTGGGCTTTTCTTTACAGCCTTTCAAAGAATGCCATGGCTACCTTGTCTGAAATCAAGTCTGAACACTGCCGTTAATAACTGCATAAATCTGGCCCAGGTACCTAATCTTCCTGAGTGTCTAGTTTTCTGTCAGTAAACCTAGGGGTATGAATTAGTGGTTAGCTCAGTCCGAGTTCTGATATTTGTGGGCGTGACTCAAGTTGCTCATCATATATGTTTTGCCTTGGCAGTAATACACTAAGAAAAATTGCCTGAATCTGAAAAGTCAAGTCTATGACTTGTCCCTAAACTCAAAGATCCGTTCGTTGCTTTCAAAGAACTAGACTGAGTGAGTAGGACCCAGGCTCCAGGATTCTCTGCATCTGCATACATAATATGAAAGGTACATTAGGACTAAGGGAATCCAGGGGCCCTGTCAGCCTATGGTAAACTCAGCCACATGTAAAAATAGTGTGGCTGATACAAACAAAGGCTTCTCACTTGGGCCCCAGGGTCGAGTCTGTTAGCCATCAGAAATGACAAGTAGGATTCCAGCTAGACTCCTGTCAACAAGCACTTTCCCAAGATCTACAAACCATCACCCCCATTGCCCCGGGTCATTCACCAAAGGGCCATTAGCACATGAATAGAAATGACAGAATTTTATGATGATGGTGATGATGGTGATGATAATGAGGAGGAGGAGGATGCAACCTTATTGACATCACCATCATCACATCTATTTTGTACTGAGGCCCACACTATTGACTGGAGGCCTGTCACTAATAAGGGGCATACATTATTGCATGCTTCTACTTTGGCAGATGGGGAGATCTAGATCTGGATGATACAACGGAACCAAGATGGAAATGTCTCCCAATGAGAGTAAAGTCAGGATCAAAACTGGAAATGCTGCTCCAATGGTGACTTAAAGTTAGGAGATCAGGAGGGGAGGAAGCAAATAGTCAGATTTGGGTACAGAACCAAAGGATCCAAAAGGTAGATGAAAAGGAGAGCTGGGACCATTGAATGGAATGAATGAGCCAAAGGCCATTCTGGACAAATACTATCACAAAACTAATCTCTATTTCTGAGTTTGGATATTAGGTGGTTTTTTTATATCCTGGTGGAAGAGTACATGGGAATCATGAAAATCTCTATAAGTCAATCCAACTCACCAAAAAGAGACAATGGGCATGTGTTTTCCGGGTTTCATGATGCGTTGGCTTCCAAACTGAATTTGGTTTCTACCACCTTATTGTATGATATACTAGTTACATATGGCTGAGTTACAAATTACAACAAACTTAACAGCTGGAAACAACACACATTTATATTACATTTCAGTTTCTGTGGATCAGGAGTCCGGTCTCAGTTTTTCTTGGTTCTCTGCTTCAGAGTCTTATCTGAGAGCTGCATTAAGGGTATTGGCCAGGGTTGCAGCCTCACTCCAAGTTTCAACTGGAGAAGAATCCTAATCTAGGCCCACGTGATCGGTGGAGGCATTCTGCTTTTGCAGGCTATCAGAGAGAGAACCTCGGTTTCTTGCTATCAGCTAGAAGCTCCTCTCATTTCCTTGCCATGTCTTTCCCTGCGGGACAGCTCACAATCAGTATGGCTTCTTCGTAGCCAGCAAGAGAGAGTCTCCTAGCAAGACGATGTAATGTAATTGCGTGCATGCAGTCACATACATCTCGTTACCTTTGCCATATTCTACTGGCATGAAGCAAGTTAGAGGACACATCACACTCAAGCAGGAGGAATTAGGCAAAGGCATGCATACAAGGAAATGAGATTATGGGAGCCATCTTGGCATCTGTTGCACGTAGAGCTGCTGGTTAGTTAGTGCTGGATCTCAATGCTACTCTATTATTCTCCTTGAAACACTAAACAAGGGCACCATAGTATGTGCTATAGTAGTTAAGGACAGGCTCCTACACCGGACAGCAGGGCTCACCGGGCATGCCAGAGTTGATGCCAGAAAGTGGTTTCTCCTTCCTGTTGGCCAGTAGCTCTATTTCTATCCCTAGGAATAAAGCCTTCCATTTCCCAAATAGACAGGAATCATGGACCAAATGAAATGAGGCGGAGAACTTAACAAAGAAAAGCGTTAGAATCTATACCGGGGTCCCCAAGACCTACTGCACAAGTTGAGGCAACGTTTGGTAATAAAGGCTTGTGAAAAAAGCTTCAGGGGTTTGGATGACTCAGTATGAGTCAGCAGTCTGATGTGGCTGCCAGGAACAGAAAAGGCTGCATTAGACTCGGTGTAATTAGTCCAGATGGGGGATTAGTCGAGAGGAGCTGACCCTTCATCACTTTGTGCTCCTGTGGTCACACACAGAGGCTGGTGTTAATTCCAGATGCCACATGCTGGGAGGGACATGGGTAAACTAGTGTACCTGCAAAGGAGAGTCCCCAGTAGGTTAAGGAGGTTGAAACCACAGAAGATAATAACAGGGATGGGGACTGGGACTATTTAATCTGCAAAGGCAGCCTCCTGAAGTGCATAGGAGCATTGTTTGTTTGTTTGTTTTTTGGGTTTTTTTTTTTACCGTTTATTTATATATATTTTTTGAGAGACAGAATGAGCGGGGGAGGGGCAGAGAGAGAAGACACAGAATCTGAAGCAGGCTCCAGGCTCCGAGCTGTCAGCACAGAGCTTGACTTGGGGCTCGAACTCACAAACCCTGAGATCATGACCTGAGCAGAAGTAGGCTGCTTACCCGACTGAGCCACCCAGGGGCCCCAGGAGCATTGTTTTAAACGACAGCTAGAGGGCTGTCTTATGAAAAGGTATTACGGGTTTTATAAGAGCCCAAGGGATAGAACCAATGTCCACAGTGGACGTCCTGGAAGGTCAGACATCTGCTCAGAGTTAGAAATATTTCCAATAGGGCACATTGGCTATAGCATTAGACAGATGCTTATCAATGGAGGTCTTCATTGTCACTCAGTTAGTCAACAAATATTTATTAGTTCCTACTGACTGCCAAGGACCAACCTATGCAGATGCCCCACCAAGAAAATGCATTCCCTGTCTTCAAGGACTATACCTTGAAGACAAGTCAACAAATAATTTCAATGAAAGACTGAAAGTGACCAACATCCCCCAAGCCTCAGACATTTATTTCTTGGTCATGTCATATGTAGGAGACCACATATCGCTTTCTGTGGCTCCATGTGTCTCCTCATTCTGGGACCTGGGACCGAAGAACAAAAGTGCTAGTGGAAACTTGTGATGGCTTTAGAAGCTCCCCTTCGAGGAAGGCGAATCTCACACTGCATTGGCTGCAGTATGTCATTGCCGATGCTGGCCACAAGGGGAGCTGTGAGTCACAGCAATTGGCAGGTATGTATTAGGCTCTGAAAGAAAAGGGGAGCAAATGATCAAAAATAGCCTAGTTTCCTGTAGTGTCCTCGGAGTCACTCTGTGGGCGTTGAGAGGACAAGATGTGGTGGAAGACGCAACTCTTCAGAAGGCACTTCAAGGAAGAGGGGGATCACTGTTGACCGTGTGGAACCAAGCCCTCTCTCTTTCTAAAATCTCTCCTATGCTCACACTTCTATATGGCATAATCCATTTCAGTGTGCATGTTCATAAATTAGTTAGCTCTGGTCTGAGTGAGATGGTTCTCTTGCCTGGGGAGAGAAGTGAGAAAATAAACAAACTTCCCACTCGGGGAGCGAAATCTACAGAAATTTAAATGAGGGAAATGAAATTTAACAGTTGAGAAATTACAACGATGAAGAACTAGGTTAATCCAGGCACGAAAGGGAGTGAATCGAGAAAAAAAATATAAGAAGCTGAATTTAATTAAGGGACCTAGAAGGAAGATATTAGTAGCCATTCTCCATGAGGAATAATAAATGAAAGATTGCATGTCAGTTTGGGTTGTAAAGGCCTAAATTATGGTCCCCCTCCCCTTTCCCTCCTGAAAAAAAAAACAGAATTTATTTAATCTATCTGTAAAAGTTTCACAGATGGAGGGAGCAAAGCAGGCTGATTACAGTGTGTTTATTTGTTTGTTTATAAGAAATCCTTACTGCCTTGGCCACTGGGAGCAAACAATTCCCAGTGGGGTGGAAGAGAAAAATTGTCCCTTTTTTCCTAAGTGTGGCTGGTGAACCAAGGGAAGGTGGATGAGACAGTCCTGGGCACTTGGCCTAAAATCCTTCATTGCTCACATTGCACGTCCTTTAATTTTTAATACATTTTATTTCTGTGTTCGGGGAGGTTTTGTTTTTTCAACCTTCTGGTGCAAAATCATTCCGTTAAAACTTTGCGAATGAACTCGCCAAATACCAACTGCCATGTTGCAGGGGCTGTAAGATGCTTCCTCGGTAATTTTCAGTTTGAGAACTACCTTGTCCTCCTCAGAGGAAAAGCACAATTTTAAAGTTTTTTGTTTTTTTTTTTAATAGTGTGGTGATGGTGATAAAACGACAGCAGTGTTTCCCTGTAGAGCTACCCTTGGGGACCTGGGTGGGCATGGCGAGGGATGAAGGTGGTGAGTTCCGGTCTTTCTAGACACACAAGAAAGTCATGACAAAGTCGCGTAAATAGAAGTGTCCACCGTGAAAACAGACTGAAACAAAACAAAAGCATTTAGTTGGGGTCTCAGAATTGCAATCTGGGGAGCAGAGATTTGGAATGCAAATCCTGTCCCACCAGGGAAGAAAAGTCAAAGGTTTTTAAAGGCAAAGAGGAATGCGCCTATACATTGTTGACAAAGAAGTTCCATTGATGTTGGTGGCAGAAAACTAATCTTGGCTCCTGGTAATTGGCTGTTCAGGCTCTCACTCATTAAGTAAAAGACAATTATTGTGTCAACTTGCAGGTTTTTGTGCAGAATTCCTGGAATTGCATTTAGACCCAGTTCAAAAGTTCATGGTTCTACCCAGTGAGAACATGTACAAGGCCCACATCCTGAATGTCTTCCCGCTCCTGTTTAAACCCCTTGACATAAGTAGCTCTATTTTATTTCAACTTTCACAGAAGGAGGAAGGCCTCTTTGGAGTTCTAGCAGGGAGCTTGGCTAATAACAATAGTAAACATAGATTCACTTGCTGTGTGCCACGTATGGTTCTAAAAACTTGAACGTGTCTTAACTCATATAATCCTTGTAATGATATTATGGGAGGTAGGTATTATCATACTTCCCAACTTGTAGATAAGAAAACGGAGGCCAAATAACTTGTCCCAAATATATAAATATCTTCCATCCCTTGATAACAAAAATACAAACAACCCAATAGAAAAATGGGCAATATACATGAATGGGCACTTCATAAAAGGGGATATACAAGCAGTCATTAAACACAGGAAAATGTGATCGACCTCATTTGCCATCTCAAAAATCCAAATTAAAACCAGAATGACACATCACTACATACTCGATTGAGTGCCTAAAATTAAATAGACTGACGGTACAAAGTCCTGGAAAAGAAGCAGAGCAGTGGAAAGTCACCTACTCCTTTCTGGTGAAGAAGAAGTCTGCCCAGCCTCTTTGGAAAACAGTTTGACATTAACCAGTCAAGTTGGACATTAGCAAGCCCTTTGATACTGCAATTCTATTCCCAGCTTGAGCAAATATAAGTATTTGCACTCATGTGCCAAAATACATGCACAGGAGTGTTCATAGAAGCAAGATCTGGGAGAGTCCTAAATTGGAAACAACCCAAATACCATCAATGGTAGGATGACTCAGAACATTCAGTATACACATAGAATATACTATTCAGCAGTAACAATGAACTCTAGCTCCATGAAACGGCATGGGTGAATCTCTTAAACAACATGGAAAAAGACCAAAGCAGAGAAGAATACTGGATGATTGCATTTAAATAAAGTTCCAAAGTTTACAAAATTCATCTCTAGTTTTAAAAGTCAGGAGAGTGGTGGCCTTGGGGAAGGGCAGAGGGAGGGATGATGAGGGAGAGGACAGGGGTCTCCTGAAGTGACCTCAGTGTTCTTTGCCTTGACGTGAGTGGCCAAGGAAGGCCGATCCGTAAGTTTTAAAGAACCATATCTTTATTTCTGGTTCGAGAATTGGGTTAAAGGGTTATTTGCCCTTCTTCAGAACTTCATGCACAATCAGATAAGAAGTTTTTCTTTTTTCTGTACCAGGTAAATACTGAAGTATTACACACTAATTGAATTTTTGTAAATCAAAGACCTTGCCTCTGCTTGCACCTGTTTCTAAGGAACTGGAAACCCAAATGTACAAGAAATGTTATGCTTAATATAGTTAAGCCTAGAAACTCGAAGTATGACAAAGAGGCCATTTCAATTTCGTGTTTTATTTCTTCTATTATTTACTCAGTATTAATCCAGGAATTGCCTTTGGGTGGCTAGTGGAATTATTCTTTTGTTTTTGTTTTTGTTTTCTTTTTAGTTTTCTGTGATTTTCCAGATTAGCTATCATGAACAAGCATAACTTTTAATAGAACAAATGCAAAGGTGCTCCTTAAAATGTAGCACTTTACTTTGGGTGCCTGAGTGGTGTCTGACTTGTGATTTCAGCCCACGTCATGATCTCACGATTGGTTCGTGTGTTTGAGCCCTGTATTGGGCACCACACTAACAGTGCAGAGCCTGCTTGGAATCCCCTCTCTCTCTCCCCCTCTATCTCTGGCCCCTCCCTGTCTCTCTCTCTCTCCCAGAAATAAATAAATAAATAAACAAACTTAAAATAAATAAAATGTAGCTGACTAAACTCCTGGATCCTGAGAGGTGGAGGTTTGAAGTGACACCCTCCTCTCTCATGTACCACCTTGAGCCTGCAATACTTCTCTCCTCCCCGCCCCCCCCCACCTTTGCAGTAAAATTCAGTAGAAAACTTTGCCATTTCAAACCCCTTTTGAAACCAAGCCCATGATTCTGGGACTCTGGCCCAGGTCCTATCTCTTTGTGAGGTTTTCCTTCCCTGACCGGCCAGTTGGAAGCAGACAGATCCTTAATGGTGGAGTTAAAACAATTTTACTTCTCTGAGTCCATCAAACATTTTGATGGTTGGTATGCATTCCTAGGACATAGCAGTATCCATCTCTTGACTGATGGAATGACTTACTGTTTGATAAATGCCTTGAAATTTGATTCTGTATTTTTTACTTTCATTATTCTCTATTATAACATGTAATTAGAAAGGTCATGTGAAAGTTATAGGAAAGACATGTTATAAAAAAGATTTAAGTCTAACAGTGGTGTTCCCAAGACCTTAAGATATGACACATTGTATTTTATTGACTTTAAGATTTTTTTCTTTTTACATTTTATGCTTATGAAATTGGGATTATCTCACAATCGATGGCATCTTCCTGTTATTGTTGGTTGTGCTGCTGTCATGACCTTGATGTCATTGCCTGCTCGTTGATAGATTGGCCTCCATGCTTCCAAACTGGCCTCCATAATCTCTGCCTCCTGGGGTTCATGCTTTCCCGTGACCTTGACCCCTTGAGTGTGGGCTGGACCTACTGACTTGCATCCGCAAATAAAATACGACAAATGCAGTGGTATGTGCTTCTGAAGTCAGGTTATAGAAAGATAATGCCTTCCATTTCGAGGGCCTTCTTTTGCTTTCTCACTTTTTTGAGATGAGGAAGCTGATTGTCATGTTATAAGCATCCTGATGGAGAGGTCATGTGGCCAGGAACTGAGGGAGGTCTCTGGAACAGCCAGTGAGGACTGGCCCTCAGTCCACCCGCCTACAAGGAACCAAGTCCTGCCAACAGCAGAGTGAGCAATCCTCCCTCAAGGAGCCTCCACATGGATACAGCCCTGACCTACACCTTGACTAGAGCCTGAGTTACTCTAAGCCAGAAGACCCAGGTGAGCCATGCCTGGATTCCAGATCCAGACACCAAGATATAATAAATGTGTGTTGTTTGAACGCATTAACTTTGCGGGTAATTTATAACATAGCAATATATAATTAGTACACCCACCTGCCACCACATCCACTCAGATAATAGCATTATTTAAAGCACATGTGATTGGGGCCTAGGTGGCTCAGTCAGTTCAGCGTCTGACTTCGGCTCAGGTCATGATCTCATGGTTTGTGGGTTCAAGCCCTGTGTCGGACTCTGTGCTGACAGCCAGCTCAGAGCCTGGAACCTGTTTCGGATTCTGTGTCTCCCTCTCTCTCTGACCCTCCCCTACTCACGCTGTCTCTCTCTCTCTCTCTCTCAGAAATAAATAAAACATTAAAAATTTTTTTAAAAAGTACATGTGATAAATATAATTGTTTTTATATTTTTTAGGTTTATTTCTTTATTTTGAGAGAGAAAGGCAAAGAGAGAGGGAGAGAGAGTATCCCAAGCAGGCTCCATGCTGTTAGCATGGAGCCCACTGCTGGGTTTGGTCTCGGGAACTGTGAAATCATGACCTGAGCCAAAATCAAGAGTCAGACACTTAACTGACTGAACCACCCAGGCTCCAATATAATTGTTTCTAAATGTTTTGAAAAAATGTACTAAGAATTAACATTGGAATGAAAAGGTAACATGTATGCAACAGAAACAGAAGCAGATCATTGGGAGAATAGGACTTTATGGGGTGCCTGGGTGGCTCAGTCAGTTAAGCATCCGAGCCCTGTGTCAGGCTCTGTGCTGACACCTAGCTCAAAGCCTGGAGCCTGCTTCAGATTCTGTGTCTCCCTCTCTCTGACCCTCCCCTGCTCATGCTGTCCCTCTCTCCCTCTCAGAAATAAATTTTTGAAAAATAGAGAATAGGACTTTATGAAGGCAATGTCCTTAATTGTAGACATGGTGAGGAATTCTACATTGTTTTCCAAAGTAACAACCAAGTACATTATAAGACTGTGTTAGTGTCCAGGGTTACTATAACACAGGACCACAGACTGGATGGCCTAAACAACAGAAATGTATTTCCTCATTATTCTGAAACCTAGAAGTCTGAGGTCAAGGTGTTGGTAGGGTGGGTGTCCTTGCAGATGACCTTCTTCTCCACGTGAGTTTATATGATTGCCCCTTTGTGAATGCCTGCATCCTAAAGTCTTTGTTGTATAAAGACACCAGTCCTTGGAGTGCCTGGGTGGTTCAGTCAGTTAATCGGCCGACTTCCGCTCAGGTCATTATCTCACCATTCATGGGTTCGAGCCCCACATCGGCCTCTGTGCTGACAGCTCAGAGCCTGGAGCCTTCTTTGGATTCTGTGTCTCCCTCTCTCTCTGCCCCTCCCTGCTCACACTCTGTTTCTCAAAAATAAATAAATGTTAATAAAATTAAAAAAAAAAGACACCAGTCCTTGGATAAAGGCCTACCCTAGTCATCTCATTTTCACTTAATTACCTTTGTGAAAACTCTAACTCAAAATCTAGTACATTCTGAGGTCTTGGGAGTTAGGACTTTAACACCGGAATTTGGGCATGGGCACCAGTCAGTTCATCACATGACACCTTCTAGGTATTAGGATACAGACAGCTTTGGAGGTCATTATTTCACCTCCATCCAGGGTGAATGATGGAAGAAAAGGTGTGGAGAATTTCCTCCATGCTCTAGCATGAACGGCCCGTCACACCTATGAAGTAGAGCTGAACAACTCAGAGGTGGAATGATGTGCTCTGCACAAGAAACAGCTCCCATTGTCAATCACTCCAAGGGAAATACACTAGTTTGATTTTTCCATGGGGCCCTTTTCCTCGTGCTCTGTTTGCCTGTTCAGCGTCACTTGCTTCTCAGGTGAATGCTGGTGAACCCAGGCAACATCAACACGCTGGTTGATGGCACTCTGTCACATCAGTGACAGAATCAATGTTTCCCATATTCAGCCAATCAAAATAGATTGACCTGCCATGTGCGGTATAGTGGCTGCATCATCTGACCTAAATCTCAAAGTATTGCATTCTGCATAAGCACCACTGCATTTGTTTGTTTGCTAAAGGAAGAAATGAGTTTGGAGTGGATATGCAAGTGGGCTGGAGTGGCAGAGATTCATACTCAGCTTTGTCTGAACTCACAGCTTTGCTCTTTGAGAGCATGCCTTCCTTTCTCCTCTGTGATTTTTCCAGCAACAATGACTTCTAAGGCAGATGTTGTCTGTTCATAAGAAGAATTGTTCCCTTAAAGGGCCTGAATCCAGAGGTCATCCAAGGTTCTTAGGAAAGTAAATGAGTTGTGTTGTACTTTTTCTTTCTAAGAAGGAAGGGCCTTCTGACTTAATTCCCTTTTATAAAGTCTTTGTTCATTATTTGTTTAATCTTTATTTATTTCTGAGAGACAGATAGAGATAGAATGTGAGCAGGGGAAGAGCAGAGAGAGAGGGAGACACAGAATCTGAAGCAGGTTCCAGGCTCTGGGCTGTCAGCACAGAGCCCAATGCACAGCTCGAACTCACTGACTACGAGATCATGACCTGAGCCAAAGTCGGACACTTAACCAACTGAACCCCCCAGATACCCCTGTAAAGTCTTCCTTTCTGTTTTTTTTTTTAAGTTTGTTTATTTATTTCAAGAGAGGGAGACAGAGCAAGCAGGGAAGGAGCAGAGAGAGGGAGAGAGGGAATTCCAAGCAGGCTCCATGCTATTAGCATAGAGCCCAAAGCTGGGCTCAAACTCACAAACTGTGAGATCATGACTTGAGCTGAAACCAAGAGTTAGAGGCTTAACCAACTGGGCCACCCAAGCGTCCCTTAATTCCCTTTTATAACAACAATGCACATGTATTCAGCGTGTGGTATATGCCAGGTGCTTTACAGGTAATAACAAGAGAAGGGGCCATTGTTATGTTCCCCACTTTACAGAGGAAGAGATGGAAGCTAAGGAAGGAGAGCTAATACTACAGAAGCCAGTAATCTGATACTGGAACCTGTCCTCTTAGGGTTTGTGATATCCATTGAATGTCTATTCTTGGGGAGTTCACTAATACTTAAAAAAAACAGATTATGAACACCATAGATTTACAACAACCCCAGGAAAAGACCGTGGCCATGGTGACAATTAGAGAATAGGAGAAGACGCAACGAGCTTTGACTGTTGGCAAGGGGTGCATGAATTAGGAGACAGGAAAGAAAGGGATCACGGGAGCTCATCAGTTTGGGGGTTTTAAACTGGCCTCAAAAATAGCCCCCCTCTTCTCTGCCCATGCAACAAAGACTGAGACAGATGAAAGCTGAGTAAGTCCGTTATTACTGACAGGAGCTAGACTGGAGGACATAACCATGTGAGAGCCTAGAGGTCTGCTGGCCCAGCCCAGAACTGGGCACACTCACCCAGAACGGAAGAGGCAACCCCAGCCCAGAGCAGACCTCACTCCCACAGGGAGGACCCCGGAGCAGCAGTGAAGCCTCAGGGGTTGGATGCTCTCTCCAAACAGCTTGCTCCCAAGACAAAGAAAAGCAGAGCCCATGAAGCATCTACAATGACTCTTCCCAAGTTGGCCAAGAAATGAGTCCATCTGTCTCCCAAGGCAGGCAGAGCATTCCTGCCAAACAGAGCTGCTTCCAGAAAAAGGCAAATCCATAAAGGCAGGAGGGGTGTAGGTGAGGAACAAGGGCCGGGAAGGGCATTCTTACATCTACCATGGGACACCCTGAAAATTTCTGATTTTCAGCCACATGAAGACATCGCCCTACTCACTTCTCATCCCCGGTGCTGGCAGAGAGTGAGAGCTAAAGAACTTGGTGGTGCTGGAATGAATGTGCATGGCCAGCAGAGCCAAGATCTGAAGCATCACAGGAAATCCAGGGCCCCAAGGTGAGACATGGTATACTAGGGACGGCAATGCCACATCAGCTCTTATTTTTAAGGGATGACCTTACCTGGAAAGAGAAAAACAATTACGCTGAGAACTGAGCTTAGTAAGCTGCCCATTCTATTTTGTCAATTAGTTTACTACACACAATTATAACAATATCATGAATATTGGATTTAAATACCTTATGGCTAGTTAATGTAAGAATGTAAGTACATTTTCAAGGCATGAAGAGGAACCCAGATCTCTGTTCCTTCGCTGGGAGATAAAATATAGAATACACCAGAGTCCTCTTCCTAGTTTTATGAAGTGCACACATGGAGGGAAAATAAGAAGGAGAGAATTATACCATGACACAGAAAGGGAGCATAGAAGGATTGGATTGTGAACCGCTTCTAATCTAGCATTGCTATTTGCATGACCCTCAGGAAGCTATTTAAGATCTCTGTACTCATACGAAAAATGGGGATAGAAAGAATGCCTTCAAATCACTTAGCACAAAGCTAATCAACAAATGCCATGAGTTTTCAGTACTTCTACACATCTCTTCTTCAATTATACTGTTTGATGGATTCTCCTAATTTTGTACAAGTTAGCCAATTTTACATTAGTTTATAATACATATTGTTACAAATATATTCAGATATGCTACCTTGATCATTTAAAATATGAAGTGCTGTGGGGTTTTTTAATTAATTTATTTAAGGGTTATGTTGTCTGCGCTTCAAGGCACACCATGAAATACTATCATCAAGGAGAAAAAAAATACATATACATATATGTATAGCTCTTATGAGGGTAATGGTTGTGGTCAACATTTTCATAAGAACAGGGTGCCAAGAGGCGCAAGGGTGGCTCAGTCAGTTAAGTGTCCGACTTTGGCTCAAGTCATGATCTCACAGTTTGTGGGTTTGAGCCCCATGTCAGGCTCTGTGCTGACAGCTCAGAGCCTGGAGCCAGCTTTGGATTCTGTATCTTCCTCTCTCTCCGACCCTCCCCAACTTGTGCCCTGTCTCTCTCTCTCTCTCCTTCTCTCTCTCTCTCTCAATCTCAATCTCTCTCTCTCAAAAATAAATAAACCTAAAAAGAGAAAAAAAGAAAAAAAAAAGAAAAGAAAAGAATGGTGTGCCGTTCTGGGGAAGAGAACTCTAGCATCTTTCAAGAGATGCTTGCTTTGCCTCTGTTTTAAATCTGGAATTGAAACAAGGCTTGAGAAGAGAAAGAAACACTGTCAGTTTTCAGGGACAATAAGACCACACTGGAGAACTTCGCAGGGGTGTTCTCAGAGGGCAGAGCTGCTAGAAGTATGTGCTGCTTGAAGCTGACTCCGGTTAGGATGTGAGACTATGATAGTCACAGTCCAAATTCTCCTTGGATCTTCCTAGTGTTCCGAGCACCAGGAGCTCATGAGAATGAACCCACTGAATTGCAATTTTTTTGTTCATGCGTGTCTGTGAACACCTTCAGGTAAGGGATTAAATTTTATTATTCTCCACAAGTATCCCTACCCGAGAGCTGCTATATAGGACGTACCCAGTACCCAGTAGTTGTTTCAACTCAACTGATGGGGCTGGAGAGAAAGGGAAAGATAGTTGTCTATTTATTTGTTTGTTTATTTATTTTTCCCAGAGTTGAACTTTCCAGTATCCTTGAACAAGGCCCAAAAGGGAAAATCAGCAAAGATCTGCTCATCAAAGCATCAGTCAAATTTGGTCCCTGCAAACCTAAAATCAAAGGGAGTGCCTCAATTTCTTGCTGCCCCAAAGTCATGCTAGCACACGGCAGGGTCTGGATAAAAGGAACAAGGGGCCACATCAGGCCTGCTATATTGTAATTTTTGCAGCACTGATGTGTGTGATTTGGGGCAAAGTTGGACACAGGACCAGAAATAAACGCAATGTGTTGTCTGGAGCTGTTTATCCAACACAACAAATGGACTGTAAGATATGTGCATGACATTGCACTTATCATACATACTTTACCTGAATCAATTCAGCATTAGTCTCTGCACTGTCGCCGTCTACACAGGGCTAACCTCTTCATTAGAAGTCATAGGAGCCCAAGATACTTTCAGGGTCTCTAAAAAATGTTTTTTAAATTTATTTTTAATATTTATTTATTTTTGAGAGAGAAGAGACAGAACATGAGTGGGGGAGGGGCAGAGAGAGAGGAAGACACAGAATCTGAAGCAGGCTCCAGGCTTTGAGCGGTCAGCTCCGTGTCATCAACTGGAAAAATCATCTAAATAGATGCTCTGTAAGCTGCTAATATCCTAAGATACAAGAGGCTCTGTTGAGCACCTCATATGAGTTCAACACTATGCCAGGTACTCAGCAAGAAGTGGAGAGGGAAGGCACCACCACTGCCCCCAAGGGAGCAAAAAATCTTATCTCAAGGCAAAACCAGACTGACCCCCACAACCCATCTTCACCGAAACTCACTGGCATCAGTTAAGTTGTAAACTATGTTCTGCAGAAGAGAAAGAAGATACATTATTCTGCAGAAGGTGAAGGAAGGAAAATGGAAATAAAAACAAATGAGCTAGGAATTCAACCAACAATCAGTAATCATACTGGCTGGGATTCATTCAAGGCTTTTACTCCAGGTACTGTGCAAAATGAATTACTGCATGTGTACATTTTGTCCTTAGACCAACTGTCTTAGAAACTATGACTTCCTCATTTGACAGAGACAAAGGCACACAAGTTTAAAGTCACGACATGAGTGAGTGGGAGTATTTAGGGCACCCGAGGTAGAGGTGATTTCTTTGAGGCAGCTACCCTTCCGGGAAGACCGAGACTCCTCGTCCAGTGCTCTCTGTAATTACATGGTTTGGTTATGTTTGTTTTTCTTCATGGTTTGCTTTCATTCCCCCTAATGTGTCATGGAAGAGGGAGTCTGGGAGAAGGTGAGAAGAGGAGAGAGAAAAAGAGAGAGCTTGCTTCTCCTGAAGATGTTTAGGATCCATTACCTGGGCTCACTGTGATTTTATCTGTAACTCCAGCCCGTGGGGCTACCTACCCTATATAGTCTTTCCTTCTTTAATGACAGCTTGAATCTTTCAGGTTAATAGCATGAATATTAAGGAGTCCAATGGGATTCTTTATAAGCAGAGGAAATTGGGATCAGGTTAAAAATCCAATTTTAATAAACTTTCCAAGTCTTGATTTAGATGGTGCACTAATGGCTCTTACTGCTGAATCACCTGAAAAGTCAGATATATTTTTAAAAGGTCCTTGTTGTACGGGAGGCTTGATGGATACTGTCTAATTGTACCTCATGCATTCCTGTCTTTGTGGAAAAGATCGTATGTAAAACTGATGAGAACAGATAGGCAGTGCCACCATCCAGAGAGCTGGGTGGGCAGAGGGGAGGGCATTGAGTCTGAAAGATGATTTTCACTCATTTGACCGAAACAAAGAGAGCATGATTACACTGTGTGAAAATGGTATCCTCAAATAACTCTGCTAATTTGATTATGCTCAGGTCTAGGATTGTTTCCGTTTCTTTTGATTTGCTAATTAGCTAGAGCAGTTGGCTCTAGAGAGAGAAAATGAGGGTCATATCCAGAAAAAATGTAGGATGACAGTTCCTTCCAACTCCCCCCATCCATCGTGTACCTCCCCCAACCAGCGTGTCCAACTCTCAACTTTGTTTGTCTTCAGAAACAATCCACTCATCTATGATTAACAGATTATTTTATGCTTTTCTGAAAACCAGACTTGTATCCCTTATGACACCAAATTTATTCTCAGCATGTGTGGTTACAGGGTTGAATTATAACTTTGACTTTTGTGGGACCTAGCCTTCTAAATTAATTAACTAACAATTAAAAATTAAATTTCATGGGGTACCTGGGTGGCTTAGTCAGTTAGGCGTCCCACTCTTGATTTCGGCTCAGGTCATGATCTCCGGGTTCATGAGATCGTGCTTGGCTTCAGACTCTAGGCTGACAGCATGGATCCTGCTTGGGATTCCCTCTCCCTCTCTCTGCCCCTCCCTGGCTCAGGCATGGTTCTGGGGCAAGAACACAGAGTTCTCTATGATTCCCATAATGGTCCCCACAACTCAAAGCGTTTCTAATCTAGTGGGGAAGACAAATCTCTACGCAGATATCTTCAGTACAATATTTGTGTTCTTAAAGCTGAGCTGAGTTCCGGTGATACATAAATGCCTAGTTAGGAAACCTAACTCATGCCCAGAAGAGGTCAGACAAGGCTGTTTAAGAGAAATGACAGATGTCTTGGCAGAGACCAAAAGCTAACAAAGAACAAAAGGGCCAATTAATACATTCTTATTTATCTGAACGGGAGAACGTTGATCATTTGTAATGCACATTGGCTGAAGTTAAAAAAAAAATAAGAGAAGCTAAAAATTCAGTCCTCAAACTCTTTTATTTTTTATGTTTTATTTATTTATGAGAGAGAGAGACAGAGTGCAAGCAGGGGAGGGGCAGAGAGAGGGAGACACAGAATCTGAAGCAGGCTCCAGGCTCTGGGCTGTCAGCACAGAGCCCAACGCGGGGCTCGAACTTGCGAACCAGCGATCCTGACCTGAGCGGAAGTCAGACCCTTAACCGTTAGTCCTCAAATTCTTGTCACTTGTCAGAATTACTTGGAGTTGCTTCCTGCAAGAAGTGAAGCTTCTAGCAGAGACTCAGGGCTGGGGTCTAAGGTTCTTGTTCCTTTTCAGGACTTAAAGTGGGGAACTAAGGTGATCAGTGAACCTGCCTGTGGCTCCCAGGGTGCTGCATGGAATCACACTCAGCCTCCCTCCGCATCTTGCAAACGAGAGGTGAGATTCCCAACTATGCACAAAAGCACTTTGAACTCTCAAGGAAAGGTAATCATACAAACATAGATTATTTTGAAGAACCTCTGATCTGCCTGGGGCTTTAGCTGCTGGTAGGAGCCGAAGGAAGGATACCAGTAATTGGCAAGGGTTTATCTCAGGCTACCATTTGACCTGAATGACCTCATATATGATTTTACAGAGCTTCATAGAATGGGGGAGTGGGTGGGGTGGAGGGTGAAGCAGGTCCTTTAAAGCTAATGTAAATTTAAATGCTGAGGCTTTTCAAAGTAGGGCTTTAAAATGACTTAAAATTCATATATATATATATTCATTCATGTATTACCTAAAATACCTATATCAACATTAGTCTGGCTCAGGGAAACAGCCAGGGTCACTAAAACCCCCAAAAGCTTGTTTTCCAAAACAAGTCTCCGTCTTGGCCTCCCAGATTTTACTGGCTTTATCAGATAGCTCGAAAATGCTGTCCATCGCTTCGGTTTCTAAAGGGGCATTAGGTAACCTTACATGAATAAATGGGTCAATTTCTCACGGCAATCGTTCCTTAAATGGGCAAGTATTTCTAAACTAAGCAAAATTAAGGAAAGACTTTTAAAAACTTAAATGACAAAGTCGAATTCTTCCAAATGGTTATCTTCCAATATTTAAGAGATGGAAGATCTACTGAAATCTCACTGAGAATTAATTACTTGGAGGTGCGGTTGGCATGTTTCTTTTCTCCTTCCTTCCTTCTTGCCAACGCGTTTGCTGACCCGTCTCTGAGGGCAGCCTACTTTGGCTCAGGTAAGCGGGGCAGGCTCAGCCTCGCTACGGGGAATCCAGCTCCACCACCCTCGAAATCTTAAATCTGAAGTCGAACTACTGGGATGCTTGCTGGTGGAGTTGACGCAAAGCCCCCAGCGACCGGATCTGGGGAGGGGACGGAGAATCCCGGCTTGATCTCCGAGCAGACGTTTGCAACCCTAGGGTGCTAGCGAAAGCAGAGGTGAATTCTCGGCGCTCTCCCGCGAAATCCGCATCCACTCCCGGGCGCGAAACCGAAGGGCGAGGGCGCGCTCCACGGCGACCCCAAGCGCAACGGAGCGGGCTCCCGGCGCGGATGCGGGCTCCGGCTCGGGCTCCCTGGTAGTTGGCGTCCCGGCCGGTAGGCGGTGCGAGCTCCAGGGGAGGGCGGCCCCCTCTGCCTTCAGGGCGGCGCGAGAAGCGCGGGCGCCCAAGGTGGGAAGGTGGGTCACCTGCCGGGAAGGAAACTGGGGGCGCCGATCCCGAAGGCGCGCGGGGCTGGAGGGTGCCGGAACGGGTGGGCTCGAGCTGGGACCTAGCCTTCCCTAGCTGGGGAGCGGAGTGGACGGGACGTCCAGGTTTGCGGAGAAGGCAGCGTCACCCAATCCGCAGCTGACCACACCCTCCCGGCCGCGCGGGTCCCCTCCCCCTGGGCTGAAACCCGAGGAGCCGCCGCGCCGCGGGGCCTGATCCACGTGTCCGATACCAGGAGCCGGCGCTCCGAGCGGCCCCGACTCCGGGCAGCACCGGGGCGGGCCGGGCAGCAGTGGGCGCTCGCGATCCTCCTCTGCCCAATGCGCTCTCCCCCAGGGCCCGGCCTCCTCGGTCCCCTCCTCCTCCTCTGCTCCTNACTTGGGGCTGGCGGGGTGCCCTCACCTGGAGTCCCGCATTTCGGGAGAGCTCGGAGTCCAAGGTGAGTCAAGGCTGGAGCAAGTGGAGTGGATGTAAGCGGAACAAGGAAGGAGAGATCCGGGGTTTCCCCCATCTCACCTCCTGCCTTGCCCTCTCAGCTCTGCAAAATCCCGAGGGACTTTTTTTTTTTTTTCTTTTTCTTATGGACAGGTTTTCGGGTTTTTGACTTTGTGGATCGGGTCCTCCCCCAGCAGTCCGGAGGCTAGCTGCCGTCCACCCATCTCCCTGGGACCGCGCCGGGCGGCCGCAGCGCAGCGCGCAGCCAAGCCCGGGTACCACTCGGGCTGGGAACTGGGGCAGCGAAACAGTCAGCAAAAGTCAGTTGGTGGAGAGAGCACCCCGGGTGGGGGAACCTAGGTCTGGCTTGCCCTTGCATTTGGTTGGAGTGGAGGAGACATGGGACATGTCCCGAGGGGCGGGGATGTTCCGGCTGAGAGAGATTAAGGCGATGGACAGTAGGTAACCTCTTTCCAGAATGCNACTACTCGGCAAACCTGCCGTCTCCAGGTGCGCTCCCTGAGCCAGCCGGCGGACTGCGCGCTGCTCCCCCTTCTGGCCCCAGCCTGTCCCAGGAGCCGGAGGGCCGGCTTCCAGAGCCGGGCATAGGGTAGAGAAGCCGGCGCGAGGTCGCAGGGCGCCGGGTGTGGGGTGCGCTTGGCTCCGCGGGTGTTTGCCGGAGCGGTGCGTCTTCTATTTCACCCCCTCCGCTGGCGGACGTCCGAGCTTCTCCGTGCACCCAGGCCCCTCTCCCGGGAGCTGGGTTACATCCCTCCTCCGCCCTCCACTGTGCAGGACCAGACGTAGCCTCGCCTCGCCTCGCCTGGCTCGCGTCTCGCTCCTCCCCCAGCGTTATCCGCCGGCTATTTTTATCCACTACTTGCAGGAAGGTGCTTCTGGGGGGATTCTGGGGAGGCGACTCCGAATCCATTCTCTTCGCACTGCGCTCCCAGAAGCGGTACCCTGCTGCCAGGGAGCAGCCGCGAGGAACGTTCCAGGGCCTGAGGATGGAGAGTATCCGCCTCCTCCAGAAGCCAGAGCTCTCGAAACCCGGGCACCACCAGGTCTGCTGCGCTGCCCGCCGCCCGCCGCTCGCCGGGGGAGCGGGTCCCGGGAGGAGTCCCTTGCGTCCGGGCGCCGTCGTTTGGCCGCCTTTGTGGCTGCAGCCCGTGCGCACGCAGCATCCTTTGGGCCCCAACTATAGCTTTATCGCTTTGCAACCAAATCTCGCCTAATTGTATTGAAATGCAGTTACCAACTTCCACTCAAGGGTTAATTCCAGGAATTCCGTTTTTAAAACGGGTGGGGGAGGAAGGGACATAAGGTAACTTTTGCGTCCCTGGATTTCTAAAGCCCGTCCTTTGGCATTTGGAAATATTCTGGTTTTCAGCGTGTTCCTTAAAGATCGGGTGCAACTAGAAAAGCCTGACCTCGTGAAATTTCAGGAGATGGACGCTTCAGGGGCAAATCCTCGCGTTATTCTTTGTACTTCCAGGGCTCACTTCCTTTTACTTCCATATGATTGCAACATGTTCAAATGGACCATTGTGTTACATAAGGTTTTCTCCAGAGCTGGGAAGAGAAAGATCCACTTCTTAACGAGACTTTCTGGGCTCCACTGGGTCCCTCTAACTCTCATCCCAGTTTGATGGACATCAGGGATCCACAACTTCGTGACTAAGCACTCCTAAGTCCTTGCAGCTAATTAGGACAGCAGCATTGAGTGAGGATTGGCGGAAGGTGCCTGGTGTATGAAGCACTGTAGCTTTAAAATGGGAGATTTTTTTGGTGGGGGGAAGCCCGTGAGAAAGTGGTACCTTGAACTCGCAGATGGGATCAGGAAAATCTCAGGGCTCTTAGCTCTGCAGTTGGTACCCCTAGTATGAAGCCACAAATCCTCCAGTCCAAAGCGGTGCTTTGCCCTGGGTAGATGTTTAGGAACCCTTTGCTTGGACCCCACAATACAGTTGAGCCTTCTGCTTTTGTTGTCAAAAGAAGTTCCCTTACTGGAAAAGCCCCGAGAGAGCTCTTTGAAGGGAAAAGCAATGTGGAAGCTTTTCTTACCTTGAATTACCGTCTGATGGTGACCAGAAGGGGCTGGCAGTATGGACTGGGTGGTGTAGAGTTGCTTGATGATCTGTGTACACTTCCTTTCCCCTGCCAGGGCATCTACCCAGGGTAACACATACCTATTGTGAGTACTGAGTCCTGTTCTCTCTGTTGAGCCTAGAGGTTGGACAGAGGGACACTACAGTGTGTTGATATCCTGATGGAGGTGAGCCTGTACCCAGGGTCAGGGCTCAGGCAGGTTCTGGGACATGTCTCTAAGCCAGGATTCCGTCTTGGAGGGGTGTAGGCAAAGCTGGAGAGTAGTAATGCTCTATCTGCTATGTAGGAAATGCAGTAACTTTTCAGCGGGCTTTGGAAAAGACCGGGTTGTTCTCCGTGACTTTGGTGTATCTTCTTTCAACAACACCAATGACCCAGTGCTTTTTAGTGAAGCTGCCCTTTTCCAAGTGGGAAGAGTGGTGAGCCTGCTAGCTGGATTTGGAGGCAGTTCTTGCCCCTAGGCCCTAAGCAAATTAGCTTTCCCTCTGAGCCTTGAATTCTTCCTCTGAAAAATAGAGACTGAAAGATCATTATGAGAATGTGAGAAAACGTATGTGAAAAAGCATTTGGCAAATTCTAAAACACGGGTGAAAAATGTTCAGGGCTACTTAACATGCGTTTCCTGCAAATTCCATTTGGTCTGTTTTCATGTTAATTACAATTTGTGAATGTCTGTGTGAATTACATATGCTAAATGTTAAATGGGGGAGGAGATTTCATATAATGGGCTGAATCTCTTTGTGATCACCGAAAATCCATCAGCACCAAGCCTCCCTGCTCCTCAGAACTGTTAGTTTCTTCTTTGAGGGATCAGAGTTAAATTTTTTAGAGTTTTTTTTCTTTTTAACTTAATGGATTTTATATCCTAAATTATATATATACATATATGCATATATATTTGAAGGAAGGGCCCCGAAATTGATTAATCGAAAAAGGAGGGAGGTTGTAGATGAGTGTATCAGTTAGGGAAGAGGAATACATGGTCAGTTTCAGGACCTGAGCTGGGTCTCCCTTGTCTCAGTCTGTCATCAGCATAGAGCGGCGGCTCTCTGTCGTATGGCCGGTGTTCCAGATTTGTGCCCAGGACCTAGTTAAGTGCCTGGTCACTTAATAAATGCTCGACAAGTAGTTTTGAATGAACGATTGAACGGAATCTTCATAGCAACCCTGTGTTGTGCACAGATGGCATGATTTCTATTTTAAAGATTTGGAATGTGTAGATCAGAAGAAAAATTAACTGGTTTCTGAGAGTACAGAGGATTCCAGATTGGGAGTTCGGGTCTGTCTGTTCTCATTCTGTGCTGTGTGCTGCCGCACAGATCGCATTGGCCCATCCCTCCCTCACCACTGAAAGTCCTCCCCAATCCACGGTGGAATGCTGCATTTTGGAAGGTGTCCCTGGAGGAACTTTTCAGCGGGAGGCAGGACTCTCTCTCCATGTCCTTCTCTCTGGGCCCCAAACTGAGGCTCGGTTGGACGATCGCACCTGCGACCCGGCATCTTGAGGGACTAGCTAAGGGACGTCAGGACAGCTAAGTCATGAATCAAGTGGCGTCAGCAGCAGCATGAGATTTCAGGGTTTCCCAGAGGTGCCATTCCCATGGCATGACCCTGACATGTTCCCTGGCACCCAGGTGTCCTTCCTGGCTCTTTTTCCATGCCCGGCTTTGCAGCTTCTCATCCATGCCGGAGGTAACCCTCAGCCTTCAAGGAGGCTCCTTTTTTTCTCATAGTTATCCGGAACTGTAACCAGCTCATGTGCAGCCTCTCAAGATCCTTCTTCAGGTCTGCCTCCGGCATGCAGCTTTCTCAGCTTCCTCTACCCACAGGGAATTAAGCTCATAGCTTTTTCAGGCCGTTAGAATAATATTTACTGGGCCATAGTTTGTCAATAGTTATGTGGTACCACCAGAGTTCGAGAAAAATGAATACATTATTCTTCCGAGGAATAGCTTGAACATAATGGAAATAGATCCCAGTTGGCATCTTTTCTTTACTTTTTTTTTTTCTCCACGTTGCCTGCTTTTTGGTAGCTTTCCAGCAGGGGTCGCACGCTCAAATGCCTTCAGCGGCCAGGCCCAGCGCCAGCCTGAGTGAAACTGGCCTTGGCCTGTGCCCTGTTGAGAAGTCTGGGGTTTGGGCACTGGGGCTCAGAGCCAACATCGGGGTTCCCAGAGAGAACTCTGGCCCTGTCCTGCCGCATCTGATTTTTTTTTCAAGATAAGCTGTAAGTTTACAACTTTGCATGGAATTTACCGAGTTTTAAATACCAGCAGCTGAGTAGATTTTTTTTTTTTTTAAATAATACTGTGTGGGCCAAAGAGAACACTTCTGTAAGTAGGCTTTATATCTGGCCTCCAGTTTATGGCCTCTGGTTTCTGGGGATAGAGAAGAAGTTGGTTGGAATATGAGACTCTGGAATATCAGTTACCCAGAATGTTGAGGCAAAGGTGTATTGGGCGTGCTGTGTAGACAGCATTCCAGTGAGTTAACCTTCAAGTTCATGGAGTGTTTGCTTGGCTGTTCCTGTTCCCTGTCCTGAGAGGGAGTTACGATGATCACATTTAGACCTTTAACACGTGTGTACGGAGTTCCAGTCACGGACCGAGGATTGTGCTACTCACCGGTGACACAGGAGGGAATAAGGCAGGTGGAAATCCTTGTCCTTGTACTTATCTTCGAGTGGACGGGACAGATGAAAGCAAGATACATAAAAATCTGTCTTCTGTGGGATAGCGATGTGCTAAGGAGAAATCAGGGCAAGGCCATAGGAAAAGCCATAGTACCAGGCTGATACCTTAGGCAGGTGGCCAGGGATCTCAAAGTTCAGTCTCTGACTCAGTGTAATCACAGTGAAATGTCATTATCTGACATAAAAGAGTTTTGTGTGTGGGAGTTTAGACCCTTGATCAGATTCTGGGAGTTGCTGTTGTGGGTAAACCCCTGATAACACAGTACTCCTTTAAAAAAAATTTTTGTTAATGTTTATTTTTGAGAGAGAGAGAGAGGAGGGGGAGGAGCAGAGAGAGGGAGACACAGAATCTGAATCAGGCTCCAGGATCTGAGCTGTCAGCACAGAGCCCGACGCGGGGCTGGAACTCATGAGCCTCGACTTACTGACCTGAGCAGAAGACAGACACTTAACCAACTGAGCCACCCAGGGGCCCCAGACTGTACTGTTAATTTTAATGAAATCGACTATTGAGTCCATTTATTGAGTGTCTTTCGGGTGCCAGATGCTGGAGTAAGTGCTGGAATACATTAATGAACAAAACCCATCAAGGACTAGTCCTCAAGGAAATTGGAGACCAGCGTGGAGGACATTAATAAATGATCACAGAAAAGCAGGTAACTAAAGTGAGCAAGCAGTGTGGGAAGTCTGCCTTAACTTATTGAGGTTTGGCACTTGGAGCTCTGGCATTCAGTACCTTTTTAATCAAGCATCCGATCTGTGCTAGGAACCATTTCTGCCCCTGTTTCTCTGTCTCATTGAAGGCAGGACCCCATCAGCAATGAAGATTTTTTGAACCTTTAACTTCTTTGCCTGGCAGTGACATTTTATATCATTCTGAAAGTTCATTTTGCATCACAAAAATGAAGTATTTTAATTTTGTTTAATGTTTATTTTTGAGTGAGAGAGCATGGGCAGGGGATCCAGAGAAGGGAACAGAGGATCCAGAGAGAAAAGCATGAGCAGGGGAGGGGCAAAGAGAGAGGCGCACAGAGGATCCGAAGCGGGCTCTGTGCTGACAGTAGTGAGCCCGACTCAGGGCTTGAACTCATGAACCATGAGATCATGCAGTCGGATGCTTAACGGAAGGAACCGTACAGGTGCCCCCAAAATGAAGCATTTTAAAAATTGTTTGTATGTGTGAGAGGGACTTGTGCCCTTTGAAACTCCGATACATTTTCTGCCAAATGTGCCCTGGGCTTTGATGATGACTGTAGTGCAGAAGATAAAAAATAGATCTTATTCTCAAGGAAGTTAACAGTTAGCATGGCGGTCGGATGACGTGGCAGGTTTTTACATAGGAGTGGTAAATGCACGCGTAGTGCTTGAGGCTCTGCCTGGGTCATTGGCACCCCTCTCCCAGAGAACACCTCCCTCCAGTCAATGTGTTTATGTCTTTCATTGCAAGACTTTCTCTCATAGCATGATTTTGTGGCAATAATGTTTGTCTGGAGTCATCATGGTAACTTCTCAGCCTCTCTTGCTTTATTCTCTGTGACTCCCCACCAGAATATATGCCCCAGGGGTGCAGACAGCTGGCATGCAGGAATGTTTCTCCCACCAGCTTCTAGAGCCCTGTTTCTGGTTCTAAGTGGCTGCTCAGAAAAGAAACCAAAGGCAACGTTTCTTTCCGGGGGGAACTAGGGAAGGCTTCGTGGGGGAAGAAATATATAAGGAAAGAAAAAAGGCATGGAGAGAAGAGCCAAAGAAGGATGATAGAACTTTTCAAGTTTGTATAGACCCCCGGACCCTCGCTGGGATCTCATTTGTCCCAGTTAGGGGTTCCTAATGCGGTCAGCCCAGGTGAGTAACTGGCGGGTTAACACAGACCCTTCGCTAAGTAGATCTTGGCTGTTCAAAAGCATTCTGGCATGAAAAGAATGAAAAAAGATTTAAAAAGAATTTTAAAAATGGGAAAAAAATAATGAAACCGATAATTCCTTACTTCTACGTAGTATGATAATATCCATGTTCTCCTTTTTTTTTTTTTTTTTCCTGCATCCAGCCCTTCAAGGGAGCCGAGGAGCCGTTAGCATCTTCATTTTTTATATTTAAGGAAACTGAGGTCTGGAATTGAGGCAACTTTTCTTAGATCCTCAGAACGAGGGAAGCAGATTCCAGATCTGCAGCCACAATTCCCCACCTGCAGTGAGCAGATGGCTCAAGGTGGAGACTCCTTAAATCCCTGGAGGACCGAGGAGCCCGTATTTTCTATAAAGGAAGAAATATATTTAGAGTTAAAACATTCACATCTCTTTTTATTCGTCAAGACTTCCATTTCAGCACTTTCGGAGATGCATTCTGTGTCTCGTTGAATTTCCCCTAGAATTCCTGCCGATTAGGTACACTTGGCAGTAAGCTGTTTTATGTAAATGTCTCCAGTCCTTAGTTTAGGAGAGTAAATCAGAGTCCTGTATCAGCAGTTAAATACAGCTGGAGAAAGGTGATTGCAGACGCAGCTGAAATGAAAAGCATGCTCACCTCGCTGTGCTCAGAAAAATAAATACTTGGGTGGCGAGGAGTGAAAGCGGACTGGGCGTCTCCTCCGGAAAACTCTCTGGCACTTTATTTAAATTATGTCTTACAGCAGGTTTCTTTTTCCCCTCAGTGTCCAGGATAGGAAGGAGGGAGAAGGTAACAGTGACAGATTTCTGGGATTCGACTTCGAAGTTACTATTGTGGTGGAGAGCACAGGGCTTTTGAAGTCACATCTGTTTGAATTGCTGACCTCCCCTTACCGACCATCATCCTGAGAAGTTGGCAATTTTCTTGGCTTCTGTTTGGTTAACGTTCTAATGAGAATTACAGGAGATTGCCATTAGAAATTGCCTAGCAAGGGGCACCTGGGTGGCTTAGTCGGTTAAGCGTCCGACTTTTGCTTAGGTCATGATCTCGCGGTTTGTGGGTTCGAGCCCCGCGTCGGGCTCTGTGCTGACTGCCAGCTCAGAGCCTGGAGCCTGTTTCAGTCTGTGACTCCCTCTCTCTCTGACCCTCCCCTGCTCACGCTGTCTCTCTCTCTGTCCTAGAAATAAATAAAAAATATTTAAAAAAAAAGAAATTGCCTAGCAAAATTTCAAGAAAACTATATTCTTGTGCAGAGTTGCCAGATCTTACGAGTAAAAATACAGGGCATCCAGTTAAATTTAAATTTGAACAACATGTAATGTTTTGGTACAGGTGTATCCCGGATACAAATTTAAAAAATTTTTTTTAATTCTTTTTAATGTTTTATTTATATATTTTTTTGAGAGAGAGAGAGAGAGACAGCATGAGCAGGGGAGGGTCAGAGAGAGACGGAGACACAAAATCCAAAGACAGGCTCCAGGCTCTGAGCTGGCTGTCAGCACAGAGCCCACTCGGGTCTCAAACCCACAAACCGTGAGATCATGACCTGAGCTGAAGTTGGACACTTGACTGACTGAGCCACCCAGACACCCCCCAGATACAAATTATTAAGAAATTATTCATTGTTTTATGAAATATAAATTTGACTGGAAGAACTGTATTTTATTAAACAGTCCTATTCTCGTGGGGATGGATCTGAGCGATTACTTTGGTGAAAGTTGTAGAATCCTAAAATGTTAGAGAGGAGAGAATACAATAATCTCGATGGTGATGTAATCTTGACCTTGGACTGGGGTGTGGTCCAGGGAGAAAAGGAGGGGTTGTTTTCTCTGGCGAGCTAAGCAACGGATCAAACCAAAGCAAGCTTGTTTGTCTGCTCAAAGAAGCAAGATTGTGGGTCTCACCAGATCTCAGTGCATTTAATAAGTGAGACAGATTCTCTCCCAGGTGGTGACAGTGTGGGCCAGGTTATTCCCAATTACTGGAAGAAGGTGTTCCAACTCCATGAGGCCACCAGGATACCCCCAAATATTGCACTGAGCACATTCCTGTAGGGCTGGGATTGCAAAGACCGGCCCAGACAAGGGCCCCACTGAGGCTACGGAAGGAAATTTTGTGCTTTGAAAAGAAAATCTGCACCTGCAAATGCTCCTCCTTCCTCCAAATCCAAAGCTAATAAAACTGGTACAGGGCCTTCCAGACTCGCTCCTCCAAGCAGATGACCTCAGGTGATAAATTGAGTCAGAAAGCTCCCCTAAGACTGCTGGAGGAGGTTATTCTGAGCATGGCAGGGAAAACATTGTGTTTCCAGGTTAGGTAATAACCTGGTGGGGAACGAAATTAACAAGGCTTCTGCTGCCCCAGGACTTTCCAAAGCAGTTTTATGGTTTCCTCAATAGTGAGATACTGCCCGTGCCCAAATCATTAGTCTCTGTTTCATATAACATTACTAACTCCTCACTTAACCTGAGCTGCTCACTAGCGCTGTGTTGTCTGCAGCGCACACCAGAAAATAGACGAAACGGCCCAATAGCTGGCGCCAGGCTTACCCAGCCAGGGATCCAGTTAGAATCCACTTTGCATATTCTCAGCCACAAAACAGGAGAGGCCAGTTCCTTCTCATCGCTAAGCCTCTGTCTCCACATCTGCAAAATTGGTATAATTAAAATTACAGCAGAGGATTGCTTAGTGCACATTAAACCAAACGAGTATGGCAAACATCCACACGGTGCCTGACTCATAGTGAACGTTACAAAAAAAAAAAAAAAAAAAAAGATGCCATTGTTAAGATGACAGAAGAAAGTGATATAGGCTCTGGGATTCCACACCCAGCGTCATGTCAGACAGAGACCAAGACTGATCTCACATGTATTCATGAGACAGTGTCTGAGTCTCTTATTCTTCGTTTCCCTAGTCTTAATTTATATAATTTAAACCAACCTTATTACCTTATTGTTTCATTTTCTGGGCCAAGCGATTAGAAGCGGCAGTGTAGAGAAGGTAAGAGAGGAGGTGTGAGGGCAGGAGCCAAGTAGAGAGAGGAGGGGACCCCAGCAAAGGGGAGGGGAAGGAAAGGAATTGGAGAAGCCTGGACAGAGAAGCCATTAAAAGCAGACACCAGAGTTTGAAGAACATGGAAGGCCATGACCTGTTGTAATGGGGCGATCTTCCGGGAGCCCAGGACTATATCCCAATGCTGTCATTTCAGTCAATGTCACCTCCTCTCCTTTCCCCAAAGCTTCTCAGGACCCCAACTGAATGTCCATGGCCTTGACAGAAAGACACACAGCTGTAATGGTGGTCCTGGAAAGAACAGAGGATGTAAAAAGTGAAGCTGGGCCTCTCTCTGGTTCTGTGACAGCACAAAATCACAGATACAGGCTGAAGACAAGGGGCCCCAGTGCTGTCTTGTGGAGGGACTGGCCACCGTGCCCCTCATGGTCCTCCTCCGACCGCAAGGGGGTCTGGTTTTAAATCTCCATTTACTAAACACCAGCTCTTAGTAAAGAAAGCTTCAGGGGGGCATATCCTCTGCCTGGTTATTCTGTGTGAAGTGGTTACACGCTTCTTGTCTCTAAGCCCCATCTGCACACATCATACGGCAACCCACCATTTCCATGGGGATGGACCCACCCTCCTCAGTCTTTCTCAAAGGGAGAGCATCCTTGGGGCCAGGGCAGTCTGGAGTTCATGCTGACTCTGGGCACAAAAGGATACCCTTTGCCTTGATATTCATTGACTTTGGGGAAATGATTTTGTTTTTGCAAACCTCATAGTTGCCTTACCTGTTCACTGGGTTTATAGTTCCTCACGGACTTTTGTGGTGAGAATCACATCATACAATGCATGTAAAACACCTGTTTGAGAGCCTGGTATGGACCAACTATCTATAATGCAGTACTGAGTAGCCCCGGTTAGCTTTTCTGGCTGGTAAAGCTGATTTTGTTTGAAAAGCAGATCAGGAATGCCCTTAAGGCTCACTTTCTTTCCTTTTTTTTTTTTTTTTTAAGATTTTTTTAAGTGTTTTTATTTATTTCTAGGAGAGAGAGAGAGAGACAGCGTGAGCAGGGGAGGGTCAGAGAGAGAGGGAGTCACAGACTGAAACAGGCTCCAGGCTCTGAGCTGGCAGTCAGCACAGAGCCCGACGTGGGGGTCGAACCCACGAACCGCGAGATCATGACCTAAGCGAAAGTCGGACGCTCAACCGACTAAGCCACCCAGGCGCCCCAAGGATCACTTTCCAGGCGGCCTCCTCCTTCCAGCCGATTCCCCCCCTCCACCCTCGCCCCAGGGGGTGAGAGGGCCATGGTGTTGTCCACAGGTGGCCTCTCTCCGTGTTCTGCTCTAACTTAGAAAGAGAACAAGGTTGGGGGACTCTCTCGTTTTAATCGGAGAAAGAAATCTTTCTCAAAAGCTTGTGCAAGATTCCCCTGTAGTTCCCACTAGCCAAAAACTTGGGTCTGAATCCCAGAAGAGGAAACAGAGGCACACAGGCGTTTGAAACCGTGGGAGAGGACAATTCATCAACTATCTAACCCTGAATTGGTCCCTGTTGCCTTTGAGCAACTATTACGCTCATGTTTGTACATTGTAGTTGGCGATTGATCCTGCTCAGTTTCAGGTCTCTTTTATCGCTGTCTTCAGCTGAAATGCACATCTTGTATTCTTCTGGTTTCACTTTTATCTTCCTCCGCAGCTCTCACTTTTACAGCCGTTTGCAGTCTGCGGTATTTCTCTATGTTAAGCTCTCCCCCTGACCCAAGCAAATTCTGCAGAACATAATCGGGTCTCTGCCCTGTCCCCCGATGCACAGCGTCCCAAGGATCCCCATTCTTTACAGTATCAGCGTTTCAGTGCAGGAGTCTGAAACACAGGGAGAGGTCCATGCGGCTTCACGGCAGCATCCCCTTGGGCGAGGTAATCTCTCCAAATGTCACGTATTCTCTGTGACTTTTAATGACACGTTTTTATACGCTTATTTATTTAATGTTTAATCTGTTTCAGTAGATGAAATTGTAGGAGGATGGAGATGTTGTCTAGAGCCCCCAAACCTGGGTCCAACCTGAACCAGTGCCTGGCAGACAGCACCTAAGAAATAATGTAGGACCCCAATCCCCTCTGTTTTAGAGTCGTCAGGATTAAATGTGGTGATTCGTACAGAATGTTTCATGTGCATAGTGGGTGATCAAAGCCTAGCTTTCCTTTTGCGGTTTTGTGTTTTTATAATAAAAGTAATGAAATTCAGGTCCCCGCAGCAGGGAGTCCACGTTCCTATCTTTCAAGCCTCACCCTCGCTGTTTGCTGTTTTATCCAACGCCTCGTATTCAGACCTTAGCACCGCCACGCCGCGTTCCCCAGATAAATCAGGAATGTGGACATTCTCCGCGGTGTGGTCTTGTTCCCCGCGTCTTGCATCCCCGCTGCCCTCTCCCCGTTCTCCCCAGTTTCAGACCCATATCACAGGCTTGTCCCAGATGCTCTTCCCATCTGCTGCTCGCCCTGCATGATGAATAAATGTGCGTGCGGTAGCTCTGTGGAGACACACTAGGGTGACCTTCTCCTTTGGAAGGTGGGCGTGGCCGTGTGACTTGCTGTAAACAAGGATAGTGAAGCAAAGTGACACGTGTCACATCTGGCCCAGAGCTTTGAGAGCCACTCATGCATTGTGCATTTTCTCTTCTCTCTGGCTTGGTGACTGTACTGCTTGAGACGGCAAGTGTTCTATCTGTCCAGGTCTCTGGGAGACTTTGGTGAACAGAGGCTTGCCACCAACCCATATGGGAAGAGCAGCCAAGGGAGGAGGTGCTGCCCCAGGGGGCGGTGTTCATCTCGGTTACCCTAGTGTGGCCCTGCCTTTTCAGTTGTCCCGGAGCGTGCCTTCGCACTCAGGTGACACTTGCTGGCTCGGCTGCATTCCCTGCAGAGCAGGGCAAACCGCTGCTTCTAGAGCTGTGCACCCGCTGTGCCCGATCCAGGAAGTCGGTGCAGGATTGCCAGAGGACCTGGGGACCCGCGTGGTGAGAAGGGTGTGGGAGGCTCTCTGGTGGAGTTGAGGAGTGGAAGTGTCATTATTATAAGCCTAATGTTTTTAGGCTCATTTATCTTTGAGAGAGGGTGTGAGCAGGAGAGGGGCAGATTGAGAGCGGGACAGAGGATCTGAAGCGGGCTCTGCAATGACACCAGTGAGCCCCATGCGGAGCTCCAGCTCATGAACTGTGAAATCATGACCGGAGCCGAAGTCTAACCCTTAACCGATGGAGCCATCCGGGCGTCCTGAAAGAGCCATTATGATAAATAGAGAGATTTCTGTTTCTTGGAGAAGAGGCTCATGCTTTTTCAGATTTCTTGAGCTTACATGGGCAGCTCTTCTGTGTCCCAAGATGTTCCCTGGGTACAGTTACCTCCACCCAGTAGCCTGTACTTTGTAGAGCTCCAGTCACAGCTGTGTGCACATGAGCCTCCTCAGCCTCACCCAGCCTGGTTCCAGGGACCTTTTTACACTTTCATAGTTGAGGATAGACCTGTCTGGCCCGCTGCTGATGCCCAGCTACTCCTTTTCTGCCACTGATCCCCAGCTCCTCCTCCTCCGCTGCTGATCCCCAGCTCCTCCTCCTCTGCTGCTGATCCCCAGCTCCTCCTCCTCTGCTGCTGATCCCCAGCTCCTCCTCCTCTGCTGCTGATCCCCAGCTCCTCCTCCTCTGCTGCTGATCCCCAGCTCCTCCTCCTCTGCTGCTGATCCCCAGCTCCTCCTCCTCTGCTGCTGATCCCCAGCTATGCCTCCTTCACTGCTGATTCCAGCAAGGGCTGTGACAGAAGGGCTATGGGTTGGCAGGGAGCCATTCGTTAGGATCCTGGTGACACAGGCCACCAGGCCCTGCTGATTTCATCTAGCCCATGTGTTGAGAATTGGCTTCACCTGCTGCCTTTTCTTACTTGAATGGTGCTTTATGGCCTTCTGCTAAAGATGGCACAAAGGCTAATTATCTCATAATGACTGTCCTTTAAAAACATTAGATTAAGAGCCATTTTATGCTTTTAATTCTGCTTTTTCCTTGTCATCTGTATCTCTCTGCCTAGCTATCAACACAGCAGAATTTCCTCTTGCACCGAAGAGTGCTGTTTTCTTATTTGGCAACTTTGGGAAGGGTGCTGCTCTCTCATTATTCATGACAATTATTTAAGCAAACTTGTCCTTATAAAAGCTAAATTGGTGTGATTATTGTTCTTTCATGCTTCTCTTCAGGCCAGTGTCATCAAGCTACTGTTGACTGAGCAAATAGTGTTGTGTATTAAGGATCCACCTATTCTGTGTCAGTTGGGCTAGGGTTTTTGTTTTTGTTTTTGTTTTTTTGCCCTGCGATGTCTCATTTAATTATTTGAAAAAGAATTAAATTAAATTAATTAATTTAATTATAGAATTTAATTTAAAGAATTAATTAAATTCTTTTTTTTTGGTTCATGTTTATTTGCTTTTGAGAGAGAGAGAGACAGTGCAAGCAGGGGGGGTGCAGAGAGAGAGGGAGACACAGAATCCGAAGCAGGCTCCAGGCTCTGAGCTGTCAGCACAGAGCCCATGACAGGGCTCGAACCCATGAACCATGAGATTATGACCTGAGCCAAAATTGTACACTAAACCACCTGAGCCACCCAGGCACCCCTCTCATTTAATTCTTATAGCCACTCAAGATGATAAGAAAATATGTCTGTCTTTAGGTGGGGAAACTGAGGCCCAGAGAGGAAAGTAACTTTTCCATGGGCAAATATCTAAGTGAGGGTCTAAATCCTGGTAGATCTGAATTCCCTTGCTTTGATCTTTGCTTTGAGCTTCCCTCTCCCCTGCATTCATTTCTCTACTTCCCTGTTTATACACTTTACACTGGACTTCAGTTAAAAGAATTGAACATGAAGGCTCCTGGGTGGCTCAGTCGGTTAAACGTCTGACTCTTGATTTTGGCTCAGGTCATGGTCCCAGGGACATGAGATTGAGACCTGCATGCACTCGCCACTTAGCATGGAGCCTGCTTCAGATTCTCACTCCCTCTCCCTCTGCCCCTCCACTGTTTGCACTCTCTCTCGCTCTCAAAAGAAAGGTTGGGGGGGGGGAAGCATTGAACTTGGTTTTTGTCCTCACCAGACCTCAGAATGTTTCTCAAGGGTGTTTTCCATGAAACATGTCCCAAACTACTCTCTTCTTGGATGGTTTTTAGGTTGCCAAAATAGTGCCCATCCCATAGCCTCCTACCTCTCACTGGGCTGGAAATGTTTGCCTCCCTGTCTTTCCCCCTACACAGTGAGCCCCCTTGGGGCTGAGAGGGGACTCATCTTCTGCAGTCCCCGGGCAATGCCAGTGAGAGGACCAGCGTGCAGGAGGCCTGGGGTCTGTGTCCTGAGCGGATGACATAGACTCCTGGATTGTGTCTGAGGGAGGAAGGAAGATAGTAATGGTAAGAGGAAATCCACTTGGAATCCAGTTTAGTGACTCAACATTATTCGATGTCTTTGTCTTTACAACTAAGCATTTGAAGACACTTTATGGAAAGCCAACCCAGAAATCTCAGCACCATCTTCAAAGCCTCATTTAATTTGAACCATGATTCCTTGTCAAACCTACTCCTTCTCCGTGGCGTGTTGGACGCTAACGAGCTTGCTGGTTTAGGTTTGGTACCAGCCTGCAGTACAAAGCCTGGTCTGCATGTTCAGACCAGTTGGTGGGGGAAATGAAGGTGGTTGTCAAAGTCGAAAGGCAATGTGGCCTCAATCAGTTTTGTTCTTTTGACACCTCTCGCAACTCCTATCATGGAAGCATCCTATGAACTAGCAGGCTGCAGGGCTGCGGGGTGTGTGTTGGCTTCATTGATGCACTAATGGCCTTGAAGGGGTGTAAGGGTAGCAGGAAGTCTTGAAAACCCAGTTCTTCATTTGCATACACACATGAACACAAGCACTGGCAAATATGCATGTGTGCTCGTACAGATTTGGGGCAACACATTCCTTTTTGGAAGAATTGGGATGGGGTCCCACATGAATGAACCCTGCTAAGGTCCTTGCAAATCCAACAGACACCATAAAAGAAGGAACAGTGTAGAAAACCCCCAACAGACTCCTGTTTCTCCCTCATGCCCTCTGACACCAATGCCTTTGTCTTTTCCTTCTGGTTCACCAAGAGTTGGAGGAAGAAATACAGTCAGTGGGATGTGGCAATTCGTTCCCACATCATTTTTCACTGGTCCCTTGCAACACAAACAATTTCTTTTTCTTTTTTATATATATTTTTATTTATGTCTAGGAGAGAGAGAGAGCGTGAGCAGGGGAGGGTCAGAGAGAGAGGGAGTCACAGACTGAAACAGGCTCCAGGCTCCGAGCTGGCAGTCAGCACAGAGCCCGACGCGGGGCTCGAACCCACGAACCGCGAGATCATGACCTAAGCGAAAGTCGGACGCTTAACCGACTAAGCCACCCAGGCGC
>NW_027551568.1:7674594-7692217 GCF_008692635.1 Crocuta crocuta | reverse complement strand
TCTTTTTTATATATATTTTTATTTATGTCTAGGAGAGAGAGAGAGCGTGAGCAGGGGAGGGTCAGAGAGAGAGGGAGTCACAGACTGAAACAGGCTCCAGGCTCCGAGCTGGCAGTCAGCACAGAGCCCGACGCGGGGCTCGAACCCACGAACCGCGAGATCATGACCTAAGCGAAAGTCGGACGCTTAACTGTCTAAGCCACCCAGGCGCCCCGCAACACAAACAATTTCTAAATGTAGGTTGCCAACATTTACCTGATCTCGTGGCGCATGAATGTGAACAAATGATTTTATGTGTGATGCCTGTATATCTATTATTCTGTTGGCTGTGAGTCTTTCTGCCCTGCAAATAAGCAGCCTTTCCCTAGCTCTCTTATAGACCTAACTCCAGTACAGTTGCCATACTTTTGTGCCTCCTTCCCCTCTATTTCCCCCTCGTTTATTTCCTCCCCACCCCACTGTGCTCTTGAATGTACCTGAGGTGTGTGAGGGAAGGGACGGACATGGATGCTAAATTTGTCTCTGATTCCAGTGCCTGGTACACAGCACGTCTGTATAGACCTTGACTCTGAATTGGGCAGACTGATGGCTCTCGTTGTCTCACATTCTGATATTTTTCAAAAGTTTCTTCTTCCTTCATTTAGAAAGAGGCTGAGTGTTAACTGTGGCGAGAATGAAGTGGCTGGACCCCTGTGACAACTCTTCTCCAGCTCTTCTGTTGACCTAAACAATTCTGCTCGCTCCCACACTTACGCACCTCACTTGAGCAAACCAAAAGCCTAGAATAAGCTGCCTCCATCCAGCCTGGGAGGTCTGGGGTTGGGTAAAGGGAAATCAGAGCTCACGACGCACAACCCCCCTCCACATCCCCCAGGCTGATGGGCCTCTCCTAATTGTATATTTTATTGTTACTGAGAAACATTTCATGCAGTGCTCATTTCTTCATCTTGTTTTGTTCGAGTGCTGGCTAAGCATCCTTCATAGATTGTCCCCAAATCTAGCTGATTCACCTTTTAGTCGGGTCCAAGCTTCAATTAACAGTCACTGAAGGGATGCTAAAGACGATCTGATTAGAACCAAGGCAGAAGGTACAGTTAGGTAGACCCTGCCCAAGGGAGCAGTCTTTTCCTTCTTAGAAGCTCTATTATTTCCCCTTACCTAAAAGACCTCAGCAGTGTAGACATTTGATATGTGTTGTGACCTTCAGCCTATGAAATGTGAGACTGATGCCAGCAAAGTGACCGATCTATATGGTTTCCTTTTCATAGTAATTGTTTGGTTTCGAATATTGGATAATAGTGCCTTGCCATGACAAATGATTGTGTCTCTTAATTCTCTAAACCCTTCACACTGTAGGTAGACAGAAGAGGACAGAGGATCTTAGAATTTATCGCCCAATTGTTTCCTATTGTAAACAAGGCTTTGAGGATTTCTGTGTCTCTACCAAAGTCACACAGAAATCAGGGCAGGACGTGGGGCTCGACCCCAGCTCCCCTAGTCTCATCTCACCATCCTGTTCATTCCTACATATTGATTGGCCCCCTCGAGCACAGAAGACTTTGTGGGGATGGATTTTATGTGCCTGGAGTGATTCGTGTTAGCGATATTGACTCCCTGAGTAGGACCGTTATCAGCCAGAACAATGGAAGCTGGAGATGAGTAACAATGACATCTGGTGAGGCTTTTCTATAGATAAGTCCCCTTCTCCCTTAGCTCTTGAAGTAGTAATGTGCCCTTTAATCCTCATGGCAGTCTACAAAGTGTGTGCTACCACCACACCTACACTTCAGGTGAGGAAACGGGGCCCACAGAGCCACATAACTGGCTGTTGGTCACCCAGAGGGAGTTAGGAATGAGCCAGGACTCCAATCCACTCTCTAAACCACCAGCCTTCCCCATCGTGATGATCTCTGAATGTCCTCCCCTGATGCCAGGTTGTTTCAAATACATTAAGACATAACAAATACATACTATAGTAAAAGTATAAAATAGAAGTCATTTTGCATCAACGTTCAGAAAGAATAACCAATAAGGGTGGTGATGATTTAACATAACATATAGTAGAATGTTTAGTCTGAAGGTACTGAAACGAGATAAGATGATCACAGAGAAGGGTGGGTCAAGGGCAGGGTCTAGGTGTTCTGGCTACCTTAAGTGGCACTTCAGGAGAGAGAATAAGACGGGAACTCCCTGTTGAAGCAAACTCATTACAGAGAAAGTAAAGCTCCTGTCAGAGGCAGATGAGATACCGGTTCATTTGGTAGAACCCAAAGCTTCAGAATAAAGGATTATTCAACTTGAATACTGGTTTTTGAGTTTGTCAAGTGAGGGGTGGAAAGAAATCATGGTCACGTGTGTGAATGTTTGTGTGCCGGAGGAAAACACTCCATGCCATTGTTTTAGTCAGTGCCATCATGTGAAGAGCAACAGTTTAATTCAGGACAGGAGGAAATACAGACGGTATAAAATCCAAACCAGCCCTGGCACCCCGCTTGAATTGTCCACATGCCTGCCTCCCCCTCAGCTCCTCACCAGCAGGACCAGCTTCCCTCATTGATCCGCTGGTGCGTTTCATGGTGCCTGTCAATGCCAAGTGCTCCCTTCAATGTCTGTTTTTCTAAATGATCGTGTTAAACCAACAACAGGCATATTCAAAAGGAAAGACAGAATCTTGGGCCACACATGCACGGGAGTTTCCAAGATTTTCCGTTAACCCGCCCCAGCTTGGAGCGTGTGAGTGGTGCTGCTGGGATTCAGGCTCAGGACCTGATGCTTCCTTCCACCGCCAAGGCTCTTTTCCCTCTCTTTCTGTTGTTGTTGTTGTTGTTGTTTTTTTTAATGTTATTATTTACTTGAGAGAGAGAGAGAGCGTGAGCAGGGGAGGGTCAGAGAGAAACGGAGACACAGAATCTGAAATAGGCTCCAGGCTGAGCTAGCTGTCAGCACAGAGCCTGACGCAGGGCTCGAACCCACTAACCGCGAGATCATGACCTGAGCTGAAGTCGTTAGGTTAACTGACTGAGCCACCCAGGTGCCCCACCCTTCCTGTCTTTCTAAATCCACAAGCCTACTGCCTCTCCGGACCCCACACCTGCTGACTGGAGCAGCCTTATCACCGTGTCCCACAGACTGTACCTCCAGACCAGCCCCAGTGCAGGAACGGACCCCGGTCCCCTCCCAGATGGTGCCTGAACATTGGCTGCCTTTTCCAAGGGATCATACAGGGCCGTTCCTGCCCTTCCTCCAGCTGAGTGTTGCCTCTGGGCTATCTATTAGCTGTGGCTGGACCTACGCTCGCACTGAATGTGGCGATCACTCTCCTTCCATGCGTGTCTTCTCTGCAGGGTGCTTTGAGGACAGCGGCTAGATTCTTTCTATATCCCTAGTAACTCAGGACAATTTTAGAAACACTGTGGGTGCCTTGCCCAAGCGATCACCTCTGGGCAGAGTCTGGATCTCAGGCATCAGTCTCTGCAGACTTGCCCATCAGTCTTCCCACCCCGACCGTCACCTCACTTGACAACTAATATCTGTTTGTGGCCTTCCTAAAAAATCAGGAGTTTTCATGGAAATATTCACAGTTGATTCTTGAAAACTTCAGAGATCAGGTCACACTGGTCCTTCGTCTCCAACATCCGGGGATTTGGCAACTGTTGCCTCTTTAAGACAGATCCGATACACGGCTACTGGCTGCAGTCCCCAACGTGCAGCCGGCTCCGTCCCTTGATGTCACCTGTTACCCCAGGAAGCACGCAGCAGTCCCAGGAAAACCACTCGTCCTTGCTTCTACCAGTAAGGGCTGTGTACCAGTCGGCTTGGGCAGCTGTAATGAAGTACCCTAGACAACCCGCTAACACAACAACATTGTTTCCACAGTTAGGTGTCTGGCAAGTGCCAGGCCGGGTTGTCGCCAGGCTCAGCCCCTGCGGAGAGATCTCTTCCTCACGTGGCATAGAGACTGCTCTGGCCTCCCTTCTGATCCCGTCACTAACCTCGTGTTCGGTCCTTTCCTAACGGCCTCCCCTAAACCTCATTCTCTCCCAGAATCCTCACCTCCAGATACCATTCCATTGTGGATTAAGGCTTCAAGATAGGAATTTTGAGAGCACACAGATACTCAGTCCGTACAGGCTGGCTCAGGAGAGGAGATAAGTCCGCTTCCACTTTGCTTGTCTAGGGGAAGCATTTCCTTTGGTGTGTGCTCATGTTTATTTTCAGCAGCAAATTATTCTAACACCATTATTCTCTTGTGCCCCAGCACAAGAGAAGCACCAGTTTCCGTGCGTCTGGGATCCAGCAGGCTGGGAATCAGGAGACCTGGATTTCCAATTCAGTTTAAGCCGCTGCATGCTTGACCTTGGGGTTCCCATGCTCCCCTTACCTTACTGACCCCTTCTGCAGGGTTAAGGGCGGGACATGATGGTGGCAGGTGGCCCTTTGGCTTCGGATGCCGTGTGGCTTCTCTGGGGAAATGTTTAGGGATTTGTGGCTGCTCCCCACCTATGGGGTTATGAGGACTGTGTGCCCAGCCACGGAGGCCCCCGCTGTCGCACGGCCCCTGTCGGGAGGTTGGGTCCCACCTGGCCCGAAGCTGTGCACACCCAGGTATGCCAAGGCAGCCCGTCTCCCGTCTTCTGTCTGCCTGCACAGCCCCTTTTCCACTCAGCTGCACCGAGTAATAAGAGAGGCCTCGTCCGCCCTCCTGTCACAGAGCTCTGCCGAGCACTGCCTGTGCCAGTGTGTTTCTGCCTCTAATGAAGGATTTATTTAGGTCACTGCTGCCTTCTGTGCACAGCCACGCAGATTAAACATGTTGAGCGACTCCGCCCCCTCTTCCCACACCGGGGCCTCGCCGCTGCACACACCTGGCTCTTCCTCACCCACCAACGGGGGCACTTAGGAAGGACCCACCGCACACCCGGTCACTCACAGAGAGCTGGCCCCTTCCTACATGTCATTGTCCTTTCTTCCTTGAGCCTCTGTCTGGTTGAGTCACTGCAGTACTTTGGATCATGAACAAATGTGTTTGACTAATTATCATCTCCAGATCCCATTTATACCACACAGCCTTCTTTTTTCAGGGACAAAAATAGCTACCATGATTTGAGGGCTTGCCATGGCCCAGGCAAGATGGCCATATCCTCAGCATCTACATAGAGTGTTTTATTTAATCCTTGCAATTAGTAGATGGAGCCAATGCCTTTTCTCTGAGGCTCCAAGTTTCAGTGCTGTCTTGTGGATTTGGAAATAGGGAGCTGAGATCTGAGCCGGAGTTTTTGGCTCTGCATCCTCTGTTCATTCCAGCATGGCCCCTCCACCCTGCTCTGCAGAAAATTCCATCTCTGTGGCCGGACCCATCCCTCTCTATTTTGTCAGCCACAATTGTTTCCAGTCCTGGTGTGAAAAACAAACTGCCCCTAGGGGCGCCTGGGTGGCTCAGTCAGTTAAGCGTCCGACTTCAGCTCAGGTTCATGATCTTGCAGTTCACGAGTTGGAGCCCCGCATCAGGCTCTGTGCTGATGGCTCAGAGCCTGGAGCCTGCTTCGGATTCTGTGTCTCCCTCTCTCTCTGCCCTCCCCGCTCACACTCTGTCTCTCTCTGTCCCTCTCTCTCAAAAGTAAATAAAACATAAAAAAAAAAAAAAACTACCCCAGCAATAGTAAGAAACAAACACTAAAGGAACATTGGCCACCCCCAGCCCAAGGCCAGCACCATCAGGATCTGAACCCGAAAGGGGCGTGAGCATTTGGAGCTCACAGTCTTTGCCATTCTAAGGGCTGAGGGTGGGCAGGCCCGTTCCTCTGGGAGCTTATTAGAAACACAGACTCTTGGGCTTCTCTTCAGACCTCTTGAATTAGGATCTACATTGTGAACTAGATCTCCAGGGAACTGGTGTGCACGTCTGCCTTTGGAAAGCACGGTGCTAAACAGTTGCAATGGGGCATCCATCGGTCCTGGGAAGGCTGCCATACTCACCCCACACCTGCAGCTCCTCACCCAGATCCTGCCACCCTAATCTCGCATCCCATTTGGAGAACATCGTGTGGGTTCAGACTTCCGATGGGACAGGTGGCATTTATCAGCGTCATGATATCAAGTTCTCAGAGGCTCAGAAACAACACTGTCATTGAAATCTTCTGGCCCCAAATCCCAGCCACACCATATTGCCCTAACCTGGCTTGCCCAGGTGCCTCTCTCCTTGAATCCTGCAGAATTCTGTGCATTACCCCGGTAGCCTTTTGTAAATATGGAAATTCCCAGCCCAACTGTGGATGCTCGGAGGCGTAGAAAGGCTGAAGGAGGCAATGTACTAAAGTCCTCTTGTTTTTCAAGGGGAGAATGGGGCCAGTTACACTACCTTTCCCCAGGCAGTACAGGTGACCCACGGAAACGCATTTACATTATGTGGACTGACCTTGGGTCTTTGCTGCCTCGAACCCTTTCCACCCCAGAACACTTCCCACCCCACATGAGGTAAGCCTGTCAGCAATTACCATAAGTAAATCCAAACAAAAGTGAGTGTCAACATTTGTTGAAGAGTGTCATGTGCAGGCAATTTCAAGAAAATAAATATTTATGTAAGTCTTGAGACATCACTGTCCTTCTGTGGGCTGAGAGGCACAAGTCGACTCTATTTCCTCTTTCTTGCTTTCCAAGATGACCTGCCAAGGATGGAAATTTGACACCATCTCAACTTGCCCTTAAGCAGTTGCTTAAAGGTGAACGTGAAGATGTTTTTGACTCCTAAAGATGAACAAAACATCTCCACTGTTGATTGCCCAGAAGTTTGATTGGATACGGAAATGACAGCTCTGCTGTTCAGATGTCTTACTGAGGTTTCAGTACATTCCAGAAAATTAAATCACTCAACACCCTTGGATGCTTGTTCTTGTCTGGCAGTATAATAGATGTCCTCTGGTCTACTTCCCTTGTGTTCTTGCGGAAGCTCTCCCCACTGCTGGAAATGCACTCCCCCTGCCCACGGGGAAGCCTCCCCATTCAAAGGAGAAGAAGCACAGTGGGCTTTAGAGATGGCCCCTGGAATGTTAGTTCTTAACCCCCCTGCGTCTGTGACCTTGACAAGGTCATTTAGCCTTAATAACACTTTTACGTATCTGTCCAAGGGAGAAAGGGAGGCCATCCACATTTGTTGAATGCCTCCCTTGTGCTGTGTGTGTGGCATGGGTAATCTTACTTCATCCTGAGGTCATCCATATGGACATAGGTTGCACCCATTTTGCAGAATGGCATTTTGAGCTCCAGACGGGTAAGACACCTATGTGAGTTGAGAGAGCTATAGGAAGACCAGCGTGGTCTACCCAATTGCAAAAGCTCCTTTGCTTTACCCACGACTGTACGTTACCTTTTCGTTGCTTAAAAAAAGTCAGATAAAAGAAGAATAACCACATCTCAGTTTTGTTGCGAGCATCAGAAGAGATGATTTATGCACTCGTGCTCACCACCCGGCACCCAGTGGGCACCCAGTAAGTAAGCTCTCCCTTTCTAGCCCTTTTGCTAAATCTCCTAAAACACTTGTGGCTGACTGTTTTGAGCGTCCCTGGTTATCTAGAGAAGCTTCTGGTCTGTGCCAGCTGCACCACTAGTTTCCACTGAGGGGCTGGAAAGGTATCCTCCAGCCGGAGGGATTACAGGCAGCACTATTTCCGACGCATTAAATTCACCTCTCGTGGAATATTCTCGTTATTCCACTTTAGCCACAGATAACGTTGCCGAGGTGGGACTTGGGGAATATACTGTAGTTAATTACATTTGAAATCTAGGTCATGATGTGAATTATATAATAAGAAGACTTAGGGAGAAAATTAAAATATTTTGAAGGGTTATTTGACTGCATCCTCTCCTTTTTTAATTAAAATATTTTCTAGATTCTCAGGTGATCTCGTCCAGTCACCATTAGAAATCTTGAGTCCCCCTTTTCAATATCTGGCTCCTGCCTGTGACTCTCTCGGGTTGAAAAACTCACTGCCGTTAGACACAGTGTTTTTTATAGACAAACTGTTCCGTTTGTCTTTCTATTGAATTAAAATCCTTGCTCAGTACCTTGGGCCATTTGCTTAACCTTCCACTGCAGTCTCGACATGTTCACTTAGCAAATAGGATCTCTAGCACCTACTGTGCACAGAAATCGTGCCAGGCCCTGGCACCGTGGGGGGTGCAGTGGAGAAGAGCGTCAGGACACAGAGAGGCTCAGAGATTGGTACTTTCAGAGGGAGGGGCAGACCAGACGACCAGACCGGAAGCACGCAAATCCAGTGTCGGTTAGTACATGAGGAATATAAAAAACAGGACGATGAGAAAGAATGTAGTTAAAAGAGACCAGGTGGGGCCCAGGTTGCAGGGAAAGGCGGTGTTTGAAATGAAATCTAACTGGCAGGAAAGAGCCAGCCGGACCCAGCATCCCGGAAAGAGAGGGGGCAGCAAATGCCAGCGTCCAGAGCTGGCGGGAACTCAGGGTGTTCACAGGCACAGAAAGGTCAGCAAGGTGGGAGCGTGACCTGAAGGCACAGATTGAGGCCAGAGGGACAGACAGGCAGCTCCCATCCCGGGGTGTCCCAAATTAAATTTGGATTTAATTTCAGGTACCTGGAAACCTCCAAGAAAGCCCGTGGGCTCTGCCCATGCCTCCCATACCTGGCAGGTGGTCAGCACTTCCACCGCGGGGCCCAAGGAAGCTTAATGCTGCTGATGGGAAAGCCTGGTCTTTTGAATTTTGTAGCTCAGGACTTGGTTTATCACTGCGTTCTTGATAAACGGGAGGTGAACAGTGAAAGGGCTGGATCTCTCTTTGGGAACTTCTAGCCCATCTACGAAAGGAAAGAGAGGGTTTGTTTTGTGCATCCTTCCGTGAAATCCTGTCCATCTTCAAAGGGCCGTTACCGGGTACAAATGTTCCTAGGCCCAGGGAAGCACATCAGGGTCAGGGACTACTTACACCCTAACTCCCGGCTTCACCAAGGAGTGACAGGGACAGCGACATCCCTGGCTTTGCCAGCTCAGACTGAGTGTGGACCCTAGTTCAGCCTCTACCTTTCTGAACAAGCCACTGAACTTCTCTGAGCCTCTTGCTTGTCGTGAGAGCAGTTCTCTTGAGGACTTGCGGTGAGCATCACCGGGACGGTGGCGTGGTCACATCGTGGGATGATGTCAGCCTGGGTCTGTTCAGTAACAGGTGCTGCAGATGTGAGCTGCCGTCATTGCTTTTGGGGAGGCAGGCGGCCTGGGTTCTCGGTGTTGTGGAACATTCTGTCCCTGCCCATGCCAGCTCAGGGTTCCAAACTTCTAGAAGGTTCCATGTGTTCAACATTAGCTGGTTCGCTTCTGGAAGGAGGATGATCAATTCATCTTTGTGCTGCCTAAAGGTTCAAACTTGCCTTCCTCCTTTGTGAGCATGGGGGTGGGGATGTGACTCGTCAGAAAGCACTTTCCTCACTTAAGTCGCAGCCCTACTCAGCGCTGTGTACCTCTGCGCTGCCACCTCAGCTGCCACCAGCCACACGTGACCTTGCAATGTGCTGCAGGAGTACATGGACACACACTAGATTCTGAAGACTTGGTACAAAAGAAATGGAAAATATCTCCTTCATATTATATGAGAATTATGTGTTAGGTGATAGTGTTTTGGAGAACATAAAAATATTTCTGTTTTTAGATGTGGCTCCTGGAAAGTTTAAAATTTTAATGTGGCTCCTGGGTCATTTGAACACTTAACAATAAAAGATCTAATAATAGATGCTTTGTCAAAGAGCAAGGTGTGACTAAGTGTCAGAGAAGTATAAATAAATGGTGGTTACTGCCACCTTTAGGAGGGGTGACTTACCTTCACGAGGGCCACTCAATTACCCATAAATAATGGAATTTTTCTGGTAATGTAGTAAACCTGTGTGTTCTTCTTTTATTTCTATGATTCATCTGCTGCACAGCTGCTATGAGAAGATGCCATTTGGCCTTACGGAGGGGAGAAGGTATTGGCAAAAACAGAAAGTGAATCTCGTAACTTTGCTAAAATGTCAGATAGGTAGCATAAATTCAGTAAATTTAGATATTTGTTGAATAAATGAAGACATGCCTACATGGCCCATGTTAATATTTCTATTGAATGGTGATTATTAATACAGATCACCTCATTTCAGTCTCAAGGAAACCATTTCAGGTGGGTGCAATTACTGCCATTTTTATAGACGGGAAACTGAGGCTAATACAGGTTAAGTTCCTTTGAATAAAATCAAACCTAGAGACAGGATTCCTGACCCCACAGCCTGGCTGATTCCTTTCAGCTGCTCTACTGAAGAGAATAAATGAGTGACTTTGACCTCATGCTGGCCTGTCCTTGTGTGTCAGCTGATTCTGTACTAGACCTGGGACTTTGTCACTGTTGGCTAGAGTTTTGAGGGCCTTTCTTCTTTAGGATACCCCAAACTTTGCCATTATTTCCTGTTCAGGCCACATGTTAGGGAGATGGCACTAATAGCAGATAGATGGAGAACAGGGCTGGAATTCCAGAACCATGAGGTCTAGGCCTGTTTTTCTATGTGACCTTAGACAAGCCATCTTGGCTTCCTGTCTGTGGCACTTGTGTGTTCTGATGTATGTGCACAATTCCTTTGTCAGGATCAGTGTGGCTCCGATGTACTGGCTTACAGGTTCACCTGACCTTGGAGGTCTTCTCTTTTCCAAGAATGTTACTTAAAGGCCCAGAAATTCCAGCTGTGCCACTGAGTTCAAATCATCAAACTGCAACATGAGGAAGTTGGCTTGCAAAGGCCACTGTGTGTGTGTAATATATCATATATGTATTTACATGTCCATGTATGTGTATGTATTTATATCTGCACACTTAGCTAAAGTTCCATACATATACATGCTATACATATGTATAGATACATATGTATACAGTTCATACATATACATGCTTTTCTATATATATACTATATGTGTATGAGACTTTAGCTAATTTTTTTCCCTATATGCCCCAAATATTTTTGGAATGTACAAGACGTTAGACAGAAGTAAATACATTTTTAGAAAGTATTAAAGGAGAAGTGAGGAGCTTTTAAACCACTCACTGCTCAGGGTTTTTTGTTTATTTGTTTNCTCCTATAGGGAAAAAAAACCCTCTGATGTGCACTGTACTAAGCAGGATGCTAATAACAGAGAAGGAAAAGCATCAATAGTTAGAAAATATGAATGTCAGATCTGGCCCCTGATTCTGTCCCTTAGGTGTTGAAGGACTGGGACGTGTGGTTTATTCCTGAATCTGAACACGGAGCTATGGGATGGGTTCAGCAGCACTCATCACTAGTGTGGAGTAGATGCCGTCTCCTGCATTTCATCCCCTCACCCCCGTACATGGGCACACACCCACGCGAGCGCATACACACATGCACAAACATATACAAGTATGCATATGCATGGGCTACACGCATACCCCAAACACGTAAGAGGCAAGCGCAGTGGGATCCATATATGGGCCAGCCCCACATTGAGAAGGAAATGAAATTTGACTGAAACATACTAAAACATTTATTGAGTAAGCAAACTTTCCATTTGATTGAAATCATTCAATCAGCGGAAAACTCTGGACCAACATCTTGCCTGGTCACCCCTCCTTAAACATTTTTTCTCTCTCTTTTTTTCCCCCTAAATAGTGATGTCAACCGATCTTGCAAGTGTTCTGTGTTCAAGTGTTCTGTGATTCTCTAAACATTTTTCCAGTTTTTAATTGCTTTTTTAAGTTAATACAGTTTTTTTAATTAAAAAAAAAATTTTTTTTATTTATTTCTGAGAGAGAGACAGCGTGAGCAGGGGAGGGTCAGAGAGAGAGGGAGACACAGACTCTGAAATAGGCTCCAGGCTCTGAGCTGGCAGTCAGCACAGAGCCCGACGCGGGGCTTGAACCCACGAACCACGAGATCATGACCTAAGCGAAAGTCGGACGCTTAACCGACTGAGCCACCCAGGTGCCCCTAAGTTAATACATTTTTTTAAATATTTTTATTTATTTCTAGGAGAGAGAGAGAGAGAGACAGCGTGAGCAGGGGAGGGTCAGAGAGAGAGGGAGACACAGACTCTGAAATAGGCTCCAGGCTCTGAGCTGGCAGTCAGCACAGAGCCCGACGCGGGGCTTGAACCCACGAACCACGAGATCATGACCTAAGCGAAAGTCGGACGCTTAACCGACTAAGCCACCCAGGTGCCCCTAAAACACTTTAACATACATTTTTCAAAGCAGTTAATACAGCTGATATCTGAGGGAGGTAAATCGATAGGTTTGATTATAAAAATGCAAGACCATAGAAATTCTTCATTTATCCCTTCTGGACAAAGTTTTAAACTAATAAAGTGGATTTTAAACCTGGTGTAAAGATGACGATGGACCCTTTTGATGGAGAACACTTTTATTGGCTCTACAGTCCCCATAGCCCCCAAGGCAGGCCTGTCACTAACCCTTTAACTGTGTTCAGACAGAGATGACTTAAAAGAGCTTCCAGTACCCTCTTTCTGGAAGATGGTCACACACCTCTTGACGGTTGCTGTTTATCAGCTCCCTGAAATATGGACGTGAGTCCTCTGTCTTTGGGAACCCCTTGCCATCTCACCCAGCAGTGGCTGTGTGCTGTGGGACTTCAGTGCCTAAGTGTCATAAATCTCAGATAGGTAAACAGGAGAAGGTATAAAGGAGGCAGTTTGTGTAAAGAGTGCCCTGCGTTCAGAGTTTTGAATTGGGGCAATGAATTTTCCATTGGACTAAAATTTTGTGTCTTTGGGTAAGCCTCCTATCTGTACCTGTCGCTTCTTCCTACCTTGCACTGTAGGGTCAGGTGAGCAGGCTGTAAAACTGATGAGCAGCACGGCTTTGCACACAGGAGGGAGTTTTGCTCTCTCTAGCCGGCTCACCTGTCTGTCCCTCTGGGCTCCCTTCAAACACTGCTTCTCCCATAAAGCCATCCCCAGTCATTTCAGGCAAAAGGAACGAGCATGTGTCCACACAGTACCCTGTGAAAACTCTAATCAGAGCACACACGTCGCTGATGCCTGCAGTCAGGTCATGGCAATTAGCCTTTGCCAAATGCATGCTGCAATACCAGCCACCCCAAAAGTCAGTGGCTTACGGTCACAATGATGCATTGTCACTCATGAGCCTGGATGGCTGTGCTGTACAGGTGGTCTGCCACACGTGTGGCTCATAATCCTCTAGGGCCCAGCAGCTGGCCGGGGCACATTCCTCTCATGGTCAGGGCAGAAGTGCAAGAGGCCAAGGGCAAACACAAAAACCTTCTCAAGGGCGAGGCTGGGGACTGACACATTGTCATTTCCACTCAGAGGCCATTGGCCAAACCCAAATCAAATTGTTCGGGAGCACGCTCACCGCACGGTGAGGCCATAGCAAGAGCTGGGTGCAGGGAGGATGGGACTAATCGGGGTGCCTGGGTGGCTCCGTGGATTGAGCATCTGACTTCGGCTCAGGTCATGATCTTGCGGTTTGTGAGTCTGAGCTCTGTTTCAGTCTCACTGCTGTCAGCACAGAGCCTGCTTAGGCCTCTCTCTCTGTCTCTCTCTGACCTTCCCCTGCTCTCTCTCTCTCTTTCTCAAAAATAAACCTTAAAAAACAAAACAAAACAAAAAAAGAACTGAGGACCAATCATTTAGTCTTTCATACAGGTTCACCTGCCCTATTAGATCCCGAGCCCCTGGGGGTGGGGGGGGCAGGAACAATGTCTGCTTCTATATCACTGGCTCCACTGCCTGGGGCTAGCCAGTAGGAGGGATTTGCATTGATGTTTGCTGAGGTCCAAAAGACCTTTCCGGCCCTTTCCTTTACAGCAGAGGGTGGCAAACTTTGACTGCAGGGCCAAATCTGTCCGTTTCTGTGCAGAGAGCTGAACATACAAATTGTTGAAAAACTCCAAAGAAAAATGACGCATGAAAATGAGAGGACATTCAGAATTCAGTATCCATAAATAAAGTTTTATTGGAATGCAAACCGCACCCATTCCTCAGCAAACTGCCAAAGGCCACTAGAACAAAACGGCATACTTGGGGTTGTCATAGAGACGGTGTCCCACGAAGCCTAAAACATTTCCTATCTGGCCCCTATACAGAAAGCTTTGCCACCCCCACCCCCTGCCTTACAGGATAAAGAAACAGAGGGAGCCCCAGGGAGGTGACTGCCCTGCCCCAGACGACAGCATTGGCAGATCTATACGGCCTGGGTGCATTTGGGGCTAATATGTTCCCCTTTTGTTTCCTAGTAATTGGCGGCCCGCGACACCCATGCGTCACTGACCAGGAGGCTCTCCCCGCGGCAGCGCTTCATGACCCAGCGGCGCCCGGCGCAGTGAAGCCACCATGGTGTCCAGCGTAGCCGCGCTGCTCCTGGGCGCGGTGCTGCTGGGCGCCCAGCTCCAGCTAGTGCCTTCCCGCCCCGGGGCCGAGCCAGGCCAGCCCGAGCTCCCACGCAGGGNGCTGCGGCAGACCATCATCATCGGCGTGCGCAAGGGCGGCACGCGCGCGCTGCTGGAGATGCTCAGCCTGCACCCCGACGTGGCGGCCGCCGAGAACGAGGTCCACTTCTTCGACTGGGAGGAGCACTACAGCCAAGGCCTGGGCTGGTACCTGGGCCAGATGCCCTTCTCGTCCCCGCACCAGCTCACGGTGGAGAAGACCCCCGCGTACTTCACGTCGCCCAAAGTGCCTGAGCGCGTCCACAGCATGAACCCGGGCATCCGGCTGCTGCTCATCCTGCGCGACCCGTCCGAGCGCGTGCTGTCCGACTACACCCAAGTGTTCTACAACCACGTGCAGAAGCGCAAGCCCTACCCGTCCATCGAGGAGTTCCTGGTGCGCGACGGCCGGCTCAACGTGGGCTACAAGGCGCTCAACCGCAGCCTCTACCACGTGCACCTGCACAACTGGCTGCGCTTCTTCCCGCTGCGCCGCATCCACATCGTCGACGGCGACCGCCTCATCAGGGACCCCTTCCCCGAGATCCAGAAGGTCGAGCGGTTCCTGAAGCTGTCGCCGCAGATCAACGCCTCGAACTTCTACTTTAACAAAACCAAGGGCTTTTACTGCCTGCGGGACAGCGGCCGGGACCGCTGTTTGCACGAGTCCAAAGGCCGGGCGCACCCCCAAGTGGACCCCAAACTCCTCAATAAACTGCACGAATATTTTCACGAGCCAAATAAGAAATTCTTCGAGCTGGTCGGCAGGACATTTGACTGGCATTGATTTGCAATAAGTTAGGCTCGGAAACTTTCCTGTTGTAAGTTCTGGTGTACATCTGGGGGAGAGAAAAAAAAAAGAATTTTAAAAGGGCATTTAAGCTATAATTTATTTGTAAAATCCATAAATTACTTCTGTACAGTATTAGATTCACAATTGCCATATATACTAGCTATATTTTTCTACTTGGTAAATTGAGGGCATTTTGTATTGTTTTTCATGGTTGTTAACATTGTGTAATATGTCTCTATATGAAGGAACTAAACTATTTCACTGCAAAAAAAAAAAAAAAAAAAACACACAACAAAAACACAAAACCTGGAGACCCTGTCTTTATTGAATATATTTAACTTGCCCCGACTCAAAATAGCTGTCTGTGTTATATTCATTGCAGGAGCTATATAGTCCTTTGTTACTTTAAAAAGAAATGTTTTTCATGGCAATTCTGCTTCTCTCTCGCCCTCTCCTTTCTTCATTGTTCTTTTTAATTTTTAATGTCTCGCTGTGGTCATCAGATTTATTTTTTACTTGCATCGTGAGACTTGTCTTCACTGAGATCCCCTGTTATTCTCTAGACATTTCAGGCTCACACCTTCTTGACGTCAGCAGGTACTGGAGTGTGGATTTTAACCCCCTACTGTAGACTCCGCATGGACAAAGCAATATTAAGACTGGAGAAGTCGCTCGTACTCGCAAGAGGCTCCCCGTTACACATCTGTCTCAGAGAGTGCTGGCATCCATCCATTTCTGATCTCAGCCATGGGCAAAACCGATACAATAAAGGGGATTAAACGTTTGACCTTCAGAATGGGCTTGGGGCTGTGTGCTTTGCCCCACGTGGAAGGGGTCTCCGGAAACTCACTTAGAAAAGAGAAGTTGCAAAGTGTGTGTGTTCCCATCTCGTAGATGTTGTGAAGAGTCTGCTTCATCTATTTCCTGAAAGATCAATATCCATATATAGATGCATATTCCATATGCACGGAGACAGAAATATGTGTATGTTTTAAAACTCAACTCTGAATCTGTAGTCCTGAAGTGGAAGGGAGATTTAAATACCCAAGGGTCAACATTGCCCAATATAAAGGTAATGTGTAAGAAAGAAGCCCTTGAACCTGAACCTAGGCCTGATTTCACTTTCGCTTCTGCTTCTGAACAGCTCGCCTATTGGACCTGATCACACAAGCCCCCTGAGTCTCGGTTTTCTCATACGTTCTTTATTTAGTCAGCCTTTAACAGAATTAAGTACATGGCATGTTTTTTCTTATTAGGAAAGCAAAACATAACCATTATGTAAAACAAAAAACTACAAAGAAGCCAAATACATATACTCTTCTTGATAAAGTTTATATTTAAGGCAGCAGAGTGAAATGGGTATTTTATATATATATATACTCCTTGAAATTTCTTCCCCAAACAACCCCAGGAAGTAGGATTATGATGGCAAAAAGTTCAAGGCAGAAGAAATAGGTCCAGAGAAGATAAGGAACTTGCCAAGGTCACATTGGCTCCAAGCCAAGGCTTGGAGTCCACTTACAGTCAAAGCACAGATTATGGGTGTTTTGGTTTTTTCCTTCTCTACTCTTTCCAAACTCAAAGGGAAGGCCCAGACTCAGAGACAGTTCTTCCTGACCTGACCTGACAGATTCCTTTCCTGGTGCCAAATGTCTTCCGCCTCAAGAGGTGTGTCTGAGCCAAAGGAAAGGGGCAAGAGACAGCCTGCACTTTTCTCAGCAGGGTTATCAGGGAAGTGAGTCACCTTGTTAGCTGTGGTTGCTGCAGCCTGGCCTGACCTTCGCATGGCCTTTGCCCCACCCCCGGCCCTGCAGGGAGGGCAGAGAGAGACCATCTTCCTCTTCAGAACCCATTAAGATTGTTCAGAAGCAACCAACTCCCCAGAGGGTGTGGCCAAAATATTTATAGGCGACTCGACTTGGCTTTGACACAGTACTTTGCAATGGGAGAGTGCATCCCTCTACAGCAGGTTGCTATTATCACACCCGTTAAAAGCTGAAGGGTACAGGGGCGCCTGGAAGGCTCAGTCAGTTGAGCTTCTGGTTTAGGCTCAGGTCATGATCTAACAGCTCGTGGGTTCGATCCCCGCATCTGGCTCTGTGCTAACAGCTCAGAGCCTGGAGCCTGCTTCAGATTCTGTGTCTCCCTCTCTGCTCCTCTACTGCTTGTGCTTTCTCTCTCTTAAAAATAAAGACTAAAAAAAAAATTTTTTTTTAATCAATAGCTGAAGAGTAGAGAGGCTCAGAGAGGTTATAAGTTTGCAAGATTGCCCAGGAATTTGATGTGGAGACTCCAATGTGAGTTTTTGGATTTAAAAAAAAATGTACATATACACATGCTTTTTTTTTTTTTTTTTTTTTTGTAAAAA
>NW_027551568.1:7520093-7673845 GCF_008692635.1 Crocuta crocuta | reverse complement strand
ATACACATGTTTTTTTTTTTTTTTTTTTCTGACAAAACACCTATGGAAGCATGTACCCCAATGGGGATGGAATACTTGAAACCATGCAGTGTTGGGGCCAGAGGTGGTGGGTGAGAATGGAGGAGGGAAGGACTGAGTGCTGGTGACATGATCTAGGGGCTGGGGCCGGCGCAGTTCCTGGTAGAGGGTGGATATGTGGGTACAAATTCAATGATTGTTGATTTGGGGTGCGGGCTCTTGACTGTGCGTGGGTGCGTGGTAGTCTACCACAGGCGAGGGGTCAGGGGTCCCAGTGGTTTTCTGTTATTTCATTATGGCAGAACCCCAGCCAGTTGTTTGGAAAAGTACAAGGAGGAAGAAACTATCACTCCCATAGCCTGGGCGCTTCCTTCTCACCTGAGAGTTCTTAGATTCAGAAAAGACCCCACAGGGGCACCTGGGTGGCTCAGTCGGTTAAGCGTCTGACTTCGGCTCAGGTCATGATCTCACAGTTCGTGGGTTCGAGTCCCACGTCAGGCTGTGTGCTGACAGCTAGCTCAGAGTCTGGAGCCTGTTTCGGAGTCTGTGTCTCCCTCTCTCTCTGACCCTCCCCTGCTCACGCTGTCTGTCTCTCTCAGAAACAAATAAAACGTAAAAAAAATTTTTTTTAAAAAGAAAGAAAAGACCCCACAGTGGACCTGCTCCTGCCGTCCTTGGGGCATAAATGCAAGACCCCAGGAACCAGATGGGCACCTGATCCTGGGGAGCCTCTAGGTGAGACCTTTCAGAGAAGCAGCTGAGAGCAGCTGAGCAGAACCTCAGCTATTGGCTTTGGAAAATCTGCTGCACTTGATTCTTCTGAGTCAGGACAGCCCCTGCCCCTCCCTTCCTCCAGGAATCAGATAGCACCGGAATCCCATGGACGCTATTTAGTTACGAGCTCACAGCCTAAAAATGTGCTAGTTTAACAAAAATGATGATGATGTGCCTCCGAGCACAGGGCAGCTTGCCCTCTGACTCCTGGGAAACTATTACTCCCCTAAAGGGAGATGTAAGTGAGTTCAGAGCCCAGGGTGTTCCAAGGTCACTGCCAAGAGTTCAGGGGTTCACTAAAATTCCATTTTTCTTTTGAGCCCTACTGTGTGCCTAGCATGGGATTAAGCCTCAGGAGTGTAACAGAAAGTGCAACAGGAAATAATTGTCATTAACTATTGTAGGTTTAAATAAAAAGCATGGAGGGACTAAGAAGGAAAGGGAATGACGCTTAGCTGTGTTTGGACTGGCCAGTGCAGTATGTTCTGTACTTTCTCCTGTCATTCAGGAACATCCCTGGGAGGAATCAACAGGCCCCATTCTGGAGAGAAGGAGACAGAAGTAAGAAATGGACTGGCCCTCCTTGTTTGGAAAGTAAGGGAGGAATATTTCTCACTCTGAGGGGATCGGGGGCCCAGAGATGGGGAATGTGGCATGGACAGTCATAAACAGAAGGCAAGAGATAGCAGAGGTGTCTCTCAAGATGCTCAGGAGGAGGAAGAGAAGAAGGCTTTTCCCCCAAGGGCATGATCCCTTAACCCCTGGGCCGCAGGACCCTGCTCTGCCATGGGAAAGCTTCTTGGAAGGATTCCCATGGAGCCAGAGCATGGAAGGCAATGGATGTAACCAAAGCAAGGTGTTCTGAACACGGGCAGCTTGAGGAATCCAGACAGCGGTGATGGGAGGAGAAAGGGAGAAGGGGAGGTGAGCAACAGACTTTAAATAGATTGAGAACACACTATGCGTCAGACACTTGTGCCTTGACATCTGTTTTCCAAGCGGTGGAAGCTTTCTTCACGCCCACCTGCATTATCTCTGTCTCCTGCACAGGTGTATCTGTCACGGGAAAATAACACTCATTTATTGCACACCCACTATGTGCTTGATATTTTAAATGTGTTGCTTCTAATCCACATAACAACTCCAAGAAGTAGGAAATACCATTGTACTATTTTTACAGAGGAGGACAACTCAAATTTAGACCTTAAGGGGCTTGCCCAGGATGCCAGAGCCATTCACTGATTGTTACAACTGGAACTTAGTCCCCAAGGTCCTCACTCTGCTTCTTTGTGGTCCATGAAATCTTGGGTGAAGGGAGGAAGAAGTAAGGCATAAGCATCCATCTATTACACAGAGCAGAGCACGTAAGAGAAATGATGGGCACTCAGGATGTGAGGATGCACAGATCGGGTGATACCTGAAGGTCCTCAAACAAAAGAGTGGCTGGCTAGGGTGCCTGGGTGACTCAATAAGTTAAGCGTCTGACTCTCTTGATTTTGGCTCAGGTCATGATCCCATGGTTTGTGAGTTGGCGTCCTGCATCGGGCTCTGCACTGTTAGCACAGATCCTCTGTTTCCCTCTCTCTCTGCCCCAGTTCACTTGCTCTGGTGCTCTCTCTCTCTCTCAAAATAAATAAACTTAAAAAGAAAAAAAAAAAATAGAGTGGCTGGGGAGTTGATACAACAGGCCTGTGATAAAGCAGGCTCCTTCCCGCTAACAGCAAGGAGCCAGATGCGGGGGTCGAACTCATGAACCGTGAGATCATGACCTGAGCCGAAGTCGAATAGTCAACTAACTGTAAGCCACCCAGGTGTCCCCAAAACCACACTTTTGCTTAAGCTTCTTTCCTTCCCTTGTCCTGTGCCCCTCATTGCCATACCCATTTCGTTCATAATCCCCATTCTCAGTCGGTGACTTGCCCCAGTGTACAGGAATTCCCATCCTCACACTTTGTTTTTAGGGCATCCAATCTAAGACAGTCAATTTGCAGAAATGTTTTATTCTCTCTGTACTTCATGTGGATAATATGACCAACCCACAGGATTATTATAATTCTTCCAATTAAACAACAGACAAGAGGGAATGAGTCAATTTTATTGGCTGATACATAAAATGCTGAATTTAATAGTAGATACAACTGTTACCAGGTAATAGTCTCTTTTTTTTTTCTTTTTGGCTTCTCAGGCTGTGAAAATAGTGTTAATGCATCAATATCAAACTTAAACACCACCTTCCTGAAAACCTCCTTGTTCTCACAGATATGAAGGGACAACTCCATCTTATTTATTGGGCATTGTATTTCTATTGTTCGTCAAATATTTCATTTGGAGCTAGAGCATTAATGTTTCTTCCTCTTGACTGTGACACACTTGTGCCAAGCACAATGCCTGGCACATGGTAGATAGGAAGGACTTGTATGTGGATTAAATTGTAAGTTGAGTCCAGGAGTCAGTCTGATGGGAAAACTCCCTGTACCACGTCCCAGCTTTGGGGTCTGGTTCACCTTCCTGGAACACCTCCTCTGGTACTTCACAATATACCATCTTAACATTTAATCCTTACAAATCTCTGGACCAATAATCAATCCAAGCTCCATGTTTTTGTTGACCATCATATCCCCAGCAAATAAGGCAATGCTTGACACAGGAGTTACACGTATTTACTCACTGAATGACTCACTGTAGTGCCCAGGCTCTTTCCACTAGGCCATACTAATGTTGCACTAATGGAGAATCTAGTATTCTGCGAGGCAACCCCATACATCTCCAGTCTGCCTCTTAAAATTCACACTTCCTGTCCTAAACCTCTATTCCCTAGCTTCTTCCCGTGGATGTGAGGTCTACTACCGGGTGTCATGAAGAACAAGTTTCATACCACTTTCTCATGTCGGCATACTGGAAAGAACACCAAACTTGGACTCTGGAGACCTGAACTTACCAGTTTGGCTCAGCCATTTCCATAGCTATGTGATGCTGGGAGACTTTCTTAAGTTCTCTGAATTTGTGGTACCTATCTGTAGAATAGGATCAATGATGCCTTCTTTGCAGAGATTCTTGGAGTATTACATGATTAGTGGATGATGTGCAAATAAAAGAGATCATAAGTCTATAAACACTCTTCTGATATTAAAAAGCAACTCAGCTCTCATGATTGGAATTATCCACTATAGAGGGTAATGGGATAATAGCTGAGTGTTTACTAAGAGCTAGGTAGGTATTATCTCATTTAATCTTCACATCAGCCTCTGAGATGGGTGCTGCTATTAACATTTTATTGATGGGGAGCCCAAAGCACAGAAATGCTAAATGTTGCATGGCTAGTAAATGGTAGAGTCAGATTTGTTCCCTGGATAGTCTGTCTTCATGGCTAGCATGCTTCCCCTCCAGGCTACATTCCATTTCAATGCAAAATAGACCTTCTTCTCCAACATATCTGCCCATGGAAAGAGCTAGAACCCAAAGACAAAATCAGAGGTCAAGAACTTAAGACAAATATCAGCAAAAAGACTATAGTAAGCAGAATTCACAAATGGCTCACCTATGCTCCCAGCCATTGCTGGACACATCCTATACAGTTCTCTCCCTTTGAATGTTTATAGGAATTGCAAATAAGGTAGTATATTTAATGTCTTAATTAGGTTACTTTATATGGCAAAGATGGTGGGGTAGGACTATATATGATATATGAGACTAACTCAGTGGACTGGAGATAGAGTCTCCTACTGGCTTTGGAGATGTCACCTAACATGTTGTGAGAGGCCTAGGAGGGGGCAGCATTGCAAGGGACCGTAGTGGCCAGTAATGCTGAGAGGGCTCCACCCTGTCCCCCCTTCCCTCCACCCCTGCCAGCCACCATCTAGCAAGAAAACAAAATCTGCAGCCCTTCCTCTGCAAAGAACTGGATTTTCCAATAGACTGTGAACTTGGAGGAGGGCCCCAAGCTCTACAGGACAAAGCAGCCTCACTGAAACATTGAATGTTGCCTGGTGAGACCCGAAGTGAAGCTAGGGCTTGTTCAAACTCCTGCCCCATGGAAACCGAGGCACTACATGTAGGTTGGTTTGAGCTGGTGAGTTGGTAGTCATCTGTTATGTGTGGATAACTAAGGCAAAGACAAGTCTATTTTCTTGCCATTCATCTTGGCTCATGCCACTTTTTTGTAATCTCTCTTGAAAACACACAACACAGGGCTTTTTGTTACCCAACAGATACATGTCTACTGTATGACTACCAGATCCTTCAGGTGAGACTATTCAGAGATAATCATTGCCAACAGTTTGGTTTGTATGGTTCCAGATTTTTCCAGCCCATGAGTGTGCTTGTATCTGTGCATGTGTATTAAAATTAAATTACATCTTTTTGATAACTTACCCAAAAACTGGAGTTAAAAAAAAAGTTGATATCTGTCAATTCAGCTCAAAAGGATCTCTGAAGTCATTTAAGCCAATCTTCCAGTTTTATGGGTAAAGAAGGTGAGGGTGTGGAGAGGTAGTCACTGGTCACACTCACGAAGTTAATAGCAGAAACCAGACGAGAACTCAGACTTCCTGATGCCTTCCACACTGTATAGTTGCTGTCCAATCACTTATCGAACCCCCCACCTGACAGTTTGCTCCCCAGGTGGACTGAAGTGCCTCCCACGGTCATTTGCATAAAGCGGATATCTAGTTGATAGTGGTCCATAGAAGTTATCCACCTCATGTAGTCATATTTTTCGTGCAGTGGAACAAGCAGTAAAAGCTAAACAGACCCAGTGTTCTGGTTCCCCGTGGCCATGTAACAAACCACCTCAAAATGTAGTGGTTTGATGCCACAGTCTGTTTTCTCTCCAAGTTCTGTGGGTGGTCTGGGAAGAGCTGTGCAGGTCCTGTGTGGATGCTCACTTGTGGTCAGGCAGTGGCTACGACTGACATTGTCTGAAGGGAGGACTGGGTTGGACGTCCAAGGGGCTTCTTTCGCTACACATTTGATGTCTTGGTCGGGAAGACCACAACCCCTGGCGCTGCCGAGGTACCATTCTCTCCCTCTCTCTCTCTTTCTCTCCATGTGGTCAGCTTGGGCTTTCTTGCTGAGTGGCAGACTTAGGGTCATTGGTGGGACTTTTTACACGACAGCTGGCTGTCCTGAGAGCGAGTGTTCCAAAAGACCAAAGCCCAAGTTGCAAGGGTTACATTTCAAACTATTACCACATCGTATTGTTTCAATAGGGCCAGCCCAGATTTGGTGTAGGAAGGGACTACATAAGGAGCTGAATAATAAGGGGTGTGGTTCTGGGGGGGAGGCCCTCTTTGGAGACCGGTTACCATACTTGGTTGTTCCTTGGCAATAAAATGGACAGAACACCCACCTAATGGATCTTTGGTCATACTTAAAAGGGAGATGAATATAGGTGTTAGCTTTCATGAACCTTAGAGTCCATTATACTAATGTAAGGTATCATTATTGTAAGTCCTTGGGCTTGCTATGTAATTTCAACTATTTTGACCTAAGGCATTTGACTATTTTCAGTCCAATCTTTTGATTGTAGGTGATGGTGATGAAGTGATTGTGCATGAATCATTTGTCCCAGAAGTAGGATTCAGGCATGCACACTGAGCTGCTTTCACTGTATTTCTATACAGCCCAACCAAACCATGTGAGAAAAAATATATATATACTTAGAACAAACTGTGGACTGAGATCAATGTGGAAAACTTTGTCTTATGTAGGTGAGAAGGCCCCTACAAGACCTCTTAGATCATTCGTCCAGCACGAGAGGATGTTGCTGGGACCTTTAACTCTGCATGTTAAAAGCTCTCTACTGCATTTAAAAAAGAATGCATGGCAGACTCCATTTCCACTTGCTTTAATTTAGAAGTTCTATCTTTAGTAGCAATTTACATTTTCCACACAATTAAAGACTGTACCTAGTTCTGATTTGCACTTGAAGTATCCAATTCAGCTGTGATTTACATTTTTCCCCCTCTATTTATCTGTTTATCTGCTTCCCAGTAAGAACACTGGGTTTCTAAATCTTGACATAATCACTTAAAATGTGGGTAACTCCGGACAAATTTGATTAACCATCTCAGAGGGTCAGTTTGCTCACATATTAAATGGGAATAAGATTTCGTTTATGGAATTATTGTGCATCTTAAAAGCTGTGATCACATCCAGGGACAGAGTAGGCATTCAGTACATGTGCATTCATTGCTCTCTTTTTTTTTCTCTCTCAAGTTTATTTATTTTGAGAGACCGAGAGAGAGAGAGAAAGCAAGCATGAGTGGGGGATAGGCAGAAAGAGAGGGGAAGAGAGAATCCCAAGCAGACTTCACACTGTCTGCACCGAGACTGACATTGGCTAGAACCACAAACTGCAAGATTATGACCTGATCTGAAATCAAGAGTCAGAGGCTTAACCAACAGAGCCACTAAGGCACCCCCTTTGTTGTTTTAATATATCGTTTGTGGACCCATCCAAAGGGTCTGTGAATAGGAACTCACTGTTCGTAATAGAATAGTGCTTCAGCTATTACCTTTCATCATGAAGTTCGAAACCAACACATCCAAAGTCAGTGAGTTTGTTTGTGCCTCTAAACATAAACAGCATATAAGCAAACACAGTCTCTGAGACAATTACCCAGATCATAAAGTTCTTTTTACATTCCTGAAATATTCAAATAATGAAGAAGTAAATGGATTCCTGGTTTCTTTACTCTCTATACATGACAGATGCAGATTAAAGGTAATTTAAAAATTAAATAGTTTGGAAATTTACCTGTTTTGGTACAAATACAAAATGACTCATTTTTTTTAATGTTTTATTTATTTCTAGGAGAGAGAGAGAGAGACAGCGTGAGCAGGAGAGGGTCAGAGAGAGAGGGAGTCACAGACTGAAACAGGCTCCAGGCTCCGAGCTGGCAGTCAGCACAGAGCCCGACGCGGGGCTTGAACCCATGAACCGCGAGATCATGACCCAAGCGAAAGTCGGACGCTTAACCGACTAAGCCACCCAGGTGCCCCCAAAATGACTCATTTTCAATGAGCCTTCATTTCTCTCATTTTTACCAACATTATTCCTTTAAAATTTGTTTTTTCCCATTTCCCAATGTACAATGTCCAATGTAATTTTTTTTTTTTTTTTTTATCTTGCTGGAGAGGGGGTTATGGCAACTTTGGAAAAGAAACTAAAGAGTTTTAAAGTTCAGGGGATATTTTAGCCATGCCAACCTATTTATTAAACTCCAATCTTACAGTCACCCAAAGGCAGAAGCAAACTTAAGTGTTCATCAGTAGATGACTGGATAAAGAAATTTAGTCTTACTAGACAATGAAACACAATTCAGCCATGAAAAGGAAGAAAGTTCTGACCTGTGCTACCACATGGACAGACCTGGAAAGCATCATGCTAATTGAAATAAACCAAACACAGAGGACACATACTATATGATTCCACTTACATGGAATACCTTGAATGGGCAAATTCATAGAAACAAAAAATAAAGTAGAGGTTCTCAGGAGCTGCGGAGAGAGGAAGAAATGAAGAGTCATTGCTTAATAAGTGCAAAGTCCCTGCCATGGTAATGACGAAGTTTTGGAAATAGACAGTGGTGATGGCTGTATATTTTGAATGCAGTCAATGATCTCAAATTATACACTTAAAAATGGTTAACATGTCAAATTTTATGCTGTATTTTTTATCACATATATATATAAATATATGTATATTTATACATATACACAAATACACACACACACACACACACACACACACACACACACACATATATATATATATTCCCAAAAAAGAAGGAAATCCAATCTTAGGCTCTATACTACCTGTATTTAATTGCAACCAACCCAACCACATTCTTGGTTCATTTGCAATATATGCAGAAGCGCTAACTCTATGCATAATCATTGATTGACAATTGGAGTTTCTAATTGCTACATTATTTATCAGTTTATAGATGGGAAATAAACATGATACTTGACGTGAAGCAGACCTAATTACACCCACTTTCCGTGTTCCTAACTAGTGGCTGGCTTAGCTTCAAACCAAATAAATCATTCATCCTTATCATTTCAGCTCCTGCTCAGAGTTTTTACCTTCTCTCCATCCTGAAAAGGGCATTATTAGCTCTCTAGATGATGCTGTTCCCAGTCTATCTGGGAAGTGCTCAGCATCACAACCGCAGGGTATATGCATCATCAGTCAGATCTTTCCAGGGTGAAAATGAACCCCTGGCCTTGCTGGTTCTGTTTGACCAAAATTTACCATCACGGGCTGAGCCTACCTCACTGCACTATTTGAAATACACGCTAAAAAGATGTAGTCCACGGTAAGCGAAAACAAATGATGTGCTTAATTAACCTCTATTAAAAGGAACTGAAAAAATATGAAAAGAATAAAGTAACTGAAAGAACAAATTAATAGTGGGAGGCACCTTAAAATACCAGGGTTTTTTTTTAATCCATCAGTCATATAGGTGCAGTGATTGAGTACGTATCATGTCTCATATACCAACATCCTAGATATTGAGTGGTAAAAAGTTATAGAACTAGAAATAAGACTGCTCTGTATTTAACTTCATAGAGAGTTAATTGTGCAAATACACACAGTCTTATAGAGGGAGAATGTGACACCTTAGAGCTTATAGTTTGCTTTCTATAATAGTTCAGTGGTTTAAAAGAAGTCCTGGGAAGGGGCCATTTCTTCTAAGAGAGGCTTCTAGGTATAAAGGGTTCGAGGGGTTTGGAGCTGATCAAAGGAGAAGATTATTTATTGAGTGGCACTTGGACAGGGTAGCGTTGGGATGGAGTCCACACGGCGTAGGCGAGGGGGTCACGATCCAGAGAGGGAAGAGGGCAGGGGAACTTTGAGGGGAGGTCTCTCAATGGGGCTTACAGATCTAGGGGATGCCAGCTAGCAGCATGGCCAGGAGTCTCTGAGTCAGAGAACTCCCAAGGGCGGGAACTGCCTGGGGACTTGTAACGACAAGGCAGCCTCTTATCAAGGGCTAACAGTTGCTGAGGGAGGTTTTCCGGGGTTCACAAATCAGGCAGTGTCCCCATGGCTGAAAATCTGCTTGTCTGGATGTTAAAAATAACTGGATATGTAAAAATTTGAGTTAGGCTGGGGCACCTGGGTGGCTCAGTCGGTTAAGTGTCTGACTTCGGCTCAGGTCATGATCTCATGGTTCGTGGGTTCGAGCCCCATGTTGGGCTCTGTGCTGACAGCTCAGAACCTGGAACCTGCTTCGGATTCTGTATCTCCCTCTCTCTCTGACCTTCCCCTTCTCACGCGGTCTTTCTCTCTCTCAGAAATAAATAAAAAACATTTAAAAAATTTTAAAAAAATTGAGTTAGCGTCCAGTGGGCTTTTGAGGCAGGTTTCAGCCTGCCATGAAGAGGTAAACAATCTAGGTGCCAATGTAGACAGGCCAGCTTTGGGTCTTTTTTTTTTTTTTTTTTTTTTTTAAATAACAGTGAAATCACAAAGTACCTACTTTGTATAGGAAGGGGATTTTCTCCTACAAGTGGGCTTCTGTTAACCCGGAAGATCTAGCAGGGCACTTGCATTCGTTTTCTATGGACGCAAACAAATCGCCATAAACTTAACTGATGGCGTAAAACAATGCACACTTACTATCTTACATTTCTGGACCTTGGAAGTCCAGTCAGTCTCAGTGAGGTACTGTCAAAGTGTGGGGGTCTCCAGGGGACAATCCTTTCTACTGTTTTTTAGGTTTTTTTTGTTTTTTTTGTTTTTGTTTTTGTTTTTGTTTTTTTTGCTTCTGGAGGCTGTTTTTATTCCTTTGCTAGTGGTCCCACATCTTCCCACTTTTCTTCAGAAGTCTGCTGTTCCCTTATAAAAGCCCTTGTGATTACATTGGGCTCACCCTGGTAATGCAACTAATTTCCATGTCTCAAAATTTGTATCTTAAGCACATCAGCAAAGTCCCTTTGCCAGGTAAGGTGACACATTCACAGGTACTGGGGGGATTAGAAAGTGGACATGTTGGGGCCATTATGCTGCCTCCCACAGGGCTTTAGACAAATCTCTGATATGCTCCAAGATGCAGATTCTCAACTTTGAAAGGCCTCAGGTGTAACTCAAGATAAAAGGAAGATCACACCCAGCCACACCCAGGGACCTCTGGAAGGGAGTGCAGTTGTTTTGCAAATAGAGGTAGTGGGGATAGAATTCTTAGTTTTAAGGACTTCTTCCAGCTCCAGGCTTCTTTCTGATTCTCAGCTTTGGGGCAGTTTGAGAGATGGGCGCAGGTTAAGGTAAAGTCAGGCTAGTCCTTTTTTTTTTCTTTTTTAATGTTTTTATTTATTTTTCTGAGAGAGAGGGAGAGACAGTGTGAACAGGGGAGGGACAGAGAGAGAGAGAGAGAGAGACAGAATCCGAAGCAGGCTCTCCAGGCTCTGAGCTGTCATCAAAGAGCCTGACTGGGCTAGAACCCACGAACCAAGAGATCGTGACCTGAGCCGAAGTTGGACATTCAACCTACTGAGCCACCCAGGCACCCCAGGTCTTCGCTCATTTCCTTCCCTTCCCAGACCATCCTGTCTTGTCTCCCCTTTTCAGTTTGTGTCTTTAAGTCTGCACCCTGAAATCTTACTCTATTCCCTTCTGGACTTTCTTCCAACACATTGCATGAGGCTTCTGATATATATCAAAATAGGGACTAATAGCTCAGACAGTTTCTATCCTGGAAGAACCCATGACCCAGAGGAAGAGACAGAAATGAGAGGAAGACTACAATTGGATCTTCAAGCCCTGATAGAGTGGTGGACAGAGAGAGAGAGGGTCCAAAGGGGGCATGGTGGTCACCTGGATTTGGGGAAGGTATCACAGGACAGCGGACATTTGACCCAAGACTTGAAGGATGGTCTTAAATTTGCCTCCATCTCACCACTGGCCACAGCCTCATCTTCAGTAGATTCCTGAAGGTTTTCTTAAAATCCCTCTCCCCTCTTCCCTCTGTGTTCTAATGATGTCTTATACATTACAGGCACCAAGGAGCACATTCACCCCAATGGTTATAGCAGCACTATCAACAATACCCAAGTTATGGAAAGAGCCCAAATGTCCATTGACAGATGAATGGATGAAGAAGATGTGCTACACACACACACACACACACACTGGAATACTATTTGGCAATCAAAACGAATGAAATCTTACCATCTGCAACAGCATGGATAGAACTAGAGTGTATTATGCTAAGCGAAATCAGCCAAAGACAAATACCATGTGATTTTACTCATATGCAGACTATGAGAAACACAAGAGATGAACATAGGGAAGAGAAGAAAAAAGCAAGAGGAAAGAGAGAGGGAGGCAAACCGTAGAGACTTTTAAATACAGAGAACTAACTGAGGGTTGCTGGAGGGGAGGCGGGTTGGGGGAAGTAGGTTAAATGAGAGATGGGCATTAAGAAGGGCACTTGTTAGGATGAGCACTGGGTGTCATATGTAAGTGATGAATCACTGGTTCTGCCTCTGAAGCCAAAACTATACTGTATGTTAACTAACTTGAATTTAAAAAAAAAAAAAAAGGCTTAACTAAGTATTAAAAATTCCAACAGATTCTGAGTCACAGGAATGGGGTTGGGCTTAGAGAATCTGATTTTTTTTTAAGAGCCACAGATTATTTTGAGACCCACAGAGTAATTAAACACTTGCTCTGTAATCTGGATCTCAGGAGGGGAGGTGGAGAGTGTACCCCCACCTGATGGAACTGAGGTGGTGCCTCCTAGTGGCTGAATCACAGGCCAGAGGCTGGCTGCCGCGTTCACATCTCTGTGTTCAACATTTTGTGTTTTCTATTGATTCCTGAAATCTCAGGACCTACAACAGTGCCTGGTTTATGCTGCCAATACTTGATGAATGAATAAACGAATCTTCTTTTATTTATCAGGCACATAGATACTGACACCAGAGAGAACAAGAAGGCCAACTTTGAAGAACACTAAGAGAAGAAGGGATGGGGCACTTGAGTGACTGGATGCATCTCCTATTTCACCCTCAGGACTCCCTGTGGTCTGTGCTTTGTCCATGTGGTCAGCTGTGGAAAGTGAGAATCAGAGACATCAAATAACTTCCTCGAGGACACACAGCCAGATGGGAACAGAGTCGGAATTCAGAACGGCACAAACTTACTGATGAGTGACCAGAGGACATAGTGAAGGATTGGCAAAGACCTCAGTTCCACACCAAGCCTGTGGTCACCACCACACATTCCAGGGGAAACAGATAGATGCTGGGATCTCTAAACAGCTAGGGTTTAAATACCGGAAGAAATAAATCAGTTTGGGGTTTGAGAAAGAAGGAGGAAGAGGAGGAAGAAGAGAGCTGGGGGAGGGTGGGTGGGAGAAGGAAGGGGAGAATGGAGGAAGGAAGAAGAGAAGGGAAGGAGAAAGAAAAAAGAAAGTAACAAAGTACGGCATTGAATGGACTCTGTTCACATCAGTATTTCATCCTTGGCGACTGTGCACTTGGAGTTATTTACTATCCGGGTGGGATTTCTCAATAGTGTCTTGTGCAGGATTCCTCTGCACTCCTCGGTGGAGAGCCAAGACTCCTCCCAGCCAGGAGGCTCAGTCCCGGTCCCCTTGAACCCTTTCCAGGGCCCTGTTTCTCTGGCCAGGGGCCAGGGGCTCAGACATGCATCTGCTCTCTCAGTGCAGAAACCAAGTACCTTTGTACAGATGGGAAGCTGGACTCTTTGGTGCAAGTCTGGGAGAGATACTCACCCGAGCTGGTGTTCTCTAGACAATAGCATGGCACCAAGTTGTAATTCATCTCTTCACTAGCTCTGTGATTTGAGACAAATACTTCACCTCTCCAAGGCTCAGATTTCCTTCTCTGATAAAGGGCATAGAACTAGATCTTTAAGGTCCTGGAAAGTTCTAGAGTGCTGTGACTTCTCCTAGGTGAGAAAAAGAGGGGAGCTTTGTCTGTTTTCCTATCTGCCCTTCTCTCCCTCCCTTCCTTCCTCCATGCTCCTCTCTTTCTCCTTTTTCTTTCTGTCATGTGCCAAGATTTTAACTCACAGGCTGCTCTAGCTGAAATTAGTAACTTAGATATATTTTTTTTAAATCATCCTGAATAGGAGCCAGAAAAATGATCTCTGAAAAGCTGTGACCATTTTGTGATGCTCTTCGATGAGGAAACTGGAGGACCTCTTTGCAGCCGTGGCTCTCCCTGTCCTGCGACAAATCTGTTTACAAATCTTGTTCTAGAAAAGTCGCCCCTGCCATGCAGAAGGTTTAAGTGGAGGTGTTCAGCAATGGTTTGGGAGGGCAAGCCATTTTTATTTCATACGAGATGTCAGTCGGTCATTTTGCAGTGGGAGAGGCTAAGTCAGGGCTCTCCCTGTCCCCAGTGGGGCCTGGCAGGGACCGGCAGAGGGAAATGGATGTAGAACATGCTATTAACTGTGCCTTATCCCAGGGGAAATGGAGATGGTCCTTGAAGGCCCGTTTCAGACTTGCGTGCATGTGAGGAGACATGGAGAGCAGCTGAAGGAGCTGGTGTCATGAGAGATTTTTGTGGACTTGTGAGTGGAGCAGGGCTTTTTGGGGATCCATTGAAATTATAGCTCCATGTACACAACCCAGTCCCTTTCCTCCCCGGCCATACAGACAGCAGGGGCAAGCTGGGACAATGGTGCCGAAGTCCCTGGACGCTGTGCATTTTGTGTGAGCTAGAAACAAACGTTTGATATAAAGCCTTTGAGATCCAGGGGTGTTGCCATTATAGACACCTTACAACCTGATACAACCTGAGCTTACGCAGACAGACAACCCACAGGGCAGTGATGGCACCTGTCTACTGTGAGCATGTGACATGTTCCCGTTGAGGGTGTAAGAAAGAACTGGAAGAGCTTGATACGAGGAACTGGGACCCTGCCATCAAGCTAGGGGAGCCAATGGTGTAAATGTGACCTTGCTTGGACACAGAGCTGGCGTCTTTGGTGTATTCTGTCTCTGTGAACCTTGACATTGATTGACTCCTTGGAGGAGAGGAAACTGAAGCTGGGGTTTGAGCCCAGGAAGATCTCTCTTCCCAGCAAGTTCTTCCCATCAAGGGACATTGAATCTGTCCTTTGTTGCTCTCTGCTCTGCTCCCTCCGCCTGCACATGCATCATTCTGATACATTATAACCTTGGATTGTGAGTAAATTGCTTCTGCAAGTGTTCCGCAAGACGAGCAAACACTTCTAATAAATTTTAACGTGATCAATGAGTGATGTCTTGCAACACAAGTAGTCTGTGATGCCAAATGTCACATGATCACAACTGAACCAATGGTTCTCACAATTCGCTTTGATATAGGAGGGCTTTGGATTACAAGCACATTTCCAGAACAAATTATGCTGGCAAACCAAGGTTTTACTGGTTTGCATTTAATATATGCATAACCATAGCACATTATGTATTTTACTAGCACTACTTTCCTGACCAAGACCCTGTCATATTCATGGCATATGAAGCAACGATTAATGGTTTGGAATACCTCAAGCTTGGGTCTTCTTCCTATGAGAAATGCTTGGAGATTGAAAACCCTTGAGCTCTTGCTCCGAACCCATGGGAACTAGTAGAATTGAGAGGGGTCCAATTGTGGAGAACTTTGCTTTTCCTTGGAAATCTCATCCTTTAAACAATCTCCAGTGTTTAAGTGCCACACTCCAATGATGTACTCTAGACTGGTAACTCCAATAATGTACTCTAGTCATTAGCAAACATGCGTGGGTTTTTGAGGTTTAGATAAATGTCAGTCAATAGGAGACAGGAACGATGTAGATGGCAGGTGAATGGTGTCGGGACTCCACTTCTGTGTTCATCTGCCATTTGCACAGAGCTTGGCTTACCTATGCTGACTGTGGTCTTCATGGGAGATCCGCTCCCCACTTACATACCTTGCTGGCTGACCATTGATGGAAGGCAAATTTGCTTTTTGGTTTTTGGATTTTGAATGTAGCATTCAAGGCCTTTTGGAAGCTTGGCCTGACTTTACCCTCCTGTGCCCTTTCCCCACTCCTCCGTGTACTTAGTGGCATTTCAAGCCACAAGAGTGCCAGCCACACCAGCCAGGATTCCCAAACAGACCATAATATTTCACACCTCTATGCCTTTTTGGCTCAAAATATTTTCCTGTTGTTGGTCCAGTGGCCTATATGACCTTCAGACCCCAGCTGATACACACCTTTTGGATTTAACCCCATAGGTAGAAAACACCTTCACGACATCTCTGAAGCACTTTTTAAGTGTGTGCAGACCTTACCAGTGTCATGGTCATCCTGGCTAAAGTCTCCAACCAGGCACAAAGTCTGTGTCGCCTTTGTCTCCATGTCTTTCTTCTACCTCACGCAGTCCTGGCCTCATAGCAGGTGATCAACAAGGGTTTGCTACAAGAATATTTGAGTAGCTAGTAGAGAGTGGCTAAATTATCGTGTTCCTCCACCTTCCTCATTTAATATTTCATTCTCTACCTTTAGAAGAGGACTTGCTTCTGAATCCTGTGGTACCAAGTGTAGGGCAAGGGGAGCTCTCTGCCCTGGGTGTCGGCGCTGATGGGCACATGGTCTGTACAGAGTTTAAAACCAATAGTGAAAGCAAGTAAAGTAGTTCTGCTTTGTATTACTCCCATGCACTGGTAATGCATTAAACTTTATCACATCAGTGATAAAGTATTCTTCCATACAGACCATTGTTACCTCCTTCCCCCACTGGATAAGCCACTGTCTGGCTCGCTCATGACCTCCTCCCCTCTGCAGACTGCTTCCATCCTGCACCCTGGTTCTGTCGGGCTTTCTCCTGAAGTTCATTCATTTAGTCATTTGACAAATATTCATACAGTTATAGTAACATGGCAGGTATCAGTACATGATGATGAACAGGAAGGAGGCATTCCAGATCTCCTGGAGCTTGAATTCTAGTTGGGGGCCCAAGAAACAAAATGAGCATGCATGTATGCACACACAGTTTTAGGGGTTACCACTGCTCCTAGGATAGCATCCCAGGATGATGTGGTCATGGTGGGGGAGGGGCGCCCTTAGATAGGGTTGTCAGTGCCAGTAAGGGCATCTGGGGCAGAGTAAGAAGATGTGGGCTAAGGTCCGAGTGGTGTGAAAGAGCCAGACACGTGAAGTGCAAAGCCCTGAGATGGGAAAATGTGCTGTAGGACAACCCAGCAAAGCACCTGCAAGGGACTATGGGCCTGATGTGTCTGCTGTCTTCTAAATCCCCTACTTGGGTTTATCTCTTCTCTGCTGTGCTCCACACACACTCCTGATCTGTTATCTGGGTGCAGAGCAAACCCTGGCAAAGAAATAGTATATGTTCAGTCTCCACACCGTTTTTCCATGGTAAGTTGTGGGTTATAGAGCTGGGCATAGGAGTCCAGACGGAGGGGTCAGCATCTCCCCACTAGGCATCAACTCTTCTTCTCCTTGATAAGGACTGGATGAATGAAGGATGCAGGTCTGATAGCTCTCTGTTGCATCTGGTACTGTGGTTCAGAGATTTTGACTCCATTCAGTCACAGAGCTCTCTGACATTATCTCATGTAATACCTTGATTCAGTAGCTAAAACAAGTAAAGCCCAGAGAGGTTGAGTTTCTTACTTGAAGTCACATGGCTATACAGTGGCAATGCTTGAGCTAACATATATATTATCCTTCCTTAAGCAGCGATCAAATGCTGAACACACTGAACATGGACTATCATCCCTCAAGCATCTTAGATGTTAGAGAAAAGAGAATGAGGTAAGGGAACTTAATTAGGTGGCTTTTGATAGAAATGTTAAGAGGAAAATCTCTTTTCTTTCTGTATCTCACATTCTCAAGATGCATATACTTTTCAAAATACACAGGTCAAGTTTTCATAGGCACTTTGAGAGGCCCTTACTGATGTGGGTTAGATTTTTTAAGGTTATTTATTTATTGAGACATAGAAAGTGCAAGTCAGGAGAAGGGCAGAGAGAGGAGGAGAGAGCATCTCAAGCATGCTCTGAACTGCCAGGGCAGAGCCCAACGTGGGGGCTCCGTCTCATGAACCATGAGATCATGACCTGAGCCAAAGTGAGACACTTAACCAACAGAATCACCCAGGCGCCTCTGGTGTAGGTTAGATTTTGATTTGATATTTTACAAGTATCAGATCCTTTTCTGTCCCTTTTTTCCTTTTCTCTGCCTTCTCCTTTTCCCCATGCCCCCCTTCCTACCATTTTTTATTGGTTGTTTAAAATGAAAAACTTAATAGCATTAAAGATGTATAATTCATCTTCTGAGGAAGCCTGAGCACAGTCAATTGAGGACAAATTAAGTCTATCATGCTTCATACGACACACTCAGAGAGCATGTAGCCTCACAAAGCTACACACACAGGAGTGTATTTTCTTATGAAGTGGCAAGGACTGGAAATATAATTAGGTTATTAAAAGATTCAGAGAAGTTTTTGAATGGAAGGTATATAAAAGATGTGGAGCTCAGTGGCATATGTAGGGAAAACCCTCCATTGGAATTTGATTTTTCACCAAATGCCTCTCAAAATATTTTTCACAAAAACTTCAGCTTGAAGGTGGCAGTGTCCAGATTTTTAGGTCTCTGTTGAGTTCTTAGTCCTTGTGGACTTGAAGAGATGCCATTTGGAAGATGTGTGAGACCCCTTCTGTCTGACTGCAAGGGATACAAAAAGGGGGCTTCCATCACCTGGATAAAGAAGAACTTTCTATCAGTGAGGGACAGTCTATGGGAGTCAGGCTACTGGTAGGAAATAGATAACAAACTTAAGTTGGATAACTTGAGATGGACTTATTAATGGAACTAACTACAAAGGTATGGGGGGGCCTGTGGGAAAAATACAAAGAACAATGTCATCATTTTGATTAATAAAAAGGAAAGGGTAAGACAGTCACAAGTACCCTCTGTGAGAAGCAGTGACTTCAGTCAGGGACCTGACTATTTTATATGACCCTTAGGGCAGGAAGCAAGGCAGTGAGTAGTCTGACTTCTCTCATCCCACCCACATTATCCTGCTGGATGTTGCCTAGATCTATTGGCTAAATACAACTAGAAGCAAGAATACATTCCACAGAGATGAGCCTCGCGGAGAGAAGCACAGGGTGGAGAAGAATGAAGAGTACCTCTAGAGCCAGACAGAGGGTAGACTGAACCCAGTCCAAGAAAGGAAGAGCCGACCTTGTGAAACACTCTGCTTTTCATCACTGCTGAAGAGAGGTTGAAGGGCCATTTCTTTGGGAAACCTAAGCAGAGGTGGTGTGTGGACCAGATGGCTTAGAGTGTTCCATTTACTTCAGAGACTTTGTAATTCTAGGGTACCTCAACTCAACTAGAAGCCCATAAATAACCAACACAAGTGCAATTGCGTATTATGGTCACTAGCCTCAAGTCAGGAAAATTGAGTTCTTTTTCCCTTTTGTAGAGCATTAACCTTTTCTGGCATCCATGCTGATTTTCTGCAGAAGATTTTTACAAAGCAATAAAATCAATGGTATATTTAATTGAAGTGTGAAGGAACGTTGATGATCAACAAGCCCAGCCTGGGATGAATATGTAATTGGAGCTCTTTAAGTTTCACCCAAAGACCAGGGTGCATGATAAGTACATTTTAATAAGAGCTAACATATATTAAGTGCTCACCGTGTGCCAGGCACCAAGCTATGAACTTTATACTAACTCATTTAATCCTGCCAAGAGTTTTTTGAGTGAGGGACTGTCATTGGTTTCTTCTTCTTATCTATGCCCTGAGCAGCCATGGAAAGGTACTACTCAGACCTCTCACTGTAGAAAGCACAATTTGCTGATAATCCCAGATGCTGTCCCTTCAAATCCACTACCATGGCTGATAAAAGCACACTTCCCCTGGGCTACTTCCAACCCAATGGCCAAGTAGGGCAGAGCACTCCATGTCCATTCCAATGAGATACAAGACTCCTCAAATACGAGATTCACCCAAGGATGCCTATTAGCCCAGTCAAACTTTCCCTGAAACCGTGCTACAAAGATCCTGCCTCCTCATCAATTCTCCTCTCATCGTTCACAGATATCAGCCCCCATAGAATTCTGTAGGTTTTCCCTACTTCCTCCTGCTCCATCCTCTCTATGGATTGAATCGGGACCCCCTCCACCATTCAGATATTGAAGCTCTACCCACCCCCCATGTCCCATGTGAGCATGTCTGGGAATAGGCTCTTTAGGAGGTAATTAAGATTTAATGATGTCACAATGGTGGATCCCTAATCCATAGAACGGTGTCCTTATAAGAAAAGGAGGAGAGATATCGTACTCTGTTTCTCTCTGCCATGCAAATACACAGCAGGAAGGGTCCATCTGAGAGTCAGGAAGTGGGTTCTCACCAGAATACCGAATGCCCAACACATCCAATCTTGGACGTGACAGTCTCCGGAAGTTATGAGAAAATAGATTTCTGTTGCCTAAGTCATCCAGTCTGTGACATTTTATTATAGCAGCACCGAATGACACTAACACACTCCTTCAATAAATGTCTTAACGTGTCTAGTACCATATTGGCATTGGCATTGGACCCAAAGGAACACATGTATCACCAGGAATTTCAGGTCATTGCCCAAGTTCATACACCAAGGGTGGGCAAAACTGAGGCTCGAGGCAGTTGGACTCAAGGCTCTACCTGCTTACTCACTGAGCTACCTTGCCTTAAGTCAGTGAGTGGCTTGACTTGCCTCGGGGCACTTTTCCGGGAGCAACTTCTAGCCTCAATTAACCAAAGCAGTTCTGCTGCTATCTATCTTGTCTGACTTGAAGTCAGACACCCATATCATCCTCCTGAGACTTCTTCACTCCAGCAAACACCTCTAGTACTTTCTTCTCATTGTGTGATGACACAGGGCACAGATGCCTCCTGCTCTCCAGAGGCAAGTTAGACAGACGTGAGCATAAATGGGTTTCAACATTTCCCAGCTGTGAAACCTCAGACACACTAACTGCCATGAAACTTTGTTTAATTATATGGGCGGGGGGCGGGGGGAAGGAATATGCATTCCTAACTATTGGGTCCTTGGAGGACTAAGTGAGTTAACATTTAAGGACTTAGGAATCAGCTAAAGCATAAAGCCATTTATAAATAATATATCCTACCCTCATTTGGATGCATCTTTTGGTTTACTTGAACCATTGGCTCATAAATCTATTGCTCAAAAATGCATAAAATATTTTCACGTGTGATGGTGGCCTTTTCTACTCATCCCTTCTGGTGAGATTTTCAATAGACAAACTCAGGACGTTCCATTCAGAAGCTCTGCCTAGAACTGACATTTTTCCATATGTTCCTATGAATCAAAAACAAGCATTCTTATTTCCTAGCTTGGTTATCTCATTCCCAGAGTTTCTCATGAACTTGGTCCTGACTAGCACCTGAGTTATTGTCACTGTCCTGTGTCAGAAGTTGCTGTTTCTGGGTTGGGGACAGGAAGAGTTAAGGAAGTCATTCTTTCTCACTATGATCTGATCTTCAATGAAGAGTTTTCTGCTCTCAGCTACCTCTAATCATTCTTTATCTGAACCCACGTTCAAAAGTTAAAAACAGGGGCGCCTGGGTGGCTTAGTCGGTTAAGCGTCCGACTTTCGCTTAGGTCATGATCTCGCGGTTCGTGGGTTCGAGCCCCGTGTCGGGCTCTGTGCTGACTGCCAGCTCAGAGCCTGGAGCCTGTTTCAGTCTGTGACTCCCTCTCTCTCTGACCCTCCCCTGCTCACGCTGTCTCTCTCTCTCTCCTAGAAATAAAAAATTTAAAAAAAAAAGTTAAAAACAAACGAACAATTGCTGGGGCACCTGGGTGGATCAGTTGGTTAAGCATCTGACGCTTGATTTCGGCTCAGGTCAGGATCTCAGGGTTTGTGAGGTTCGAGCCCTGCATCAGACTCTGCATTCACTGTGTGGAGCCTGCTAGGAATTCTCTGTGTCCCCCTCTCTCCGGTCCTCCCCCACTCACTCTCTATTTCTCTCTCTATAAAGCTAAATAAACGTTAAAAAATTGTTTAAGTCTTTCTTAAAATGGAAAATGAGAAGTAGTGTCCCATCCTGGGAATAGAATGGCCTTCAGGGCCCTAGGTGAGAACTAGGTCTGATGCTAATGAGCTGAATTACCTGAGGTGATTTCCTGAACTTCTCTGTGTTTATTTTCTGCCACTAGAGAAGGAGAATGAGCTTCCTCCTCCTTAGACTTTCATCAGGGATGAAATGCGATTGGGCACCTGAAGACCGCTGTGCCAAAATGCAGAAGCCCCCATAGGAATGGTCACCGGTACTGTGCATGTACGAGCCTGCTATTTTCGTGACTCTGGCATCCACACTATCTCTTCTCATTTCAACCTGGTAGAAGTTCAAAGCTCTTCAGGGTTTCTGAGAACTTCTAGTTGGGAATTTCCACTGTTTAATTCCTCCAGAAAGTCTAGGATGGCCTGTTGGAACTTGGACATTCCACTCATGATTAATATCATTAGAAGACGCTGTTAACAGGCTTTTTGTTCTTTGTTTGTTTTAAGTGAAACGAATCGTTAATTCTCTCCATTAAATGTAAGTTTTGTTGAGAAATCAAATTTTAGGTCTCAGGTAGTACTCCTTTGGCTGTGTTTATTTCCTTGTTTAACTCATCTTCACAGAGATCCTTTGGAATATATGAGAATGCCTGGAAAGTCCCACTGGGTTGTCCGTTGGTTATTACCTGCATTGCCAAACACCTGCGGTAGGTACGGTTTCCTGTTACTGTAAGTTCTGAAAGAAGGCCGCTATTCTCTGAAGAACAGTATGCTTTATCTGATTATTTCTGAAAAGTGATCTTGTTGAATATGTCAGCATGTCTAAAAAGCTTCATTTTAATATTTGTTTTCTAGGTCATTTCTTCACGTGTGTCCAAATGACAAGCTCTTCTGTTGACAAGCATATGTGTGTGCTTGTGAGACACTATGATTCCTTCACAACACCAAGCTTCTGGAGCATTTTGGCCCCCAAGGAGGTGACCACATCATGGTCAGATGCACCCATGGCTGGGGTGCAAGGACTCTGTGACATGTTATAACAGCTGGCTTTCATGAACCATAAGTTTGTGCTAATGGCTTTATTACATATTGCATACAAAGAAGTATGACAGTTCGGACTTCTTTCCCACAAGTGTCATCCACTGAAAAATAAACTAAAGGGCAAATAAAATATTGATTTTAGGCCTCTGAGAAGAATCTGTAAACGTCAACCCCTGCCTTTGCCCTTCTGACACCAGGCTCCTGAGTGGACTTGGGACATCTTTCTAGAACAAGACACGTGTCTGTGTCTGCAGTATTTCTGCTCAAGGCAGGACAGGCATCAGCAGCCTCAGGCCCTGACTCCAGTGGGAGTCTAGCAGAGTGGTAATAATCCTAGAATTGTGCCTCTGTCACTCGTTAGCTCTTTGAACTTAGGCAAGTTAACTCATCATCTGTAAAATAAGAATATTCCCACTTTCAAAGTAAAATTCCAGTTTACTTTGAGGACTAACTGGCACATTACATGTAAAGTGTGCAACCCATAATAAGCCATCAATGAATATAATTTATCATCATCATTATTTTTCCTCTCCCTCCAGGTGGCCCCTGTTACTGAGTCAAAACTCATCTACTCTGTTCCAAGCCTGCCCCCATTCTTGTATAAAGCATTATGACTGACATGCAGGGTTGGACTTCACGGGGCTGGGCTGAACCTCCTCACTTCTTGGTGACTTTGGAAATTTATCTCATCTGCAACTTACGTTCTCATTGTGAAAGAGGTGTCTTGTCACCATTAGTGGTGCCGTAAAGAGTACATGAGCTAATTTATGTGACATGTTCAATAAGGCTCCCAGGCAGCATTGGTACTCAATACTTTCTTATTCTATTTTTATTTAATTTAATTTATGAAAATGAGTGTAGGGGCTTCTGGGTGGCTCAGTGGGTTAAGCGTCCGACTTTGGCTCAGTCATGACCTCATGGTTCATGACTTCAAGCCCTGTGTCAGTGCAGAGCCCGGAGCCTGCTTTGGATCCTGTGTTTGCCCCTCTGCCTCTCGCTCTCTGTCTCTCTCTCTCAAAAATAAATAAACATTTGGGGCGCCTGGGTGGCTTAGTCGGTTAAGCGTCCGACTTTGGCTCAGTCATGACCTCATGGTTCATGACTTCAAGCCCTGTGTCAGTGCAGAGCCCGGAGCCTGCTTTGGATCCTGTGTTTGCCCCTCTGCCTCTCGCTCTCTGTCTCTCTCTCTCAAAAATAAATAAACATTTTAAAAAATTTAAAAAAATTTAAAAAAAGAAAGCAAGTGAAAAACTGAGTACCATCTTGGTAAAAGTTTTGAACCAACAGTATATTGGGTCTGGTCTTTTAAGAATCCCTCTCTTGGGTCCACATGCTGGGATCACTCTTGCCTCCCGGGTAGCATCAGCAGGTAACTAATTCATCCCCTAGTACTGTGTTTGTTTTCGGCTTTGTCTTTGCTTTTTCCTGGCCACTGTTCTGAGGACTGGAGCTCCCACATTTCTTTGGAGGCTGGAGGACAGAGCAGGCATCGTCACCTCTGCCCTTACTGCTTTTCATAGAACATCACAATTCACAGAGGGGCACTAAGTACATTAAAATGAGCAAAAGTGAAACTCTGCTAAATAAATATCCATAAAGCACAATTTGCTAAATGAAATTCTGTACTAAGTGAACACGCATAAAATAAGACCTCATTGAACAGGTACAGAGTTTAACCAAGTTATAAAATTCATTAACCAGTGAGTACACTCATCTATTAACAAATTAATTAGCTTTCCCTACTTTAAAAATGAATTCATAGTGGAATGGCTTATTATACTGATCTTTCCTCATTGAAGACTATTCATACAGGAACATCGGGTGTGGAGAGAAGGAAGGTACAGCTCGCATTTTTTCCCTAATCTTTTCCATTGGTCTACTGATAAACTCAGTCTTCACTGAAGACCCTTATGTCATCGTACAGTCAGGAAAAGACACAGCATGTTTTGGGTTCGTTTTTTTGTTTGTTTGTTTGTTTGTTTTTGACATTTACTAAATGTCAATGAACATACTTCATTTTCAGAGGAATCCTGGTGGGGGTAGAAATCATTAACCATCTTAATTGGCCTCAACAAGGTTATGTGCGAGGAGTCCATCTCAGAGCAGGAATTTGACCAAGGGCTGTCTGACTTGAAGCCTGGGCTCCCTCTACTTCGCACCCTGCCAAGCCCCAGTCCTAACCCGAAACAGCCCTTACTGACGGATGTTAGACAAACTCTTAGAACAAATCTGCTCTACAGGTGTTTGTCTAAGTTCAAAGAATTGCTGCCCAAACCTGAAGTCTTGGAACAGTGTCCTTGGCAATTTTACTATCCTCACCTCAGGGTGCTGATTTGAACATGGCTTCCTTACATTGGAATATCTCTAGGTTCAAGTTAAGGGGAACCCTGGGGTCCTCTTCCTTCACACAAGCTAGAATCAACTGGGTTCAACTTCTTGAAGAGAAACAATATAGGCATGTAAAGAATGTCAAGGTGATTGTGGGTCATAGGAATTCAGTGCTTGGTATCTACCACCTGTTCACTCCCCTTTTCCCCTCATAAATGTAGAAACTGAACTGTCTTTTTTTATTGGCCAATTTGAGCAGCTTGGAAGAAAGAATGCTTTATCCGTATTTCAAGCCAAAACCAGAGCTGTTATGGGATGAAGTGTGACTCCTAAAATTCATGTGTTGAAGTCTTGAAATCCAAGACCTCAGAACGTGACCTCCTTTGGAGACAAGGTCCTTACAGAGGTAATCAGGTTAAAGTTAGGTCATTAGGTGGCCCTAATCCAATGTGACTGGTGTCCTTACAAAAAGGGATTTTTTTAATGTTTATTTATTATTTATTTTGAGAAACAGAGTATGCACAAACCAGGGGAGGGGCAGAGAAAAAGAGGGAGAGAGCGAGGATCCCATGCCGGCTCCTCACTTCCAGCTCAGAGCCCCAAGCAGCTCTCAAACTCACCCGAAGTGGGGCTGGAGCTCACCCAATGTGGGGCTTGAATTCATGAACCATGAGATCATGACCTGAGCCAAAGTCAGACACTCAACCAACTGAGCCCAGGTGCCCCTGGCAACAGGATCTTTAAAGAGGAAATGAAATTAGAAGGACATCATGGGGAGAGCCTCATCCAGTAAGACCGGGGTCCTTGTGAAGAGGGAATATTTGGAGTTGGGAAAGCCCGGAGGTCAGAGCACATGAGGAGACTTAGGTAAGCAATGGCCATCCAGGAGCCAGGGAGAGAAGCCTGACACACATCCATTCCTCACAGCCACAGATGGAGCCGACCTTCCCGAACCCTCAGTGTGGAGTCTAGACTCCAGAAACTGGGGGAGAAACTGTTTCTGTTGCTTAAATCACTCAGCTTGTGGTGCTTTGTTACAAGGGCCCTACGAACTGATACAGCAGGGCTTGAGGATCTCGTCCTGCTCTGCCCCTGAGCCAGTCTCCTCTTCTTCTACCCGCAAAGCTCCGGCTTTATCCCGTGTCAACACTGTCCTCCACCTCTGACCGCCAGCCACTCCTGCTACAGTGCTCATCCTGGAGCAGGCTCTTCATAAATATTTATGGGCTAGATTTCATTTGCAAAGAGCACAGATCAGAGCAAGGAATCTTAGGAAACTCAAGGAAAGTTCCACTGGTCCTGCCTGGGCCACACCTCAGAAGGATGTGTTGCTAAATAAGGGCTCAGAGGAAGGTCATTCTGCATCCTAAAAATAGTATCAAGAAACAGCTCTAGGGGCGCCTGGCTCAGTGGGTCAAGTGGTCGACTCTTGATTTCAGCTCAGGTCATGATCTCAAGGTTCCTGAGTTTGAGCTCCGCATCCGGCTGTTGCTGACAGTGCAGAGCCTGCCTGTGATTCTCTCCTCTCTCTGCCCCTGCCCCATTTATGTGCACATGCGTACACTCTCTCACTATCTCCCTCTTAAAATAAATAAATAAACTTAAAAAAAGAAATTGTTTTCTTTGTAATGTTTTATTTATTTCTAGGAGAGAGAGAGAGGGAGACAGCATGAGCAGGGGAGGGTCAGAGACAGAGGGAGTCACAGACTGAAACAGGCTCCAGGCTCTGAGCTGGCAGTCAGCACAGAGCCCGTCGCGGGGCTCGAACCCACGAACCGCGAGATCATGACCTAAGCAAAAGTCGGACGCTTAACCGACTAAGCCACCCAGGCGCCCCAAAAAGAAATTGTTTTTTAAAAAAGAAACAGCCGTAGGAAAAGTGATTAACCTGGTCTTTGCTGTTTTGTTCTGCATTTGCTGTCGGTTGTTGGTAACTCTTCAAATGGGAGACGTTTGTAAAAGATGATTACAGGGGTTATGTCCTATTTCTAAATGCCACAGTGGACTTGAATAGATGTCCTTTCTGGCATCTTGGAGGACTTTCCTTGGGGTTTCAGTCAGCATAACTTGGGCTCTCTTCCCCTGTTCCCCAGGTGGCTAGGCCTGAGTAATATTGTAGGTGGAAAAAGTTTGTGCAATGTTTACTTGCCTGCATTGCAGGAAATTACATTGCCTAGAGTGACTACATTTTTTTCTGGAATTGGCAAAACTTGGCTCATTTAAGATTTTCCATTTAGAATGATCATAATCTCAATGGAGACTTTCACCACATTAGAGCGCATTTTCCTGTGTTTTGAGGTGTTATGCCTGAGTCGCGAGTCCCCAGAGACCTCAAGGAGGAGACACCGATGCAAGTACATAAGGGTCTTTATTACAAGCTCAAGCAGGAGCTCACCCATCAACCGGCACAGTGGCAGCAGAGTGAAGCCCCGAACAATAGCAAGCAGGGTTTTTATGGGGTAAGGGACGGGGGTGTTACAGTGCACACCTTGTATGCATAGCATCATCACATAAGCACCAATCATAATTGTACAACACCCATGGCAACAGTTTTGACCATTCAGTATCTGTGAGGTGTTCATTACTTTTGGCAGGACCCAATCATGACCCTTGAGAATCTTTTGAAAATTACCAATTATGAGGCGAGTTTAAAGGGCCTACGTAGGGTTCAGGCAAGTGGTGAGTGATTGACAGAGTAGTTATCTATAGTCCCCAGATCCTGACTCAGACCTCAGGGATGTTTCTCCTGTCTTTTTTAGCTTCCTTTGATTGGCTGACTTGAGGGTAGTCCAGCTGGACTTTTTTTTTCCTGGAACTAGGGCTACATGCAGCCCGAGGTTGCTCTTAATGGAGGCCTTAATCTCAAAATGGCGTTACTTAGGCTCTTCAGAGGTAGGATCATTCTTTTCTGAAAAATTATTTTCATATTTGTATCTTGGGGGATCATCTAATGTACCATTATGCTGGTATATAAGACCTTACCTTTGGTTGTCTTGGGCTAATATTCTTCTGGAACTCCGGTTTCTTCTTGGAGATCGCACATGTCGGAATCAATATTTGAAGTCAGAGGAGTTTTGTTAGAGAGGGATGGTCTATTGTCACCTAAGTCATAAACACAGTGATGGCACATGTCCTTGATTCTCAGCCTTGGTGGGTGCTGAGCACAGTCCTTCAAGAGAGACCTGGAACTGAATCTTGCTGTTTTAGTTGGCTAGGGCCGCCATGCCAAAGTACTACAAAATGAGTGGCTTAAACAACAGAGATTTCTTGTCTTGCTATTCTGGAAGCTAGAAGTCCAAGATCAAACTGTCAGCAGGATTGCTTCCCTCTGATGACTGTGAGAAAGAATCTGTTCCACACCCAACTCCTGATGTCTGGTGCTTTACTGACAATCTTTGGAGTTTCTCCAGTGTATGGAAGTATCACCCTTATCTCTGCCTTCACCTTCATGTGGTGTTCTCCCTTGTGTGTATACCTGTCTTTAGACCTCCTCCCCTTATGAGGACACCAGTCATAGCCAGAGCCCACCCTAATAACCTCATTTTAATCTAATTACCTCTGTGACGACCCTGTCTCCAAATATAGTCACATGTGAGGTATTGGGCATTAGTACCTCAATGTGGGGGGAGAAACACAATTCAACTTTTTTTTTAATGTTTATTATTTATTTATTATTTATTGAGAGAGACAGAGAGAGAAAGAGGCAGAGAGAGAGACAGAATCCCATGCAGGCATCATGCTTCTTAACCCACTGAGCCACCCAGGCACCCCCACAATTCAAGTTTTAACGTCTGACATTATAGTGACCAGTTCTGTGGCTGAGACAGTCCCTTGACCTTTCATGTCGCCTCACATGTGATAGGAAGCAAGTACTACACACCTCCCAGGGGTAGGTGAGAATTTCGAATGAAATATGGAAGAGTGTTTTGGGACCGTCTAAGTGCTGCCTGTGGTTCTAAGGCCAGGGCAGTGCCACCATGTCACAGTAGAGCATGCATGTTAGAACATGAGGTAGTTGTCATGGAGCCCATATTTCAAATCCCAATAAGTGAAGTGAACAACTTTTGACAAGTGTCTTCTATGTGCCAGTGTGGTGCTAGGTGATACTTCTGGGGAACTCAGGTTTATCTGGCCCTGTCAGAAAAGGGTTCAGTTGATTGGATGGCAAGCATCTACTTGCTTACCCTGGACATATTCTTGTTCTTGACTGAAAGAGAAGGAGGAAGCAAGTGCATTGGGGGATTCATAGCGACAGCCATGGTTTCTGTCTATAGGTCAAACTTAGGAATGGAAGGAACCCTTCTCTGGAAGCATACTAGGGACCTGAAGTCTGCACCAGACCCTTCCCCCCCCACCCCTTGCACTGGGGTACATGAGGATTTATAGATTAGAGGTTCCCTGGAAGGTGTTTGTCTAGCAGGGCTGTGTTAACATGTAACGACAGCAAGGGTGGGTGCCAGGGAACACACACCAGGAGGCGCGTGCATGGGCTCCCGTGTTCCTGATGTCACCAGTTCACTTATGAGCACCTTACAAAGGAGGCTGCTCAGAAAATTCCCAAAAGGGGCGCCTAGGTGGCTCAGTGGGTAGCCCAGGTCATGATCTCACTGTTTGTGAGTTCAATCCCCGTGTTGGGCTCTGTGCTGACAGCTCAGAGCCTGGAGCCTGCTTCCGATTCTATGTCTCTGTCTCTCTCTGCCCCTTGTCCACTCACTCTGTTTCTCTCTCTCTCTCTCTCTCTCTCAAAAATAGATAAATATTTAAAGGAAAGAATTAAAAAACAAATTTAAAATTTCCCCCAAATCTCAGATGGATGGAAGGTGCTCTCTGAAGGGTCCTGAGGTCAGAAGATTGTGCTAGAAAGTGGGGTCAATAATGCTTATATGACTCCATCTGCACCAAAAGCTGAGAAAGCTTGGAGGGATTTCACCCTTTCTCACATAATTTCAACATTACAGACTCTGTGAGGTAGTTACGATTTCTCATTCTAAAAATGCAGAGGTCAAGTATCTCCAGATAATTTATTTGTCTCCCCACATGGTCTGGGCGACATATACCCACAGTTTATACTTGTTTGTTCTCAATATTTTCTTTCAACCAATTCTATTGTACTTAAAGTTTTCTTGAGAAAACAATATGCATGAAATCAAGGGCCAGTACGGTATATACAGATTTAAAACTGCACATCAAAGGGCTCCTGGGTGGCTCAGTCAGTTAAGCATCCAACTTCAGCTCAGGTCATGATCTCACAGTTCGTGAGTTTGAGCCCTGCATCGGTCTCTGTGCTGACAGATCAGAGTCTGGAACCTGTTTCCAATTCGGTGTCTCCCTCTTTCTCTGCCCCTCCCTTGATTGCGCTTTCTCTCTCTCTTTCTCAAAAATAAATAAACATTAAAAAATTTTTTTAAATAAAAATGCACATAAAAATAAATACGTAATCATTAAAAATTAGAACCATCACCCAGCCATCCCACTCCTAGGTATATGCCTAAGAAAATGAAAATATATCTCCACACAAAAACTTTTATATGAGTATTTGGGACAGCATTACTCATCATAGCCCCCAAGTGGAAACAACTCAAATGGCCATCAATACATAAGTGAGTCAATAAAAGGTAGTGTATGTATAAATGGAAATACTTATTAATCCACAAAGAGTAATGATTCTACATTGGGGGTGGGCCTCCAAACCTCATGCTAGTGAAAGGTCACATATTGTTATGGTTCCTTTTCTATGAATTATCCAGAATAGGCAAATCAATGGAGACATCCCTTACCAGGGGTGAGGAGGAACAAAGAGTGATTTGATGGGTACAGGGGATTTTTATGAGATTAGAAAAAAGTTTTGAACCTAGAGGGAGATGGCAGTTGTACCAAATTATGAAAGTACTAACCATGCAGAATTGTACACTGTAACATGGTTAGCTGTGTGTTACATGAATTTTGGCTCAGTTAAAAAGTCACCATCTGTGTGTCATAAAATTGCCATGTGAATCCACAGAGGCATTAAGCATGCACATGAGGCAACACAGGCCTCAGGTCCCTTGCCCTCAGAGCAGGGTGACTGTGATTCAAATGTTGGTTTTTTGGCTCAAAGCTCTGCCCCACTTTGTCTGCGGTGACAACAGTGTTTGAAATGGAATGCCCAGTCTTTGCTTCGGTAGGATGTTCTTGGGCAGCAAGCTCTGCAATTGCATAGGAAGGGAGCTGTCAGGTCCAAGACGGAAACAAAGAAAGCCTTGGTGCCAAACTGGGGAAACTTGCCCCCAGCCAGAGCCACACAGGGAGCCCCTCAGTGATCGTCACCTCGGCTGACACCCTCAGTATCAGATGCAGCGATCATTGTTGGCAGATTGGAGGCACGAAGGAGAGCCTGTGGACCCTTCCTACCTAGCTAGTCAGACTGATGGACTCACTCCAGATGCACTGATAAGCCTTGTAATTCCAGTGGCTCCTGGCTGCTGGGGGTGGGCATAGTACTGCGATTTTAACAAAGGATCCCATAACCTCATGCCTTACATATTACACTTCTTTGCTTTCCAGTACAACTTTTCCAAAAGGCTTCCCAGCCTGTCGTCCTCTACCTCTTCCTGTCTCCCCCATTCGTCCATCCAAAGGTACCTGGATTCTGTTCCCAGCCCCGCACATGGTGTCTTCATTTTGGCATCGACCTTGCAGGAGGTCCTCTTGAGGAAGCCCTTCTACAAAAGACCTCCCACCCACACCCTCCCATTTGGGATGCTCCCTTCTTAGAGCCCTCGATACCTGTCTCCTGGGGCTTGTCTTCTCTGTCCCCTCCATTGGACTCTAAGCAAAGTGAGGCAGGGGAGATGCTTGTTTCATTCTGTATCCAAGGGCTCGGCAGTGCCTGCATCTTTCCTTTGGGGGAAGAAACTAATGAATACCTCCATTCATCCCAGTGGAAGAGTTGGATTCCATTCTCTAAGATACAAAAACAAAACAAAACAAAACAAAAAAACTTTGAAACAGGAGCAGTGGACTGTTGTCATGCTTTAAATTATCCAGGATAACATCCAAGCTCTGAAAATTTTAGTTGGAAATCTTCAAACGCTCTGTGGAAAGCTGACCTTGACTCCGGGAATCTCCTGTGTCATAAGAAAGTAGGTGTGTTCACCATGATGGAGAGACACACGGCCATCAGGCTGAGCAGGGTTTAATTTCAGCTCTATCACACAGTAGATCAGTGACCTAGAGTGACTGGGCCCTGGTTCCCACATCCATAAATTGTGGAAAATAACATCCTCATAGTAAATACTGACATAATACCCACCTGCCATTATTAAGCTAAATTAAATGAGATGGTGTACAGCCAATTTTGTTGTAATGTTCATTACGCGATGCACCATCATGCAATGAAAAACCCAGGGCTCAAGTGAAAAATGTGATTGTTGGCACAGCACTCCAAAATCTCATCACTGACCTATTTTAACCAAACAGATAGGAACTTAATAAAAATGGTAGCACAGCTTTACAAGTAGTAAGTGGATAGAAAATAAAATGCTTCAATAAACATGTTCCTTGACCTTGAAAAAGACTCAGTTTGGAGCTCGTGAGAGGCTGGAAAGTATATAAAACTGGGTGGATGGTTGAACAGTTTTTTAAATTATTTTTTAAGTTTATTTGTTTATTTTGAGATAAGAAGCCAGGAGGAGCGGAGAGAGAGGGAGAGAGAAAAAGAATCCCCCCAAAATGCCGCATTACCAGCACAGAGCCCGACATGAGCCTCAAACTCGTGAACTGTGAGATCATGACCTGAGCCCAAACTGATAATCAGGTGCTTAATCCACTGAGCCACTCGGGTGCCCCAAATTGGGTGGACAGTTGTAACACAGGATGTGGATAGGAGAATGTGGCTCATGCCCCACACCAGGGACCTGGGGGCTGGCAGGTGTCAGAGGTGTCTGATGCGTACATTTCACGTATTCCCACGTGGCTCTTTTCCTGTGGATGCAGTTTTCTTTATCTAGTGTTTCTTGTGGACCGAATTCCACCAAGCAAACACAAAATGTATGTTGTGCTCAAATTGATCCCTGATACATCAGTTGGGCTGGAAAACATTTGTGTTATAAAAATAAGCCTTGTATCAGAGCTGGATGTAAATAAAGTACACAAAGTGTCCCTGGCCTGCGATAAACATTCAATAAATGCTTTTTATTTTTCATTTTTATTTCCACCCCCGCCCACCCTATAAACTCTGATCTTCTTGAAGGCAGGCACCATGTTTTGCCCACATTTGTGCCCCCGGGGACTGGCATCTATTAACCAATCAATAAGTACTATTAGATGGTAAGGGCAGGATGGGCTGCAGCCTTTGGGGAAAAGACTGCTGTGTTTGACAGAGGCTCGATCACAAGGGGTGACACAGTCATCCTAATACCTGAGGACCTGCGGGTTAGTGCAGCTCCAGACCCAGCTGGCCCAGTGCTGGATCCTGAGCGCTGACCTCCCCAGGAGCTGCGCCAGCAGGTGGAGGGGCAAGTATCTCTCACACTGGGAAGTGGAGGGCTCCAGAAGTATGAATGAGCCATGCTGTAGCTCCTAAAGGAGTCTCAGAGGGGCACCTGGGTGGCTCAGTCAGTTAAGCATCCGACTTCAGCTCAGGTCATGATCTCAAAGTTTGTGGATTCGAGCCCCCATTGGGCTCTGTGCTGATAGCTAGCTCAGAGCCTGGAGGCTGTTTCAGATTCTGTATCTCCCTCTCTCTCTGACCCTCCCCTGCTCACACTGTGTGCCTCTCTTTCATAAATAAATAAAACGTTAAAAAAAATTTAAAGGAGTCTCAGAGAGGTGACAGTGTCACAAATTTGTTAAGTGACAGAGTCAGGAGTTGACCTTAGGAATAATTGTCAACAAGCCCTTGTTTCTTCCTTCACGTCACTATTTACCAATGCCTGGGACAAAGTCGTAATCGACAAGGCACTACTGTACTAAGGTGATCTTCCTACCTGGCATCCTTTTAAATTCTCAGCACCAACCCGTTATGTCAGATCGAAATCCTCCTTTTACCAATGAGAAAAATGAGCTCAGAGAAGGAAAGTGACTTGCCCAAGGACATGCACAAGGATATGGGAGCTGGCTTTTGTTCTTCTGCAGAGCAGGGCAAGGATGGAAAAGGCTGCCTGTCCTGTAGGGCAGGGGCGGATGGATGCGGGATGGAGAATAGACACCAAGTGCTGTCTGCTCTTGGCGGCGGCGCTAACTTTATCAGCACAGAACATCATTCTGTTCTTGCGCTAATAGAAGCATAAATATGGCCCCTCTCTGCAATGAGCAATTTCCTTGGCTCTGCTGACACAATGGGAAATATCCTTAGCAAGAAAATTAAATATTGGTGTCACAGGACTATTAGAGAAACAAATGGCATCGCGCACTTCCTCTTCCTGCTACATCCCCATCTCTCAGGCTGGCACGGAGCCCTGCACATGGGCCTGCTGTCCCAGCTCCCAAAGCAGAGATTTTTTGAGATGTCTGGAACTTCGTTTTGTAAGCTGATGCATTCATTCACTGTTTTGACACCCTTCTCTTTGAATCAGCTTGAAGTTTTCCCTGTGATTCACACATGTGAGTTCCAGTCTGGGCCTTGCCTCTGAGCAGCTATAAACTGAGGCAGGTCACTTACTCTCTCTGAGCTCCAGGTTCCTCTGGACCTGTGTCCTCATCTACATAATGGAGATCATCATCATCACTATCATCTGTCATCATGGAAATACCTCCTTCACTGGGTTGTTTTGAGAATTAGTTATGTTAACCTCTCAAGTCTAGCAAACACTGCATACAGTATGCAGACACTCAGGAATGCAACTTTCATTTGTATGTTTATTTATATATTTTGAGAGAGAGTGAAAGCAGGGGAGGGGCAGAGGGAGAGAGAGAGAATCTCAAGCAGGCTCCTCTGTCAGCACAAAGCCTGATGCGAGGCTCAATCCAAGGAATCTCAAGATCATGAACTGAGCTGAAATCAAGAGATGGTTAATCGACCCCTAACCAACTGAGCCACCCAAGTGCTCCAAGAATGTGATTTTCCTTTCTTTTCCAGGGGGTCCCAAGGCCTGTGTTCAGCAGTGTGGGGAGCACAGACAAGTGCCAAGAAGAGCCTTGTCTTCACAGAGTTCATTGTCTGGCCCACACAGGGACCCATGTGCCTGCCTCCCAGCCTGTATCTCAAGAGAATAATCAACTTCTGGAGTGTAAATAACCCTTTTCAGTGTCTGTTTTGCAACCACCACAGGGAAGTGTTTATAAATTTAGCATCCAAGTATTGAAAAAATACAATGACAAATGACTGTCATGAAGTAATAACAATTTAAAATGCGTCTGGGTTTTATGCCACAACAGAACATTAATATGCATTTGAAAAACAATATTAGAACTTATAAAGGTCCAGACATTTTATTTGGGATCGGAACAAAGTACAGTACATCTAGGGGTTTACGAGTTCTTAGCATTACTCCATAAGTCCCATCCCCATGGCCTACAGACTGAGAATTGTGTCATAAATCCAGTTCTGGAGAGATACCTGTCTCTCTTTCTCTTGACAAAAAACCAGTGACTGACAAGTTTTGTGAGAAGATGAAACCCCAAGAGAAATGAGGTGTCTGAAGCTGTATGACGGCACTCAGGGAGAAGACAACGAATCCAGTGCCTCAGTAACATGTGCAGAGTGCTCTCAGGACATTTAGGAACAGAGGTCGGAGCTTCCCCCCAAGTATATCACTGTGCAACAGTCACACACTTGGAAGGAGAGAAATATAGAAACTAATGCACTTTGGTAAGATCACCAAAAGTTAGCCAGTCATCTCTAAAGTACATGTGACATACACTTCTCTGTTGGAGGGTGGGTGTGGGGGGTGGATAAACATGATGGCAACACAGTCAACAATAGATGATTAAATTTTGCTTCTGCTTTGGCTCAAAATGCTCATGTTTGGCCACATCTAACATCTCAAGGCCTGCTGAAGTAGAAAACGGCGAGCTTCTGAGGGTAGGAGTACAAAACTCATCCGGAAATAATTGTTTAGTTGTCACTCTTGACTGATGCTCAAATGATTGTAGGGGCACAAAAAAGAAGTATGAGATGTGGTTTCTCGTAAAGATGGTGGTAAAGATTCGATGTTCCAGATGCGGGCTCATGCCGCAAAGATCAAAAGATCGCTTGCAAATGTTAAATCTTACACGTTGAAGGCATTGCTGTCACTCCGAGTCATAATCATCTTCCATTTGGATACAAGAATAGCTTCCTAATTGGTCCTAATTGGTCTCGTTACCTTCATCTCGCTTCCCTTTTCCCCAACCCCATTGTCATCATCCACCATCTATGCAACAGAGATATGTCATCAGATCAAGCACTCCCCCACTGGCCTGGCCACAAAGCCCTCCCTAATTGGGGCCCCCATTCCTCTCTCACTTCAGCCTGGACTTCCACCTTCCTGGCTCACTGGTTTTCCTCCTGTGTCTCACACATCCCAACCTTAGGCATTCTTCTCATCATTTAGATTTCAGCTTCAAGGTTACTTCCGCTCAAAGGCCTATCGTCTAAAAACAGATGCTCACATGGGTCATCTTTTTGTCCCATCCCTTCATTTTATTGTTGTAACAGCACTGTTTCTATCTGAACTTATTCTGTTTATTTATTTGCTAATATATATATTGCCTGTGACTACCCTACCACAAAGCAGACTCTGTGAGAACCAGGGCCTCATCTATCTTGTTTATACCATGTCCCCAGTGCCTGTAATGTAGAGGGTGTGCAATTAACTTTTATTGAATGAATTAGGGAACGAGCGAATGGGTGAAATAACTTAGTAGAGCCACAAGGCTTTGGCATGGTCTGGGGAAATCTGCAAAGCTTTCATAAGGAACAGAAGCCAGAACGCCAGTGGAGACATGAATGGTTAACTAAGTAAGTAAGATGTGTTCACTCCCGCAACTGAGTCATTACTTGGCACCCCATGTGGCTTGTCACAGCTGCTGCAGGAGGTAGGCAAGTCATGCACGACATCAGTATGTCCACTCCAGATCAGATCCTTAAAGTCCCAAGATGATCAGCTTAAGTCAGCAATGGAAGGCTGAGAGAAAAGTGCTAGGAGAGGGAAATGGGGCCTTTCTTCATAGAGTTGGTTCCCAGGGTCTCAAAATGTGCTTCCACAGGCAGGTCAGTCTCTGCAACAGCTTCAAGAGGTGGGAACTCTCCCCGGAAGTTAGGGGAGCATCACATAGAGGCAAACGCAGAGGGTCTGGAGCTGTGCTTAGGTCACATTCCAGCTACTTGTGTTATGACTTTGGGAATGTCATCAAAAGATTTTTTCCCTGGGGTGCCTCTTATGTAAATGGAAAGGTACATAATCTCCTAGAATGAAGGTGGAGATTAAGTGAGTCGACCCATGTAAAATCATTAGCAGGGTGGCTGGCACATAGGAAGTGCACAATTCAAATTTACTACATTATTATGATTTTTGTACTAAACCAAGGCTCAGAGAATGATGAGACTTCCTTAAGGTCATGTAGTGAGCCAATGGCAGAACCAGGAGTCAAACTCAGATCTGGAAGACTGTAAACCTGAGCCACATCACTTCCCTCCTCCTGGGGACTCAGTCACTAACAGTCAATTCATATAATTTATATACTTGCACTGTTCTTTGATCTTTTACTGCATGCATATTGATTTTCCTCACTGGAGTAGTAGGCACCCAGAAAGCAGACTATCTATGTCTAAAGCATGAACTGTTGGTGCTCAAACACATCTTGTCGGTTCATAAACTTTGATGTAAACTGTGTCGGAAACCATCCATTCTTCTTATTGTCCTGATGATTCCAAAGGTGAGCTTGCCTCTAAGCCAACATCCTTGGTGTCCCTATGGCAGATGTTGCCTGATTTTAGTCTTTCTGGCTTTTTGTTTCAATACTAAAGAGTTCAGTCAATCAGGAAGGTTCTGAATGTGGTCTCTGCCATGAGCTAAAAGCATCACTACCATTTGATTGTCTAGAAAAGTAGCTTGGATAGCCACACAGATCAGCCCCTGCCTTGAGAGTGCTTATAATAATGAAATTCATCTGAACACATGATTGTGCAGCAAACAATAAAATGCACTTAGGATACAGGGATGACTCCACCCTCCAAACCTAGAGTCGCCTGAGGAAATCAGTTTCTGTGAAATAATCACAAGATGGTGTGGTAAGGATGAGGAGGAAGAACCCAGAGTTAGTGATGCTAAGAGCAGACTTCTGGCCAGGCTAGTGGAAAGGTCTCAAGTATGGTGTCAGGGGTGGGTTTTCTGAAGAAGCTAATGCCCAACTTGAATTTTGTAGCATTCATAGAATTACACCATCCAATAAAGGTGGTTAGACTGTTCTGCAACTAGAGATGGGAAGTATTTTGAACAAAACTATGGAGGCATGATACATGAGAAATGAGCCAGGATAGGACATAACCAGTTTTGGATGTCTGGGCTGTGGAGTGTCAAGATGAGTCTCTGAGCCATCTCCAGGCCATGCTAGGGCTCTGGGACATTTCCCTGCAGGTAGAGCAGGATTCCCTGAACAACAGTAAGGCAAGGCAGGCCACAGAAACAGTGGCATTTATTCATACTTTCCTATGAGCCAACACGCAAATTTATTACCTTAGCGTTCTGGAGGTCAGAAGTCTCAAATAGATTGGCAGAATTGGTTCTTTCTGGAGGCTCTAGCTGAGAGGCCATTTCCCAGCCTTAACCAGCTGAGCCACCCAGGTGCACCCACTTCTCCTTTTCTACCTCAGACCCTTCTGCCCCTGTCTTATATTATAAGAATACTTGTGACATCTTGGGCCTACCTGGATGATCCAAAAAATATTCCCATCTCAAGATCTTTAAAGATCTGTGTTGTTTTAAGCCACTAAGTTTGTGGCAATTTGTGACAGCAGCAGTAGGAAGCCAACACATGGAAGCAGATATTAAAAATTATCTTTATTTTACTGATGAAGAAACTAAGTCTCAGAGGGGTTAACTTGTCCAGGGTCACACTGCTCAAAAAAGGTAGAACTGGTGTCATAATGAAACAGTGCAAATTCACTCTCCAAGTACTGCTTATTCTGTGCAAACCCACAATTCTCTTGACTGAATTGAATGGAGGTCCTTTCTTGTCAGTTTCTTCCTCTTGCTATTCTTTATGAAGAACCCTTTATGCAATCCTCATGCCCACCAATGTGTCATTCTTCACAAAATAAATGAGAACGGAAAGATCTTTTACTCCTGCCAAAAAACCTAAAAGAGAGGAGGGAAACATGGGTTATTAACATCTCAATGAGATTAGAGAATCTGAGTTTAAAAATTAGATTGGGTGATAAAAAGCACATTCTTCATAAATATTTAACCTTCGTCAGCATGACGGTAATTAGAGAGCTGAGCAGAGCTCACTGCTGGCGACGGGCTTCCCCCATCTCTGAAGGGGAAGGTCTCTTTTGCCGCTTTATCCTTCCTTTTTGAGAAATAAATTATTGGAGTCCAGGAAAATGAAATACTGCACCAGCACCAACATTTTATTTGAAATGTCCCCAAAATGATTCTTTTTAAATTGTTGAATTCCTGGCAAATCTGCCTTCTATTTTAAGGCTATAATGGACCTAAAAGCTATATGTAGTCATGTCAAACAGTTCTCCCATTTCATTCTTCTATATTCTTTAGCTATGCTTCTTGCGATGGATTGATTTCAATAATGGTCCCAACTTGTTCAAGCTTCCCTCACAGTAATGCCCTTTGACATTGACTCTGACTCTGGGCTTGGCCATTGGCTTAATTTGGTCAAAAGTGGTAGCAAACATGAGGCAAGAATTGAAAAGTCCTTGCCCAATAAGGGCTTACCCTCTTTCTGCTTTTAGAGTCCTGAATGTGACAAGCCTGGACAAGCCTATTAGATGATAAAAATCATGTAGTCCAGTTGCCTTGTCACCCTAGACGGGAGCCAGCCAATTGGCTGGCACACGTGAAATTTGGAAATCTTATACTATCCAGCCCTAGGAAACCACCAGCTGGCTGTTTACCACTGATAGATAAGTAAGATTGGCTCAACCTAGCACAGTCTTCTGGCTGAGCCCAGCCTCAATTGTCAACTTGCAGAATCAGAAGCTGAAACAAAACATTCTTTTGAGTCACTAACTTTTGGCTTGTCATGCAGAAAACTGAAACTAATATACTCATCTGCATTCAAACATACTCTTGGCGCCTTCACTGTTAAAATATGCACAATAAAATAATACCAGGATGAGGAAATAAACCCATAACCCATTCTTGCAAGGCAGGTACTTTGCAGCAACTAATGTACATCATTGAAGGGAACACCACCACCTTTGGTGGTCACTAACTTTCTCTATCCTCCCTACCTACTTTCTCAGCCCAGCTCTACTTTTCTTTTTAAATGTTTATTTATTTTTAGAGGAGGGAGGGGTTAAGGAAAGAGAGAGGGAAACACAGAATCCAAAGCAGACTCTAGGTTCTGAGTGGTCAGCACAGAACCTGATGCAGGGCTTGAACCCATGAACCACGAGATCATAACCTGACCTGAAATCTGATGCTTAACTGAGTGAGCCACTTTAATATCGATTTCTCGAAAATGTTGCCTTCTGATGCTATTCGACTTTTCTAATTCCCACTCTCGATTCACTCCAATATGAATTCCACCCCAACTGCTTCACTGACACTGTTCTTATTGAGGTATTTCTTAGGACTCTACCATTTAATTACAAGCAACAGAAACCCAAATTGAACAAACACACAAGGCAAAAAGGAAAGTTGTAACGGGGATATACAGTATCTCACAGAACCCAACAACGAAATCCAACAAAAACCTCACCCACCAATGGAACCATACCTTGTTATCTGTGTATCTTGCCTTTGGGTCTCTTCATATGCTTGCTTCTTTCTTCTCTGTTGCTACAAACAGGCGGCCTCTATTTCTGAGCCTGAAAATGTAAGAAGTGGTGGCAGTTAATAGTGTTTGGGTTGCATCATCTCATTTCAAGACAAGAGCCAGGACTGTCACTACTCAGATGGACTCCACATTCTCTGAGGACCTTTTCAATCGATCCAACTTGAGTGAGGCACTGATTTCTTCACTAACCAGTTGTGGCCACAGTTTGGTGCCATACTGTGTACTCACACAGAGTCGTCTCTCATGGTAACCAAGTAGATAGGATGGGTGGAGGGAAGGACAAATCTCAGAAAAGGAGAAGTTCCAGAAATGTGGTGGATACGAGGCAGACAAAGCTATGAGCGACCCCCTATAGTTCACCTCTTGGTTTCTGACCACATATTCTTTTCAGATGTACAATTTCAAAACTTCCTCACTCTAAATAAATAAAAAACTTCCCACCATGAGTTTTGATGGCAACTCTCAGAGTTGCAGTTTTGTTATTTTTTATATAATTATGTAACTAATGTCTGTCTGCCCCACTTATTTATATATGCATGAAGGCAGAGACCAACTTGTTGCTTACCTCAGAGTCTGGCCCATGGTAGGAACCCAAAACAATGTTTCGAATGACTGAATGAACACCAAGTAATTTTTAGGTCTAGCATCTAGAAATAATGTCGTGGGTGACTGAATTCTGGTCCACAGTATCTGTGTGTGTGTGTGTGTGTGTGTGTGTGTGTGTGTGTGTGTGTGTGGTGAACAAAATGAGACATCACCTAAGTTTATACAGCTAATATATGGTAAAACCTGAGCTTTGCTACCTATATTTTTAATTTCAGAATCCATAGTTTTTAACTATTTTGTTCTGCAGATTTTCCAAACATAATGGCATACAATAGTGAAGGAAATGCAGGATAATGATGATAAACTGCACCAGGAAAAACAAGAAGGAAAGTTGATGTAGTTTATGCTTATCATTGATCCGGAGAATAAACCACATTCTGTTGGACAATTAGAGTGAGATCAATGACAGAATGAATGGAACCCATGGAGATGAGTTTATGAATCACTTCTTTGATCAAGGAATAAGATTCAAGGTCAACTATATAGCTACACCCAACTTGGTGCACTGGGAGATTTCTTTTGTACATAAACTTTCAAGGTTTGATGCTGGAAGTCTTTATTATCTACTGTAAAACATTGCCCCTGCTTTAAGCCACATTCTGAGCGATTAGGAAAGATTTCTTTCTTTCTTTTTTTTGTTTTTGGTAGTTATTTTTTTTCTTTCATGATTTATTGTCAAGTTGGATTCCATATAACACCCAGTGCTCATCCCAACAAGTGCCCTCCTCAATGCCCATCACCCCCCTTCCCCTCTCCCCACCCCATCAGCCCTCAGTTTGTTCTCAGTATTCAAGAGTCTCTCGTGGTTTGTCTCCCTCCCTCTCCCCAACTATTTTTCCCCTTCTTCTCCCCTATGGTCCTCTGTTATGTTTCTCCTAATCCTCCTGTAAGTGGAAGCATATGGTATCTGTCTTTCTCTGTCTGACTTATTTATCTCAGCATAACACCCTCAAGTTCCATCCATGTTGCTACAAATGGCCAGATTTCATTCTTTCTTATTGCCATGTAGTATTCCATTGTATAGATAAAGCACATCTTCTTGATCCATTCTTCAGTTGATGGACACTAAAGATTTCAAAACTTTGGTCCCGGAATGAGGGACATCATGAAAGTTTTTTGGAGAGAAATGCTGGTTCTGATAGTCTTAAATCATCTGACTCCACCTATCTAAATCATCTAAACCATCTAATCCCCATCTCTATTATCATACACAATTGCCTTGGATCTCTAATTAGGAATAGAAAATCCTTTCCTTAGTAAAGCTATTTTCCTGTCCTGATATTCATTTTTTTGCTTTAATTTATACAGTCTTAAAAATCGGATAATACTCCTCTTATTGTATCTTATAGAAGAAGGCCATACATAACTGCACACACACATTATGATGACCTGATGAAATACTTCTAAGCTTTAGCTTTAATACATACATCCAAGACCTCAGGTGAATAGACAATAGTTTATAATATTAGTTCAGTACAACACAGCAGCTATGGCAAGTTTCCTGGTCCAGAATAAATATTTTGTCATTCCTCTCCCTATCCATGACCCTACCATGAGGCCCCTGTTACTTCTAATACTACTTGTGATAAATGCATAGTATAGTGGTTTAAAGCATGAAATGTGGATCTAGAGTACATGTGTTCATACCTGGCTCTGCTACTCACTGGCTGCATGACATTAGGCAAGATATTTGACCTTTATGTGCCTCAGTTTTCCTGTCTATGATATGGATTTAATAATAGGGCCAATGTGAGTATTTAAGATTAAATAGTTTGTAACTTTTTCATAACATGCTAGCTATTATAGCATAAATTCATTTATTTTTCAAAATATTCTTCTTATAAATAAAATAAATCAAATTTGAATTAGCTGAGGCATAAAGAAAGATTTATTGTAATGATACAGTTTTATGGAGAAACTAACACTAGAATCAATCTAGAACAATGGAGAAGTTGGACACACAAACTCATATACCATTATATATTTTTCTTGCTGCAGATAGGCTATCTCATTTTCATGGTTTGAATGAAGCAAAATGGCCACAGTCAACTTTCTTGGTTTACTTCTACCCAAAGCAAGATAGAAGCCAAACTTGGCTTGAACATTGATTTAATTCCCAATTGCTAGCTACATATTCCTACGGATATGGTTTGGGCCGGGTACTTAGCCTTGACTCAAACAACTGTGGCTAGGAGTCAAGATGAAGTTATCCCAGTGGACATCTCCCAGAGTAACAGTATAGATTGAAAAGAGAGGAAAGGAGCTTTTTCACAAAGGAGCAGAGGTGTAGAGAACAGTTCCCAATAAAGAAGAAAAGATCAGTAATGTTCTACCCCAGACTCAGATAACAACTTTGTGGTGGAATCTAAAAAATAGTTTTCAGTCTTCCTTTTACTTGATCTCAATGGTGACACAATTAATCAAATTCCTTTGAAATACTGTGTTTATTTGAAGGCTGTATTTCTTTATCTCTCTCTTTTTTAAAGCTCTTTCAATGTCATTTCTATGCCTATGTTCTATGCAATTTCCTCCACCATTCCATATTTGAATGTTGAAGTTTCTCAAGATTTTCTTTCTCTAAGTACTTTTGTCTTTGTTTATTTTCTTCCAAGAGATCTCATTTACCACCAGTTTCAAAGGTCATCATATGTTGATAACTCCAGATTTCTATAGAAAATTCCAGACTGTCCACTCAATTTCTGCACTTCAAGTTTCTCAGCATGTAAGACCAAACAAATCCAAGCAGAACTCCAGGCTTGCCTTTTGAACTTGCTCCTGATCCATTACTCTACCACTTAGCATTCTATGTATACTCTCTCCAGAAACAGGCATAACAGAGCTTAACTAACTGCACTGGGGTGTCTGTTTTATTGAAAGCCCCATTTATAGCAATTCTAGAAAGATAAAGGGAATTCCTGAATTCAAAGGTACAGTTTAGCAGAAAAGATTCCAACAAATGTCAAAGAGATAGTTCATTTAAGGTCATTCATATGCATTTGTTTCTCCAAAGCTGAGATATTGCCTGATAGCATAAGTAAATATAAGAGACATGAAGTCTAGTCATTTATATATTGTTTGTAAGTTTTCATGGGAATTCTTACATAAATGAAGATTTATCTGTGATATTCAGGGATGCTAGGGGGCACAAACGACACAGTTAAGAAAGTGGTAGAACTGGGATTTGAAGCCATCTAGCCTCCAAGGGAGATGTGCTAAACACACACACACACACACACACACACACACACACACACACACAAAACACCCAAAAACCCAAAACAAAAACAAAGATAAAAAAAAACAATGAAGAAGTTGGGAGTTTCAGAGTCAGGACATTCACAGGAATGTCTAAGTCGTAACTGGAAAGTTTCTCCAGCCGCTGCACCCAGGAAAGGGTGTGGTCTTTAGTAGTAGTGAAGTACTTGTGTATTGACTGAATACTATATCCTAAAAGTCCCTGAAATCCACCATGGCAGCACTAGGGTGCCAATGAGGCTGAAAAAGAAGGGTCCTGCAGACAGCCAGCTTTCAGACAGGCACTTGAGGCGGAAAAGAGGCAAATTACCACTCTGGAGTACATTTCTTTCTGTGACTGAATTTTTAATTTACAGAGAACATAAAGGAAAATATTTTTGTATAGGAAGCCCCAGTACATTTTCTAAAGATGTGTACTTTTCTTGCAGAAAAGTAGATATGTGACTATTGGGGAAAAATGCATTTTTATTCGGGAAAATGAATTTTAACCTTTAAATGACACCATTTGAATCCTAGGATGACACATTTGGAAGGTAGCCTAGAAATAATCCAATTCAATCCCCTCATTTTACGTTTGTGGATACAGTCAAGGAAAGTGAGGCATGGGGCAAGTTTGTGTGCAGAGAGAATTGTTGTACCACCACAGACCCCAGAATTAATGTGCAGACTTTCCCCTTCTATCATCTTGTTAGAGCAAGTGATATTGTTTTGTTAATCTCCTCTAACAAGTAATCCATCCTAATAATAATCACGTGTCCCTTAATTTTGCTTATTTTCCCATGGTACTAAATAATTAATAATTAATGCATGTTCACAATACAAGTTAGAAAATGCAAAAAATATAAGATGATATTGAAGATGAAATAATAATAATAATAATACCTCTGCAGTTCCTTTTTTGTTTGGTAGTTTATGATTTTCAAATTCCCATGTTATGTGTGTTAATTTGTGAAAATGATTTTTTGGGGAAAACCCTTAAAAATAAAGACTCATTCTTAGTACTATCATACAAAGATAGTCATTATTATTATTTGGGTGTGTATTGTTTCTGTTTGCTTCTTCTGAAGATGTAAGTTAAAAAGTAGAGGTTAAGAATGCTGGCTTTCCTTTGGGGGAGACAAATTTCAAATCTCAGCGTCATGCCTCAAAGCTGTTGACTTCGGATGTGTATTCTGAAGTCTCTGTGGTGATTTCCTCCTCTGTGAGGCCAAGGTACTAACGGGGTTCTGAGGATTTAATTGTGAAGCATTCATCCATTCCAGGGACAAAGCTCATAGAGCTCTTAGCTATTGTTATTTTAATATATGCTTTACAATCTACACTTGAAAAATATAGCATATATAAATATCCATAATATATCTTAATATATACATGTCTAACCTCTAGAGGAAATTCTACTTTATTTAAGGTGTCATTTAAGTTAAGAAATTTTCATGATGTAACATTCACATTTAAATATCATTTGTATAGCTGAAAATAAAAAATATACGAGTAATCAACCCTCTTTGTTGACATTTATGGTCTTTCAAAATTTTTGCAACTACAAATAAGGCTGTGATGAATGTGTTTATATATAATGTCTTTTTAAGGATACATTTGAGAAGTGGAACTATCATGTCAAATATAATGGACATTTATAAAGCTTAGGATTCACATTGTTGGATCGCTCTCCCAAGGGGTTACAATTTACACAAAAATTAGTAATGCATGAGAGTTTTCTCATCTTTTAGTATACTTGAAAGAATTCCATACCAATATTTAAAACATGATTTTGCAAGTTTGATATTGAAGCAAAGAGATTTCATTGTGATGATTTTAATTTTGTATGACTTTGACGACTGGTGTGTTTGAACATCTTTGCATTGCTATTTTAAACAAATGTATTTCCACTGTGGAAGGGATATTATTTTCTTATTTATCCAAGGACACCCAAGCACTTTTCTTGTTTTGTTTTAGCTATCTGTTCAGTGTTAATAACAAACCTCTAACATGTTCACTATACATATGATTTTTCAGTAATAAATTTACAAGATCTCTTCCCATATCCTGTGTTTCTTTATATCTTTGTTTTAACTTATATTTGCTCTGATCTGAACATTTTGATAAATTTATGTGATAAATGCAAAATTGCTAAAATTTAGGAATTATATTTCTGGTATGTATGTTTTGTTCCTTTCATCTGTTTCTTTAGACCTAGGTCAAAATCACACCCTTCTGATTTTTGTGGCTTTATTGCATTTTAATATCTGATAAGATTAGTTCTCCCACGATGGAATTCTGTTTCAAAACAATTCTCTATTTTTACATACTTTTTTTTAAACAAGATAAATTTGGATTAATCTTTCCTAGTTAAGTGGACAATCTGTTGTGATTTTCGTAGAAATTACATCTTACTTTAAAGCAATTTGAAAATAAATAAGAGTTTAGAGTCTTTAGACTTCTCATCCAGAAATATGATCTATATGTTGATGACTCAAGTATTATTTTATAGTTTTCAATATTATTTTGTAGTTTTACACAAATAGTCTTACATATTTCTTATTGAAATTACTTCTGAGTATTTTATTCCTCGGGCTACAGTTAACAGGATATTTTCTGATTATGTGTTTTAAAATCTAGTTTTTGCTGCTTATATGTCTACTGTTGAGTTTACTGCACTATCATTGACCCCCACAGTTCTTTGGGTGACTCCTTCAGGTAAAAAGTGCCTGTATTAGTTATCTTTGGCTGCACAGCAAATTTCCCCTAAACCGAATTGCTTTAGATGAAAACATTTATTATCTCACATTCTCTGTGGGCCAGGCATCTACATGCAGCTTAGCTATGTCTTCTGGTTTAGGATCCCTCAGAGGCTGTGATCAAGACAGGATGACCTGTGTCATCTTAAGGCTTGACAGCAAGACTAAACTCTCAGAAACACAGTTACTTGGCTTTTGGCAAGCTTTAGTTCTTTGTGGGCAGTGGGCTGAAGGCCTCAGTTACCTGCCAGTTGTTGACTACTGGCCACCCTCAGTTTTGGTACAATCTGGATGTCTCCATGGACAGCTTGCTTCCTAAGAGTGAGAAGAGCCAGATAGACAAAGAGGAGAGGGTGCAGAGGAGGGGAAGGCAGCAAAATGAAAGTCACAATTTTTCTAACCTCTTCTAGGAAGTGAAATACCATCATTCTTGTCATATTCTATTGGTTAGAAGTCAGTCACTGAGTCTGTTCCGGCCCACACTAAGGGGAGGGGATTACACTTGTAGAGAAAACCAGGAGGGTGGGTATTACCAAGAGTCAATTCAGAAGCTGCCTACTGCAGTACCTTTTGAATGGTTTAACAAAGGACTAAGTCCAACTATAATTCTCATTCCAATGAATCTACTACATACATTGCTAAGTAATAAAAACAGCAGTTCATCCTCTTAGCAAAACTGATAAAGATTGGGCATCTCCATATAGGAAGTCCACAGCTGGCTGTCAAAACCTTTGGCTGTTGTTGCAGAGCTTTTAGCTGGGTGGGCAACGATGTCCTTGGATCACGCCAAACCCAGGGGATGACTAATTCTCAAGTCACTGGGCCAGACACTACTCTACATTCCTGTTTTCTCACCTATTCTTAAATAGGAAGAAGGGAGTTTAGGGGACATAGTTGAAGAATTATGTATAAACGTGCAGTGTATATAAAATGGAGGCAGTGTTCCCCGACTCCTCCCCCCACCTCCAAACCAGAGCTGGATTGTACTTTGTTAGTGAAGAATTAAGTTGCTGTCTCTTTCATTTCTTTTGAAATAGAGAATTGAAAGTTCAAGGGGTCTCTCTGGTGTTCAGAAGTTTGCAATCCAGGACTCTATAAGCACTACACGAAATGATACTAATCACTTAAGGGAGTTCTTTGAAACTGAGTGCTTTATTCCATCTTCAAGGAGACAGAAATGGAGTCAATGATTCCCTCTTGCAATAATAGATACTTTCTCCTGCACCCAGTTGAAAGAAGAAAATGAAAGAAGTGTGAAGTGAGAATTGACAGTGCCTGCACTGGACTGCCCAAGTAGGGTGATAATGAGCTGCAGAGCTTTAAAAATGTCTCTCCTTATTATCATATTCATACCGTCATGATACATATTTCCTGAAACAAACACAGACACTTGACCCAAGAGTTTTCCTTGTCCTGTGAAAATTAGGAGATTGAGTTTAGAGATCATGAGAGTGACTTGAATTGAGTAAGAAAAGACCATGTAATGGAGGGAATACACTGGGAGGTGTGGACGCCGGTCCTGAGTTTGCATCTAGCTCCTCTGCTCCAAGTTCACTGTCTATACAACCTTGAACATTTGCCTGCCTGAGTCTGGACTCATAGCCAGCAATGAGAATAGCTTGCTCAGAATCCATTCATTCAACAATTCGTTCAACACACATTTGTGAGAATCTAGGTATGTTCTAGGTATTGTTCTTCACCCTAGAGATATGGCAGTAAACAACCCAGTGTCTTTGTTAAGAGATATAAGTAAACAGATGCATACATGGATTCAGTGATGATATGTGATGTTAGGTTAATGTGATGATACGGGTGATCAGGCAAAGCTTCTCTGAAGAACATAATATATGTAAGACAATAAAAATGGTTCTTAGCATGTAGTAGGTGCTCAAAAAGGCAAATTCCAGTTTGTCCTTAGAATCATTATGGTATCAGCTAAAGTATAGCATATGAGAAGCACTAGATATCCCATCTATGTTATTTTATATTTTGTAAAACTCTGAAAATCTTAAAAGCAGCCTTGGAGTATCTTAGTCTCTTATACTTTATCAATGGGGAAACTGAGACCAGGAGAGGGGAAGTGACTGAGCTGAGGTAACAGAATTTGATTTTAGTTCAGAATATTCCAACCCCAGAGTGATTTGGGTTCTGTATTGATGCATCAGTCTCTGCCTGGGCAACTGAAGACACTAAAGTCCTGGCATCTTTGAGATCAGCTTTTCCTAGTTTTGGAACCAAGGAAACCTGATGAGGAGTCTACTGACTCCTGGCTGATGACTCCCACATCCCGTCTCAATCCAGCCCAGTGCATGGGGAGACAGAGCCACAGGGGTGAGTACAGTGGAAAAATAGGCTGGGAAAAGTGGAGAGAGGCATGAGGAGTCCTTCTAACATAGTCTTGTCCCCTCTCATCCACGCTGTCCACCCAAGTCAAAGCTCAGACCTGACCCAGTTGTTCCCCTGCCTCCCTGGGGGCTCATCTTTGCCATCAGGACAAAGCCAAATTCCTTCTGTGAAGAAATTCCTACTGTGAAGAGGTGACTCATGATCTGGCTCCTGCACCCTCTCCACTTCTCTTGGCACAGTTTGGGAAATCAAGTTGGCAGCCATTTCAGAAGTCTACTGTGTTCCTTCATGCCTTTTGTACTTGTTCTGCTCTATGACTTCAGTATCCCCTTTTTCTCCTGATTCCCCTAAGAAAGGCCTGTTCATCCTTTGACCTGTGGCTGTGATGTTGCCACCTATGGCCAGGGCACGGCACCCCCACTGGCCAGGAGCTTAGCTGCGTGCTGAGTGCTTGCCTTTCCCTCACAGTCCTATCACAGTGCCTGACACCTTGCACCCCAAGACCGTCTTTGGTCTATTTCCTGGTTTTTCTCTCTCACTAGACCATAATAAGGTCATGTAGGCAGGGATTGTGTTCAGTTTACTATGGATCTCAAGGGCCCTATAGCCTGTGCTTGGCATAGAGAGAGGCATCAAAGAAATATTCATTGAATAAAACAAAGGATGGATGATTGGATGGTAACCACAGCCATTATGTCTTGCCACTAAGTTAAGGTTTGGAGGAGTCAGAGAAGAGCATGATTATGAGACAGTTTTTGGGGTGTGTATTAGTTTTCTCCAGGACTAGATCTTGATCCACGGACCTCTAGCAAAAATCAGTTTGGACTTCACTGATCTGAAGTGGAGCACATGTTTTTGTTTCAGTCTCTTAGGGCTGGTAAAACTGAGCCTATTCCTTCTTAGGGGAAGGCCGGTCATCACTTACCCCCTTTCTGGTTCTCTGGCTGATCCTTTCTATATTCACTTGCTAGGGCTGATAACATAACACAACAAAGTACCACAAACCGGTACTTAACCAAAGGGTGGTTAACCACAAACTGGGTGACTTGACCAAAGGAGCTTTATTGTCTCACAGTTCTGGAGGCTAAGAGTCCAAGATCAGGGTGTTGTAAGTTTTGATTCCTTCTGAGGGTCATGAGGAAAAGATATGTTCTAGAATTGTCTACCCCCTGTACTTGTCTGTCTCCACATTTCTCCTTTGTATGAGGACACCATATTGGATTAGGGGCCAACTCTACACCAGTATTACATCTGCAATGATTCCATTTCCAAAACACATCACAATCTGTGGTCGTGGGGGTTAGGACTTGAACATATGAATTCTGGAGGAGATAAACTATAACAGGGTCTATAGTGGGTTAAATAATGTTCCTCCAAAATTCATGTCTACCCAGAATCTCAGAATCTGGACTTAGGTGGAAATAGTGTTTTTACAGATATCATTAGTTAAGAACTACATGACAGTAACCTTCTGTTCGTTAAGCCCTCGTTGCGTGATGTCTTGTTCCAGCACCCCTAAGAGTTTGCTATGGATTCTCACAAGGGCCTGCACTGGAGATAAGAGAAGTCCAGCACAGTTTTTGCCAGAGGTCCATGGAACAAGATCTAGTCCTAGAGAAAGAGAACATGGGAACCAGATTCCATAGTCAGGGTTCACAGGCTGAGTATCAGACTCAAGAGGAGAACAGAGTGACTAATGGTTAACAGTGTGGCTTTGACATTAGCACTCAGTTCATATGCCGACTCTATTACAAAGTGGGTGAATCTGAGAAAATGACTGAAACGTTCAGGGAGTTTGATTTAATGTCAGGTGAAGATAACAGCCTCTGTCTCCCATGACCAAAGTGAGGAATCAAAGAGATAATATGTTAAAAGTGCTTAGCAACCACATGATCAAAGTAACTGGGAGAGACACGGAAGTAAGATCCTGCCCAAGGGAGACTGGCCATGGTGGAGATGTTTATGTAGGGTCTGCAGAGAGATGCCCACATGGGCCAAAATGGGCTGGGCTACTCCTGCACCACAGGCAGAAGGACTCTGGGCTCCCTCCAGGTCCCAGTAGGGTGGGGAAGGAGCTATTTATACCAGCAAAGGTGTTAGGCTCTTCTAGCTGTGTGCGGTGGCTGGGCATGGGCCAAATCTTCGGGAAGCTGCCATATTTTTTGCTTCTGGGGAAGGCAAGAGAGGTGTCAATGTTCTCCCTACTGAGCTCTCCACCCTCAACCAACCAACAAAAGGGTAAACAACCCTAGCCCTTGCGAAACCTAAAACAATCCTTTTGCTAGATTAATAGTCCCCATTCTTTTTGTTTGTTTGTCTGCATTCTAAACTCCCTGGACACTCTGTTTCCATGCACATTGCTTAACAAAGACAGAAGCAGCCTCCATAGCAATGACCAACCAGGGGTTGAGGCTATTTGTCAGAGAGCACTTTGTCTTGGGCGGGATAGGGGTCTGATTTCATCATCTCTATGTAAATGAACCTCTTGTTGCTACTGAGCCCTGGGATAGTCTGGTGATTTCCTAAGAAGTTTCTTTTAATAAGAAAGGTGCTAGTTTCTCTATTTTACTTCATTATGTCTTACCACCTGCCCTTCTTGGCTTCTTATGTCTCTGGAATTTTCTTTAATGCCACTTTCCCTCCCACCCCACTATGACTTCAGGAAATATAAGAAATTACTGGAGACAGTAAGAAGGTTTGGCACCAAATTTTACTATTTGAGAAACTTAGCTAACCACATATCCCCCACCCTGTGTGTGATAAACAACTTTAAATTCCTTCCACACTCAACAGCCTTGGCCGCCACCACAGACAAGCTCTTCAAGGCAAGATGGCAAGAGGTGTCATGAGGCTACTCACTTACTCCTGGAAAAAATGATTCCAAATGAGAAAGGCATCCCAGGGAAGTCAGATGGCTCTCTCAAGGGCCCTGAAGTCAGAGTCAAAACAACTTCACCCCTTTCCACCGTGTGCCTGTAGGCCTGCCAGTCTAAACCAGGGGCACTGACAGAAAATGAAAAGAATTAGCATTCCAGGTTGGCTGCCTATGCAGAAGTGAGTCTTTGCTTTTTCAGCAGAACAATGAAGCCCAGGTGCTGGATGCACCTGAGCCCCCCTGGCTTCAATCTAGGGCAACGGGGCAGTGGGGGAGGGGGGGTAACCTGTCTGTGATAAGTCATAATAATAATCATGATAACAATGCTAAATGTTCCACATTTACTTTCCAAAGACCTATGGCATGTCAGAGACCTTACAAACCATTCTGCATATGTGTTCTTCAGAGTCAGTATTACCATGGCCATTTTGTAGATAGGGGACTGAACCTGCCCAAGATCACATAGCTGTGTTGACTGCGAGTCCATCCCGGGCCCAGCTGATTTGAAAACTTATGATCCCCCAGCCCCTGTTGCATCAGAAAGCAGTGGAAGAGAGTGATTATGCTTTCATCAGGACCAGGTGGTGGCAGCCTTTGGATGCCCACCCCTTCCAGTCACTCGTGTATGACATTGGCCAGCCATCAATTATGTTTCTCAGTGTCCTCAGCTATGAAATGAGAGTTCATTTGTTTCTGCTTCTTACAAACATTTGGTGAGGGACTACTCTGTGCCAGGTGCTGAGATATAGGAAAAAGCAGAAGAAACTCTAATTCCTGAACCTTGCCTTCTGGGAGTTGGCTGAAGCAATGGGAAAATGAACAAACCCTTAAGTGAACCATGTCATACATTTCTTGGCTGTTAGTGGGGAAAGGAAGACAGGGAAGAGGGAATCAGAGGTGCAGGACAGGAAGAAGACAGTGGGGTATCCTGTAGATGGTGTCTAGGGAAGTCCTCACTGAAAGGGAGGCACCCGAGCAAGGACTGAGGGGGTATGGAAGTAAATGCACAGATACATGTGGGAACAGAACAGCATTCCATCCAGAGGGAATGGCAAACACACAGGAACACACCTAGCAGATTTGAGGAGAGCAGGGGAGGCCAGTGTGGTGGCAGAGAGGGGCTGGACTCAGAGATGGGAGTGAGGTGGCTGCACAGAGCCTGCACAGAGCTGAGCTGCCGTAGCTGTATTTCACTCTACAACGAGGAACCATTGGAGGCTTTGAAAAGATGACCAATGGGATATGACTTACATTTTCAAAGTATCATTCTGCCTCTTAGGTGGAGAAAGGACCATAGGGTGGAAAGTTCAGAAGCAGGGAGGTTGTAGCCATGAGCCAACCAAGAAAGGATGCTGGCTTGCATGCTAGTGGAGTGATGGCTGGGGAGGGGTATGTAGCGGTCAAATTCTGGATATCGTATGATATGAATTGAATGCACTTCCCAGGGGCTGTGGTTGCAAAGAGTAAATGATTTGACACAGATAAAGCATTTCCAGGAATGTCCTAAGTGAGTGTTAATTGTGTTTTTCTTTGTTGATAGAAACACCGTTAGTAGTGATAGAACCCTAGGAAATTGTCGTGTTATAAAGTCTGAGCTTCTTCCTTCCCTCTCCTCCTCCTCTTCCTTCATTCACGTGTCCCTTCAAGGCCTGATATTTATAATGGCTAACTTCATGGAATTGAATTTCAGGCCTGATTATGCCACTTAACAACTGTGTTACCTTGAGTACGACTAACATTCTCAAGGCCTCTGAGCCTTAGTCTCTTTCTCCCTAAAGTCTCTTTCTCCCTATCCACTGCAGGGGGCTGATTTGAAAACTGAACTGATTCGTGTAAAAGCCTTAGTCTAGTGGCTAATGTAAATTCTCAGTAAGAGCTGGTTGTTATTATTATGCATTGTATTACTGAATTTGTGTTAGCAGCTCATCAGGGTTGTACTATATATAGAAGACACAACAATTTTGGGGTGTCTGGATGGTTTAGTCGGTTGGGTGTTGTACTCTTGTTATAGGCTCCAATTGTGGGATCGAGCCCTCATCAGGCTCTACACTAAATGTGGGACCTGCTTGGGATTCTCTCCCTCTCTCTGTCTGCCCCTCCCCCTTCAGAATATATATATAAAAACTTAAAAAATGTCCTTTAAGAGGAGGCAACAGTATATTTAATCATCCAGTCCTCTAACAGCTCATATCCAGAGGAAGTAGCCCAGAGAAGCAGCCCAGAGTATGAACAGATAAGTCGTACAAAACAGCATAACAGAAGAAAATGCAGTGTGCTGCCAGGGTATTACCATGTGGTACCAGATATAGCCTATGAGTTTAAGGAAGGCTTCTTGGAGGAGATGATGTTTAAGCTCAGCTCTGAGGCATCAATAGAAGGTAGCCAGGAAAGCTGGGAGTTGGGCGAGGTTTCCTAACAATGTTTAGGCAAAGCAAACAACATGAACAGAGTCCCTGAGGAGGGGTAGGGCATGATCCAGTCAGACACAGAAAGCTGTCTGGGGGACTGGCAGAGAATCCCTGTCAATCAGGCGTTTATCAGACCGGTGCAAAGAATGAAATGTGTGTAAGTTGTGAAGCTATCGCTCTTCTTTCACAATTACTCTATTTGGTAGACCGGGGTTTCAGACGCAATTTGTGATTGTAATACCCGTCTTAGCTAATGTCCAAATAATGATGTCAACTGGGGGAAAGAGAAAAGATTCATCACCCTCCTCCCAAGATAGCTTCTCCTCCTGTGTCCCACAACCACCCGCTCACCACCACTTTGCTAATGGCTTCTGTAGTGCATTGCAATGACAGCCGGTCTGTTTGCCAGCTTGTCTCTTGTAGTCTTCTTCCCATCACACACACACACACACACACACACACGCATGCACACACACAGAGGCACATGCCCTCATTTAACTAGACACAGAACTGTGTCACTCCACCTCCAAAAAGCCACCCACCTTCTCTCTGTCTTTCTAATCCCACTGCCATGATCCATGGCTGTGACGCCACTCACCTAGAAGGTTGCAAATGCCCAACTCATCTTTAGGCCCTTTCTGTGCCTCAGACAGGCCAGTGGCTACAACACCGTTGCTATCAGATTCATCTTCAAAGCAGGGGTCAGCAAACTTTCTCTGTTTGATAGTAAATATCTTACACAGGATCTGTGTCTGGACAAGTCAGCTCTGCCATTGTAGTGCAAAGCAGCCAGAGAAATGAATGAGTGTGGCTATGCACCAATTACACTTTATTTACTGAGTTAGGCAGAGGCCAGAATTGACCTTGTTCTAAATCAAAACTTAGCGTCACCCAGCAACTGCTTCCCGTGCCTTCCAGAGTGATGGCTTTAGCTTGAAGTTAAACACACTTAACACCTCTTCTCATCTACTCCTTCAATCTCTTTTTCTCTGGAAAACCCCTGCCCCCCCCCACTACTCCCCACCTGCCATCTCCTCTCCCCATAGGCTTCTACCTTCCTGCCCAACCAAATATTCTCTATTGACTGAGTGTGCTCAATGTTCTGTCTAATTTGGGTTCCTGTCCTCCAAAATCGCCTTCTTAAAATCTTGTTAATCTTTCAATGCCATCTCTGACCTGGTTCCATCTCCTAGGGCTCTTGATCACACTGGGAGTTTATCCCAGAGGGTCAGTAATAAACTGTTGGGTGTTCATTTTCCCCTTGGTTGGCCTCTGTGGGGAAGGAAGCTTTGTCACCTTACATGAGATACTAATTTTCTTGCCTGAAAATTCTTTGACACTCCTCCCACTGAGAATTGGGGTTTGTGCCTCTGCCTCTACAATCTGGACAGGCTCTGGGAGAACTATCACCATAGAGTATGGCAAAAGTGAGTCTGTGTCAGTGCCCAGGCCCAGGTTTAAGGCAGGACATCTTCAGCTGTCTGCCTTTTGGAACAATGACTCTGGGAAACCCAAGTAGCTATGTACAACACTAATTACTCTGCGACTATCCATCATCATGCTAGAGAAGCCAGAAATTGGCACTCAAGTCAACAGTATTGGCTGAACCTAGTCATACTCTACCAATACGTGAGTAAAGTCATCTTGGACCCTTTACACTAGCCCACCCACCAGCTGAATATGACTTTCATCAATGCCACATGGGACACAAGAATTATCCAATCAAACCCCACCCAAATTCCTCACCCACAAAACCATGAGATAAAACAAAATGGCTGTTTTTTTTTTTAAAGCCATTAGATTTTGGGTTTATTTGTAATATTGCAATAAATAAGCAGAACATAAGCTTCTAGATTAGCCACACTATTCTTCTTAACTCTTTTCCAAGCCAGGGGACTTTTCACATTCCCATTTATTTTGAAGTGATTCTTCCTCCTGTCTGGAATTCTCTTCCATTGTTATAATTTCCTTATATTCTTTCCTTTTTTTCCTACTAGAGTTTTTATTTTGTTTGTGTGTGTGTGTGTGTGTGTGTAGCCATGTAGAATATTTCCCTATGAAGCTTTTCTGATTTTTCTAGCAGTTACTCACCAATTCTTTGACACTCTTCCAATACATGGTTTTAAATTCATCACAGTGGTGATCACATATTTTCTGAATTTTCTCCTTAGACGTAGAAACCATGCCTTATTCAGCTACACAGTGTGGTTTTTGGTGCAGTTGTTGATAATTAGTAGCCATTTAATGAAGGTTTATTGGATGAATGAATGAATGAATGAATGAATAAATGAACGTAAAAGCTTGGATTTCCATGCTGGTGGTTGACGTGTTGAATTAAATATGTTGAAGAAAATCTTCTTATTAACTGACAAATCCAATTTGAACTTTCCCAATTCTCATCCCATAGGAAAAGATAAATAAGCTTAGCTTATTTTTAACATAGAACATATGTCAGGAATGAAGATTGAGGCTAGGGTTTGCTGTGATAACAAGTAAATCCCAAATCTCAATGGTTTAAGATGGCAAAGGTTTATTCCTCACTCATGTCACAGTCCAGTGCAGATTAGGCAGCCTTCCTGACTTGAGTTTTTGGGCTTCTGTCTTACAATTCTGCCAATATTGGAGTTCTTTCCTTCTAGGCAAGCAAATAGGAGAAACAGATTATGGAGAGAATGTTTCACTTTTAATTGCTTGAGACAGAGTGAGATATAACTTTTGCTCACATTCCAATTGGCAGGCACTTGGCTACATGTACCTCACTTAAATACAAACAGGAGTGGAAATTTTAGTCTTTCTCTGCAATCCAGGAAGAGGAAAGTGTATGGCAAATACATATTGTCTGTTTTACAGAGACTGTATCAGTCAGCCTTTGGCAATCAAGAAACAGTCTCAAAATCTTACAACTCAAAACAATCAAAAACACTCATTTATTTTGAGTGAGTCAGCTGAGTGCTCCTTCAGGTCTGGAATATATCAGCTGGGACTTGATGGTCTAGAACAGTAGTTCTTGACTAGGGATGACTTTTACCCATCACCACCACCACCACCACCAGAGAATACTTGGAAATGTCTGGATACATTTTTAGTTGTCATAATTGAGGGCTTTTATTGGGACTTAATGGGTAAAGGCCAGAAATGCTGCTAAACATCCTATAATACATAAGACAAAAACTGCAATAAAGAATCATCTGGCTCAAAATTTGCATAACAGGGAGGCTGAGAAACCTTCATGTAGGGTGATCTAATGCAGAGGCCATGGGCTGTTCAAAGTTAAGCACTCAACTGTGATGGCTTAACTCTCTTCCATGTGATCTTCCATCTTCCAGTAAGATGGCAAAAGATTCTTTGCATGGCAGTGTCAGGATTCTAAACAGTAGAAGAGAGACCAAGTTCCAGTATGCAAGCACTTTTAAGCCATTGCCTGGTCTGTCCGTTAATGTCTCATTGGCCAAAGTGTTGTATCTTTCTAGGAGAAGAGCTAAAAATGTGGCCATTTTTGCAATGCAAAACAAAAGTCTTGGTGTTAAATTTGCATTGTGTGTCCAGTGCATACTCTCAAACTCTATTTAACAAATATCTGTGATAATTCAATGCATTACAACAGTGTGTATTTATGAGATTCTCTTTCCTGAGTTCCTCAGAACATTTGTAGTGACTTGTGATGGTTCAGAGTATGGGCTCCTGTGTGAGATTTCCTGGATTCAAATCCCAGATCCATGATTTCCTACTGAATATAATGCAAGTAGCATAATCTCTCTGTACTTCTATTTCTTCATCTATAAATCAGGAATAATAACAATAATGACTCCTACTAGTGTTTTTGAGAAGATACAATGAAACGTCCAGGTAACATGACTGTGAACTCTCCAGAATATAGTAAGAGCTCAATAAATAGCATTTAATTACTGGTAGTGCTACTTTTCTGACTTGGGAAAGAGATACACATGGCTTCTAAGTCTTTGGTAAGGTAACAAGACTTAGTTTTTTCTTTTCTCTTCCTTTTTTTTCAGATCACAAATGAAGAGGTGGCAATGACAACTCATTACTGCTAGCTTCTGGTAATTCAAGTGCTGGTCCAGTACATGATTCTTATTTAAGTCCTTGGTGATTTGGAGAAGCAAAGACTAAAAGGAACTGATAAGCACTGTCAACCTCCTGAAAGCCAGCCAAGTGGAGGGGGATTAGATGTGTGCACTGTCACTTTGGAGGACAGAAGAGATCTTTGTGTTGGATGGAAGTTATAGGGAGTCTAAGTTGTACCAAATATAAGGAAAAACAACTTACTGAATGTAAAAGGAAACAAACAAGGTGTTAAACAATGGATGTGTTGCTCCCATGTCTTAAGTTGGTTACCCAGAAACAGATCCTGGTATGATATTAGGTGCAACAGTAAAACAGAGACGTGGGAAATTGGATAGGAAGGAAAGGAGGCCAAGGAAGTACATGGTATCAAGTTTGGGATATCAACCCTTGGAGGGTGACTTCAGCTCAGTTTTATAGGGAAGCCAGAAATAGTGAAGGTTACATCCAAGGGTTCCTGAATCAAGGCCAGGAAGCTAGAGTTTTTGGTTATCCCTTAGGCATAACATTCATTCCTAGACACTTCTGGGTCTTTGCACTTTGGTGCCTACAGGCAATGAGGGAGCTGGTGTCTGAGGGCAGCCTCCAATAGTTACTGTTGGGCTTGAAGGCACACTGGAAACCAGTGAACACAAACATGGTAAAAGGGATCTGAGGGAATATGGGTGGAGCACTGACATTATCTGCTAAGCTTTGTCTATTGGGATATCTCATTTCTGAGAAGGTCCAAGAAGAGTTGACAACTAAAGATATGACCTCTTCACACCTATTTTGACTCAGAGAAAGGCTTCCTTTAGAATAAAGTATTACTATTGCTTGTCTTTATTTGGCCACCTCTGAAAACAAAGTGCCCAGAGGCACCTGGGTGGCTCAATTGGTTAAGCATCCAACTTTAGCTCAGGTCATGATCTCATGGTTCATGGGTTTGAGCCCTGAGTTGGGCTCTGTGCTGACAGCTCAGAGCCTGGAGCCTGTGTTAGATTCTGTGTCTCCTCTCTCTGTCTCTCTGTCTCTCTCAAAAATAAAGAAACATTTAAAAAAATAAATTAGGGCAGAAAGATGAAGTTCTATCTCAAATTACTTGGGGGAGAGTGTAGATTATTCTTGTTCTACTGATTCTTTCTCTAGCTTACTCTTTAAGATATCTCTTTGTATGGAAAATGAGATAATGCCATATAGAGTGTGGTAGAACAATAAATCAAAACCCAGTGTTCGCTGTTACTATCATCCATAGCTTCTACTTCCTAGCTCCAGGACCTTGACAAATTATTTATGCTCTCTGTACTTCAATCAGCTTCTCTGCTATGGAACATGAGCTTAGGTGACATAGACATAAGCACCCTCTGGTTCTAGCTGTCTGTGATTCAAGGAGGCAGAGATGGGAAGATGGCATGTAGGGACTGAAAGTCTGACTGTAGTGACATCATGGAGTCGTGCTTACTCCAGAGGTAGAGAGCCATTGTTACTCACAGGTGGAAGTAATAAATCATACTCTGCCTATAGTGGAACTTGTATTATCTGACTGATGGCTGAATTTAGAATTTATGGGTTTGTTTCCCTTTAAGGTTCTTGCCAATCTTGAGGTTTGGAAATCTGGAAATGATGAACAAAATCATGATGCTAATGAAGGTTACCTGAGAGGTACTGAGTATGTGATGGAGGAAAAGCAACCATAAATCAAGTAGAATATTGTGCAGTGAGCTAATCTTCTCACCGGTGCTGGGACATCACAGTGCCGCAACTGAATAGCTCTTGGAAATATTTTACTAAATTACTCTGTTGGGTACCCCTTATTAAGCAATCTGCCTCAGAAAGTTCTTTTATTTTCTTCCCCCTTGGCTGGCAAAGTCTCACAATTTCATTTTGCTGGGGGGCTTGGTACTGTCTCTTTTGAGAGATTTGTCTGCCTGGCAAGTGGCCCAAATTACCTTCCTTGTTGGGCCTTGATAAGTGTCTCTGAACGAAGGGAAAACAATTTGTACAACTCTTCCTGTCAGTTGGAAGCTGAACTGTGGGACTGAACAAAGCTTTGCTCCATCCCACAGTGCCAATTTACCCTTATCAAGTGCAACAGAGAAAATGTGGCGGTGCGTTACTGTGAGAATAGGAAAGCACTCCCAACAAAATGAGAAAACAGTTATTGGACCAGTTTTATCAACCCAGAGCTAGCTCTACAGCAATTTTCATACAATTATGCCATGTTAGAATCGCCTCACCATATGGCTGGGCATTGATCATTTTGCTGTGATGTTAATTTAATATGTAGTGTGGATGTTCCCTTGTTTTGTTAATAAAATTTTCATTTTGGTATTCTGATTCTATCATAGAATGTGTGAGCATTGACAGGATCTTTAATTTAAAAAAATTGTTGATATTTGTAAAATAAAAAATCTCTTTCAAAAACCCCACACTAGTTGAACTTTCATAAGAAACCTGGAGATGTTCAGGCTGGAGACAGAAGGGCTGACTGAGTTAAGAAGTACTTAATTTGCATTAAGGTCAAACTAGTAGCAACTCTCATATCAGGATTCAGTCCAAATTTGCAGTGAGATATTTTTTTCCATGCTGGAAAAAAAATTTTTTCACGACCTCCCTTTAATAAAATTACTTATAAGGATCTCATTGTGACATTTCCAATAGCTCTCCTACTCTGCTGGGGAAAGTAGGTGTAGTCAATGACTAGACATCCCCTGCCCATGATGTGAGATCTGAGTACAAATCACGTACACTGGAGGCCAGAGGCCAGCTCAGACAAACAAGAGAATGTCACCAATGAATCATAAAAGGGTCATTGAAAAGGTTGGAGAAGACCTTTGAGGTGCTCTGGTTTTGCAGATGTGTTTCCCAGAACTACTAAGATTCTGTGCAGGCATCTCAGAGCTCAATGAGGCGCTTGTGGGGGTCTTACCCTCTGATTCAGTCAAAGGTGTCCCATTGTCCCTTGGTTTTAAATATAGGATTTCACCTTTGGTAGGAATATCTACCATGGGACACAATGCTTGAAACAATTGATCTAATCCAAAGCCCTCTGCTTCTGAAGGTGGGAAAAGCCATCCCTAGAGGGGCTTGGGGTCTGCGAAGAATCTGTGGCTGGTAGGAACCGCAGTAACACCCCATCTCCTGACTCTCTGTTCTGTGCACCATTGCTGGCAAGGTCAATCAATTAAAACAAAGACCCAGCGTCTCAATACTATTAGTGCTTACCCTTATGCTAACCCTATGCTGTAGACCACATTGGTAGCCTGGGGGTGTAGGGTAGTTGAGAAATCTATAATTTATAGAAAAGCAAGACATTTGAAGTGGTGGGGAGAAATGTTTAAGTGCCTGTGAACTCTCTAAGGACTTTTTCTTCACTGAGATTTTATTATTTATTTATTTATTTTTATTATCTTTTAGGGAGAAATATTGGAGGGAGGGGCGGAGAGAGAGAGGGATGGAGAGAATCTTATGTAGGCTCCACGTTCAGTGCAGAGCCTGATGCAGGACTTAATCCCATAATCCTGGGATTATGACCTGAGCCGAAATCAAGAGTCAGATGCTTAACTGACTGAGCCAGCCAGGTGCCCATATTATTAATTTATTTAAAATTATTATTCATAATTAATTCCCATGCCTTCTGTCCATTCCTGCCATTCAATATCACCTCTTAACCAGTCTCTTTGTCTTCTACTTTGCCCATATCAAATTCACCTTATACACAATCATTAAAAAATACTTTTCTAGCATGCAAATCTGATCATGTTACTTTCCTGTTTGGAACCTGTGTTTTCTTTGACATGAGGGCATCTTAACATCTTAGTTGTACTACAGAATGGCTTTCCCTCCCCTATGCCCATTATTACTCTCTGGCTTCATCTCCCACCGCTACTACCCCTGTTCTACATGTTCCAACCAGAGCCATTTATTTTCTCCTCCCCACACTCATCACTGTGTCACACATGGACCTCCAGACACGTGCAGTTCCTCCTATCTGAAATAGCCATGTGGCACTTCTATACCTGGAAACCTTAACCTTAAAGATTTATCCTGAGAACTGCCTATATCATGGAAGTTGTATTTTGTTTTGCTTGTACCTGTCATGTGTCAGATAGATGTTCTCTAGCACACCTTTAGCTAGCAATTGTCAATTCCAGTAAAACCTGTACCTGCGACTATATATTCCATTTGTGAACATTTCAGGACTAGACCTGTATTATACTTTCTCAAACCTCATAACACTTAACATAGGGCTTGGCACATAATAGGTGCTCAGTAAACATCTGAATGATCTTAAATGTCTCTCTTTTATTTTTTTCATATCTTTAAATGTTGATCTTTGAGAGAGAGAGAGACAGAAACGAGAGAGAGAACGAGAGAGAGACAGAGAGAGAAAATGAGCAGAGGAGGGGCAGAGAGAGAGGCAGACAGAAGATTTGAAGCAGGCTCTTTGTGTTCCGATGCTGATGTAGGGCTCAAACTCACAAACATGAGATCATGACCTAAGCCAAAGTTGGATGCTTAACAGACTGAGCCATCCAGGTGCCCCAAATATCTCTATTTCTGATCCCGTGTATTGGTCAGTGTCTTTGTTTGAAGGAGATAAAAACCAGCCATACAAACTCAAGCCAAAAGAGGGATCTAGTGGAAGTATACAGGAGTATTTAATAATATCCTCAGGTAGGAGGTTCAGCAGGGCTTCATGGAAGTTGGAATGATAGGGGATTTAAGTCCCAGTCTGCATCACTCTTAAGCCTCAGTCTCTCATTTCTTAAATTTAAAAAATATGGTGGTTTTTTTTTAAACTTTCTATAGTTTATTTATTTTTGAGACAGAGAGAAACAGAGCATGAGCAGGAGGGGCAGAGAAAGACACACAGAATCCAAAGCCAGCTCTAGGCTTGGAATGTTCAGCACAGAGCCGATGTAGGGCTCAAACTCACAAACCGTGAGATCATGACCTGAGCCAAAGTCGGACACTTAACCAACTGGGTCACCCAGGCACCTTTCTTTCCTTTCTGTTTTCTTCTGAGGATATGATGAATTCTTTTCTCCTTTCTTTCTGAGATCACTTTTTTATGCTTCTGAATACATATGGAGGTAAATGGTCACTGTAGCCCGAGTTCAATGTCATATCTGAGCTGAGCCTAAAGTTCCCGAGTGCTGATCTGAAAGAGGAAGGATTTGATTCTTTCTACTTCTCCAATTAGGCATCATCAGAGGGGCAGCTATGACTGTGAAACCAACATGGAGGCCATACTCACCCATTTGGTTGGGTCTGGTCCAAGCCAAGATGCTGTGGACTGTACAGATTTTTTTTTCTTTCATAGTTTATTGTCAAGTTGGTTTTCATATAACACCCAGTTCTCATCCCAACAAGTGCCCTCCTCCATGCCCATCAAATCCCTTCCCCTCTCCTCCACCTGCATCAGCCCTCAGTTTGTTCTCAGTATTCAAGAGTCTCTCATGGTTTGCCTCCCTCCTTCTCCCCAACTATTTTTCCCCTTCTCCTCCCCCATGGTCCTCTGTTAAGTTTCTCCTGTTCCACAATTAAGTGAGAACACATGTTATCTGTCTTTCTCTGCCTGACTTATTTCTCTCAGCCTAACACCCTCACACTCCATCCACATTGCTACACATGGCCAGATTTTATTCTTTTTCATTGCCATGTAGTATTCCATTGTGTAAATATACCACATCTTCTTGATCCATTAGTCAGTTGATGGACACTTAGGCTCTTTCCGTGTTTTGGCTATTGTTGAGAGTGCTGCTATGAACATTGGGGTACATGTGCCCCTATGCATCAGAACTCCTGTATCCCTTGGGTAAATTCCCAGCAGTGCTATCGCTGGGTCATAGGGGAGTTCCACTGTTATTTTTTTGAGGAACCTCCACACTGTTTTCCAGAAGGGCTGCACCAGTTTACATTCCCACCAACAGTGTAGGAGGGTGCCCATTTCTCCACATCCTCGCCAGCATCTAGAGTCCTCTGATTTGCTCATTTTCCTGACTCTGACTGGCATGAGGTGGTATCTCAGTGTGATTTTGATTTGTATTTCCCTAGTGATTAGTGACGCTGAGCGTTGCTTCATGTGTCTGTTGGCCAATTGGATGTCCTCTTTGGAGAACTGTCTGTTCATATCTTCTGCCCGTTTCTTCACTGGATTGTTTGTTTTTCGGGTGTGGAGTTTGGTGAGTTCCTGATAGATTTTGGATACTAGCCCTTTATCTGATATGTCATTTGCAACTATCTTTTCCCATTCCATCGGCTGCCTATTAGTTTTATTGATTGTTTCCCTTGCCCTGCAGAAGCTTTTTATCTTGATGAGATCCCAATAGTTCATTTTTGCTCTTGATTCCCTTGCCTTTGGGGATGTGTCAAGTAAGAAATTGCTGCGGTTGAGGTCAAGGAGGTTGTTTCCTGCTTTCTCCTCTAGGGTTTTGGTGGTTTCCTGTCTCACATTCAGGTCCTTTATCCATTTTGAGTTTACTTTTGTGTATGGTGTGAGAAAATGGTCTAGTTTCATTCTTCTGCATGTTGCTGTCCAGTTCTCCCAGCACCATCTGTTAAAGAGGCTGCCTTTTTTCCATTGGATACTCTTTCTTGTTTTGTCAAAGAGTAACTGGCCATACACTTGTGGGTCCAATTCTGAGTTCTCTATTCTATTCTATTGGTCTATGTGTCTGGTTTTGTGCCAATACCATACTGTCTTGATGATGACAGCCTTGTAGTAGAGGCTAAAGTCTGGGAAGGTGATGCCTCCCGTGCTGGTTTTCATCTTCAATATTACTTTGGCTATTCGGGGTCTTTTGTGGTTCCACACAAATTTTAGGATAGTTCATTCTAGCTTTGAGAAGAATGTTGGTGCAATTTTGATTAGGATTACATTGAATGTGTAAATTGCTTTGGGTAGTAACGACGTTTTAACAATTTTTATTCTTCAGATCCATGAGCATGGAATGTTTTTTTCATTTCTTTGTGTCTTCTTCAATTTCCTTCATAAGTTTTCTATATTTTTCATCATACAGATCTTTTATATCTTTGGTTAGGTTTATTCCCAGGTACTTGATGGTGTTTTGTGCAATTGTGAATGGGATAGGTTTCTTGATTTCTCTTTCTGTTGCTTCATCATTGGTGTATAAAAATGCAACTGATTTCTGTATGTTCATTTTGTACCCTGCGACTTTGCTGAACTGATGGACCAGTTTTAGTAGGCTTTTGGTGGAATCTGTCGGGTTTTCCATGTAGAGTATCATGTCATCTGCAAAAAGGTATTTCAAATGGATCTGTTCTAAACATGCACTGTGTAATAAGATGAGATACTCTAGAGTGAGAGTGGCATTTCCCATAGTATTCCATCAAATACTAGTTCCACAGTCTGATTACAGTTATATGAGAAAAACAGAGTATTGTAATCCAATAAGTTCTAAAAGGATGCTCAGTTGAACAAACTTAAACAGGTTTCTTTACTGCAAGACTGCTTAATGATGTAACAGGCACATGTGATTTGTGAAGTGGGATAAAAGGATATCATTTATTGCATTCCCTAAACTTACTTATCCAGAGACATGTTTCTTTCTTCCCCCAAGAAATGTCTTTCAGCATTAAGGTTCTGTAGAATATACTTGGAGGATACCAGAGTAGCCCAGGGCTAATTATCTCACCCTGTTGGTAGAAATACATACTAATCAATATGTTATACTCTACCAATTTATAGTAATGACATTTTCTGGACTGTATTTAGGAGTCTTTGAGGGGCAGTAAATTCCTCTTCTTCTCTTCCCTCCTCCCAGTAAGTGTGAATCATGATTTCCCCAGTGACCATCCCTCAGGTGGAATTTCTCTCTCTCCACTCAGCTTTGGGCCTAATTAAATGTCTGCCATGATTTTAACAGATTCCACCTAGAATATGAGCTCTAGTTCTTCTTGAGAAGAGTTGTTTCAGCAAATAGAAATAAGCTGGGAGGACAAAGGAATAGTCCTATGCAGGGGCACAACACAGTGCATTTACATGACGTTTCCATGTTAGTAATTGGTTCAGATCCATTCATCATGTGCTTATTGAGTGCTTGTTTGATTTTAGATTCCAGGCGAGACTTTGTTGATACTGAGATAAATAAGACCAGACCTTAACATAGGGCAGCTCAAGTTTTAGTGAAAGAGACAGACATATCAGCAGATAATTTCTGAATGTGAAAAACACCTTGGTAGACAAAAGCAAATGACAAAGAGCTAGCCCAGAGACAGGGAGGATTTACCCTGGGGGAGGGTGTAGAACACTCTTCCAAGCAAGTGACACCTGTTCTCTGTTTTGATGAAAAGGTAAGTGTTCTCAATAACGATAGGAAAGGAAAACTTTTTTATGAATGAGGGAGAATAAAAGGGGTCAAGGAAAAAATCCTGGGTTAGACTAACAATTAAATGGCTGATAGAGGAAATGAATCCAGGTCAGGGGACTGAGAAAGAATATTTAGAAAGTTGGGAGAAAAATTAGGGAGAAAGATGTCCAGGTAGACAAGGTAGAAGAAAGCTCAAAGGAAAAAAAAGAGGATCAAAAACCTCAAATGCTGCTGCAGAAAATCCAACAAGATGCTAAAATAATTGGCTTAAGGTTAATATTCTCAGTCTTGGCCTTGAGTACATTGGAGCTTTCAAAGACAACAATTTGGATTTCCATCAACTTTTTCCATTATAAGCACCACTCAGTGAAAACCTTAAATGCACCTATGATAACACAGCATAGGCTATTGTTACTGAATAAAAGCATATTTTAGTTAAAACTATTTCAAAACATGAGAATAAAGGTAAAGGAGGGATGAAAGTTTTAGAAATCCTTGGTGGGAACGGGAAATATGGAGACCTGATATTTATACTGATTCTACCATTAAGCAACAGTGTGAATTTAAGGAAATTATTTCATTTCTCTGAACCTGAGTTACCTGTACAGTGAGCAGGTTTAACTAGAGGATCCCCAGGGTTTTTCCAGAGAATCATAAGTCCTTGCTATCTTTACGTGGACTGACAGAGACCCATACCTCCACGCCATACCACAATGGTCACCACATATTAAGGAAGAAATAAAATTTCATACAGCTTGGAGATGTCCTTGGACAGAGCTGAATCTATTTGTGCCTCACTAGTCAGCAACTGGAGAAGGCAGAGGGGGCAGGAGATTTCTTCTCTCTCAATGACACAGAGGGAGACTCCTAGCTCTTTTAGAACCTTGCCCCAGAAGTCATGTGCTGTTATTTCTACGATATCCCACTGGTCATTCAGGCCAGCGCTGATTTAGTGTGGGAGGAGGCTACATGGGGAAGAGGCATGAGCAGGAAGCATCCAGAGGTCACCCTGGATACTGGCTACTGTAGTCTGTCAATATCACTTTCTCATGGTACAGTGGAGGTGCCACTCAGTTCTTCTTGTACACATGGCGTAGAGAATGCCAACCGAGGAAATGTTAGTGCTTTCTTCTTTCTCTCCTTCGAAGCAGAATTGAATAAATAAGATCATGAGGAACCAAAGAAACTGTCCTCAGAACATGGAGAAGGAATTCCTTTCTGGTTGGGGAATGCCCTTATGGAGAGTGTCGTTTGAACTGTGTCTTTGAGGCATGTAGAGTTTTAACAGTCAGGAAAGATGAGGCTGGGGTAGGGTGGTGGAAGAGGTCATTCTAAACAGAGGGTATGGCATGAACAGAGACTCTATTGGTTATAGAAGTAGAGTCATCCTGGAAAGGAGAGTGTGTGAGTGTTTCTTTATAGAACACGCCACACCAGATAGAAGGAGAAACTAGAGGGGGAAGCTAGAAATACAAGTTGAAGAACCTACTATGGAGTCAGGTTCCCAAACACCAGAGGTGGGATTGAAGGCAAAACTTGTCTTCTGAGTTAACATTCCTTTTTAGAGGTGGTATGTTTAATAAATGGTTTCCTTTTGGTCATTTTCAGGAAGATTCTATAACTTCTGTAATATATATGGGTGTGGCAGACAGTCTCTAAGGTGTCCCCTGATCACTCTCATCTCATGGGGACCCTCTTCTTCATGCACATGGGCTGGATTTAATGAGTAGCCTCTGGAGAAGTGCCGCCATGACATGAGTGGCCCTGTGGAGAAGCCCAGGTGAAGAGGAACTGAAGTCTTCAGCCAACCAATGGTGAAAACCTGAGCTGTGCAAATAGCTATGTGGGGACTGGATGGGACTGGAAGCTAAGCCTGCCCCAGAGGAGCCTTGAGAGGACAGCAGTCACTTCCTGTGTATGTCTTGATCCTAGGCCTGTGAGACACTCTGAATGGAGGCATCTGTTATGTCACATCTGGATTCTTGACCCACAGAAACTATGGGATAATGGATGCTTACCATCTGAAGCTGCTAAATTTGGGGATAAGTTGTGATGCAGCCAGCTAATTTAAAGAATGGGGTTTTCCAGGCCATGATTTGAATTCCATGTTCACTTCCTGTTAATTCTGTGTTGTTATGAATAGTCCCTTTTGCTCTAAGATGTAGTTTCTTCATCTGTACAAGAGAAAATTTATCTCTATTTTTTAAAATTTTTTTGAGGATTAAAGAGACAATTCTTGTGAGAGTACCCAACGACGATGACGTTGATGACAATGTTGAAGATCGCAAGTTACATATTTTAAAAATCCCTAGCCACACATCAAGCACTGTGTTAAGTGATTTCATATCGTCCCCAAACCTTAAGATGTCACCATAGAAGTTTTGCCACTCAATAAACTCATCTGGAGAGGTTGAATAGCTCCTTTGAAAGCACACAGCTAGTATATTGGCAGAATCACACTTAAACAAAAATCATGTTCATTGCTAAGTTCCTTCACCATGATGGATTACAGACTACACAAAGGGGAAAAAAAATGTGTAGCCAGTGTTGGTTCCTTCATCGTACTTAAGAAAGAAGCTTCAGTCATGGAAAAAAAAAAAGAATGAAGCTTCAGGTCTGACTTCTGCTCAGGTCATGATCTCCCAGTTCATGAGTTCGAACCTCTCATGACTTCGCTGTTCATGAGTTCGAGCCCCGCATTGGGCTCCATGCTGACAGGTAGAAGCCTGGAGCCTGCTTCAGATTCTGTGTCTTCCTCTTTCTCTCTGTCCCTCCGCCACTCTCTCTTTCTCTCAAAAATAAATAAACATTAAAAATTTTTTAAAAAAGAATGAAGCTTCAGTTTTTGCATCCAACTTCAAGTAACTTTGGATGTTTGTTTTTCTCAGCCAGGTTCAGTTCCCTGTCTCAGATCACCCACTGTTTTCTCACAGAGCTGTGGTCAGGACCCCATTTGTCTAGGTTCACAGCAGCTCGTCAAACGTCACCCAGGGTCAATTGGAGCTGCCTGTAGTAATGACAAAATCCATGCCTTCAATTTCTTAATTAACCAAATACAATGAAGTCTGTAAATTGATCAAAGTTGGATCTCAAATGGAATTAATTAGAAAATTGTGGGGAGGACTTGGTGATTCATTCCCACTTTATAAGCCTTACTGGGAATTTTATGAATGACCCAATGAAACCTAGTTGTATTTAAAAAAAAAAATTAGTTTAAAATGCGATGACCACTTCAGCCTTGTTTGGTTGGGAGCATGGAGCATTCCAGCCTGTGTGAAGAGGGCTCTCTGGAATCCTGGGGTGACAGAGTTGTGAGAAATCCCCAATGGCAGTACTGTGAGTGGGTTGCTAGGGAGCTTTTATAAACTCTATCAGCACCCATTCTGGGCGGACGCTACCAAACGTTACTATTGACACTATCGTTTTATGTAAGCAGTGCTCCCGCCTCCATTTTAAAGAAAATGTAAATAAAAGCATTCTTAGAAGGTTTGGGCATGTTTTTGACCTACTAAAAACCAATATACAGAATGAGAATACTTAATATGGCCTAAGAAAAGTTCCACAACTTTTCCGCCCCTAAGCCCATCTATACGGAAATTCAGAGACACCCGCTCCACTTAAACTGAGCATGCGTTGGTTCCGTTGGCTCAGAAATGATCTGATGAGCTGAGGTCATCAAAGCTCTGTTTGATCCAGAGCACTGCCTCTGGCCCTGGTGGGAGAACATTGGATAAGGCACCTGTCTTTGCCTGCAAGGAGCACACAGGTGAGTGGAGAATATGGATGTTCATGGGCAGGGTCAGAAAATGGGTTTGATGTTAGTGTGTGGAACAGCAGCAGCATATCAACAAGTGTGATTATTTCTACCCAGGTGGTTTTCTTCCCAGACTCTTCCTGAGGTGCTAACTCTTGAGCTGAGCAATGAAAGAGAAGGCACAGCCATCAGGTAAACTTGAGGGAGCAGCATGAACCTGGAGGACACATCCAGTGCGTGCAAGGGGTTGCGAGTGGCCTGGGATGGCTGGACCACTTTATTTTTCCAGGTCCTGACATGTTGAAGGTGATAATTGTCCCATAAGAACACTTCTGTTGCATTAGCTCAGTCAGAATCTTTGTGATAGTGGATTAAAAATGCAATTAATATCAAAAGAAATCCAATTAGCTATTTTACATTGTGTTCATATATGCAAATTAGGGAGGAGGCTTGATATAATTATGTAGAAACCTGAGGTTAATAAATACCAGTTTGGGCTTGTAATTATCTGTACATTCCTGGAGAGGGGTGGGTTAGAGTCCATATTAATGGAGTAAGTGGAAGAAAGCCGTGCATGTCAGCTCCTGAGCTATGTACTTGCCACCCAGTTTATACCTGACTCCTCTTACCATCAGGATGACAAAGTCCTCTTATCCCTAGTTTACATATGGGAAGTCAAAACAGAGAAGATGGAGGTCATGTGTTGAAATTGGCATGGCCAATGCCTGACCAGCCTGGATGGCACCTGACTTGGTCTGACTCTGAAGTTCATGCTCCTTCCTTTCCCCCTGACTTTGTTCTACTATTGTTTGAGTTTTTCATGGTTTCTGGGTGTACTGATAGCTGGATTCAAATTCTTTTTTTTTTTTAATGTTTTATTTATTTCTAGGAGAGAGAGAGAGAGAGAGAGAGAGAGACAGCATGAGCAGGGGAGGGTCAGAGAGAGAGGGAGTCACAGACTGAAACAGGCTCCAGGCTCTGAGCTGGCAGTCAGCACAGAGCCCGACACAGGGCTCGAACCCACGAACCGTGAGATCATGACCTAAGTGAAAGTCAGACGCTTAACCGACTAAGCCACCCAGGCGCCCCAGCTGGATTCAAATTCTAACATCTAAAAATTGATTGATTTTTGTTGTTGCTTCAATATACTTCAATAATATACTTCAATAGCTGTCAACTAATGAAGTCATAGTATGTACAACTTAGAAAGAATATTTGACTTTAACAATCCTAGATTATTTTTAGAAGCAAACAATTAATTTCAGGCATGAAACTAAGCCCACTCATATTTACTCTTCAAAATCAGAAACCACCAAAATTTACAATAGGGAAAGTTGAATAAATTAGGCTATACTACAATCATGGAGTATTAAGCAGCAAATGAAAATATTCTGTTCAAGGATTATAAAATATACACATAAAATAATGAAACAATTTTTTCTGAATGGCTTTTTAAAATCTTTTTAGAGGAACAAGTATTTTAATAGAAACTTATACTTTAATATTACTTTTAATTGAGCAGACATAATATAAAGATTCTGTGTAGATTTTTATATTCCCCCATCATCAAAATCAGGTCATTTTGCTTTAAGGACAAAGTACAATAAATATCTCTAAATAATAATATCAGTGCACGATTAATTGGCCATCTGATTTATACAGGCAAGGTGAATCTGTTCCAGGATATTTGTAGTACGAACAATAAAGCAGATGTCGGAATGGGTCCCAAAGCCAGCAATTACTCTGAGACACCTCTTATTTTCAGCCACAGTTTCTACATTTACTTTTGTCTCTTTTTCTTTGCCCTTTTTGGTTGATCTTTTTTTGTGCAGACGTGTGCTGTGCCCCATCTGCTATGATTCACCCTGTTCTAATTATGCAGTAGGCATCCTGTCTCTATGAGCCGGAATTTTATCAGTTTTCTTTAAAAATATGTATAATTAATCAGGGACTCCCAGGTGAAAGAGGCAAATGCAACATTTTTAAAAGAGATGTTATTGCTGGAAGTAATTCGCACAGGCCTGGATGCACCTGATACTCTTGGTGATTTGGGGCAGACTCGCGTGTGTTAAGTATCTCCTTTTCCTGGAAGGCTGCTTGGTGCAGGGCAAGAATCCCGCACCCCCCCGCCCCCAGAGAAGGACTCCTGACATCTTGCCACAGTCTGCCTTTTACTAACTGTGACTCTTGGGCATGTTGCTTAACCCCTTGACTCAACTTTCCCGTCTTCTAAGATAACAGATAATTTCTGATCTTCCTTCCAGATCTGCTCCTTCTTCCAGACCTGAGTCCTCCTTCTTAAGCCAATCACTTTTCCCTAAGATTCAATGGAGCCATTTATCTATTCAACAGATATTATTGGAGCACCTATTTATAGATGACCCAAGTTTTGGAGACAGGATCGAACTATAGTTCTGCTACTGAACAACTCGGTCAGGCCTGACAATTCCTTTCTGTTTCTACTTTCTTACTTAGCAAACATTTATGTCACTCTACTAAGTGTCAGGCACTGTTCGACACACTTCAGAAACATTAACTTATGTTCTCCATTGGACAGATAAGGAAACTGGCACAGGAAGTTTCAGTAACTGTATGCTACGGGCTGAATTGTGTCCCCCCCCCAAATTTTTATACTGTCACCCTCACCCCCAGAGCCTCAGAATGTGACTGTACTCAGAGACAGAACCTTTACCATAGTGATAAAGTTTAAAAGAAGCTGTTAGTATGAACTCTAATCCAGTCTGGCTGGTTACCTTTAGAAGAAGAGGAGATCTGGACGTACAAGGCGATGCCATCAAATCATGCAAACAGGGAAAAGACCACGTGCGGACAAAGTAGCCATGTCCAAGCCAAGGAGAGAAGCCTCAGAAGAAACCAAGCCTGCCCACGCTTTGATCTTGGATTTCCAGTATCCAGAACTGTGAGACAATGCTTTTCTGTTGTTTAAGCTGCTGGGCAGTGGTGTTTTAGCTGCTGGGCAGTGGTGTTTTGTCACAGCCGCCGTCGCAGACTAATGCTGTCCCCCGCTGCCTCCTCCCGCCCCTGCAAAGTCAGAGTGGTAATAAGTGCTGGAGATTGGATCTAGCCTCTGTGCATTTAACCACAATGCTCTGCTGTTTCACAGAGATACAAATACACTTTCCCTTATTACCAAATATGAAACAGTAAAAAGAGCCTACTGTTCAGAATGGAGTATATCCAGGTACTAGTTAATTCCTGCCTGGACAGTCATTTGCTATGTGACCTTAGGCAAGGAACGGAAACTCTCCAACCCTCAGTTTTCTCATCTATAATATAGAGGCGAGAATACTCACCTCACTGGATTGCTAGTTGGGTTTGAAGATACAGTGTGTGTGTAAAGTACCTCATAGTGTACATGGAACACACAGAGGATTTAAATGTCACTCCCTCTCCCTGACAAAAGGTAATGGATATGGAGTCGTTGAGGTCAGAATCGCAAGGGACGGTCTGCAAAAGGCCCTGATAATAATACCTACCTTGTATGATAATAATACTCTACCTGCCAGGCAGCTTGCCTATACTATCTCTGCGTCCTGTGAAGTAGCCTAAGGAGATTTGCGTAATTCCTCCTCATTTTAAAGATCAAATAGTAGAAGCTCAGAGTTTCAATAACTCACTAAGGTCATACAAGGTACCCAACAGAGGGAGGGTTTTCCCTTGATAGCTCTTAGGTCAAAGCCTAAATTCTGCTGCCTTTCCATCTCCTGTTAGACTCCTTGTTCATTATTTCCTAGCAAAGCCATAAGCCTGTAGAAGCCAGGAGCTATACTTTGTGTGACTCCCATCCTAATCAGTAGTATGAATGGCCTATGCAGAGTAAATTCATATTTAAATGAGTGAATAAGCTCACAAAGATGATGTGTGTACTCCCTTCTGATCCTGCTCAGTTCCTCAGGTGGGTGAGCACAGGGCCCTGGGCTGACCTTGGACCTCTGCTGGACCTTCCAGAAGGGGCGTGGCTCTCACACCAAGTGTAAGAGTACACACCGGCTCTGATCCAGCAAGCTCCTCACCCAGCCAACAGGGGCCCCTTCTGTGGCTACAAACAACCCCACCACATTCTCATTCACACTGTTCCTGAGCTCCCCTGGCTGTTAGGTCCTCTAGTGGACGATAAAATAAGAAACTTCCTGACTCTTCTTGCCCTAACACCTTAACACTTACTTTTTAACATTCAGGGCCTCTGGTCTCGGACCAGATCAATATAGCATGATCTCTCACAGAAAATCACTTCAAAATGATGCGCCCTTGGCAAGGCAAGCAGCTGGTGAGATTCTCTGCAGATCAATGGCCGTGTCCTCAGGAGAGTAGGGCTTGTGGTTTCCTTATTGCAATTTGAGGATTACACTTAACCTTACAACTAGGGCACCCTTGAATGCTTAAGCAGGTGGCTTTTGATCTGGGTCTTGAAAAGCAAGAACTTTGCAAGAAGGGACAGGAGGCTGGGAATTGAAGAAAGAGAGGCCATCATAACAAGCAGGGGGATTGCACAACCAACAAAAGCGAAACTGGTGATTTACTGAGCACCTACTTCATGCTAGGTACTCTATAGGGAGCTTAACTCCTCACAGAAAACACTAGATGGTAACTACCTTTTTAAAAAAGTTTTGTTAATGTTTTTTAGAAATTTTTAATGTTTTTTATTTATCTTCTTTTGAGAGTCAGAGAGACAGCGTGAACAGGGGAGGGTCACAGAGAGAGGAAGATACAGAATCGGAAGACAAGTTCCAAGCTCTGAGCTAGCTGTCAGCACAGAGCCCGACGTGGGGCTCGAGCCCACAAACCATGAGACCATGACCTGAGCCAAAGTCGGATGCTTAACCGACTGAGCCATCCAGGCACCCCAGATGGTAACTACTTTTATCCTCCATTTTATAAAAGGAAAATATGAGGTTCAGGAAGTTCATGGAAACTTCTCGAAATGACATGGCTCTTCACTGATGGAGAGTTTAAATGTTGAATTGACTGACCAAAGCCCACTCTTTCTAGAAAGACAAACAAAATATAGAGGCTGTCCTATTTAGCCCCCAGACTCCAGTCTCAGGTACCTGTTTAAGGGAAAGGAGTTTTATCTGTTTCTTTTGCAAGTTCTTTTAGAACTTGATGAGTGGCATGGCCAGGGCTTTGAGGTGGAAGTTTATCTCATGAGAAGCTGTGGCAAGTCCCTTCCCTGTTTGTGGTACTTGGAGAAGCTGACCACTTTAATGGGGATCAGAGGGGAGGATTTCAGACATTGAGATGAAATCTTAGGAAGAGACTTCACATGAAATATCGACCAGAGTGTTATCTAGATTCCCATCTAGCTGGAATTTTATCTCCCGGTTATTTATTCTTTACTCACCAAATATGTAATGTACCGCTTGTCAGGCACCAAGCACGTGCTAGTCACTGGGTACCGAGTTCACACTGCCCTCCCGCTCTGCCCTCAGGGGACTCGCTCTTAAGTCTAGGGGCAGGCAGCAAATGAGTCCACAAAGCGGCAAGCCTGAGACCACTAGAGGAAGCAGAAAGTGATGGTAGCCTAGTGGGGTGGTCATGGGAAGGAGTCCCACAGCGTGATGTTCCTGAAGGTTCCTGGAAGGGGAGATGGGCTGCTTGCCATCTGGTTTCAGAAGATCGGCACAGCAGCCCCAGGACGAGGGGATAGGTGAGGAGATCAAAGGTGTACTTTGATCCAGCCTGAGTACTTGAAAAACAAAAGGTCACCCAGACTGTTGGCTCCTGTCTCATGGGCCACCTTGGGCTTTCTGTCTTTGAAGACATTGGGTTCTCATGTCTTCTCTTTTTTCAAACTTTCCAGACTTGTAATCCATCTGCTAAGGTGTTGGCTCAGGTTAGATTTCCAGGATTCAAATAGATTCCATTTGATGTTGCTGCTCAGAGTTACCTCCGCTCACTTTAAAGCAATTTTTATTGAACATTCACTAGAGCAGCCAGGCATGTGCAAAGGTCCTCATACACAGGAGGCCCTTTGAAAATGTATATTCCATAGATATGCCTTCGCACACTCCCCCAAGTGACTGCCTCAGGTTTTCTGACCCCCTTTGCTTCTGGTGATCTTCCCCCCTCTGTCTTTGTTTGTCTCTGTCCTGGTCTCTCCCGTGTCTGTATCCCTATCTCTCTCCCCCATGCGCTGTGACACACACTTCCACCAGATTCTCTCTCCTTTGTTCCTCCCTCTCTCCTTCCTCCTCCTTCCTAACTTGCTTTTTCATTATTTGTAAGAGCAGACAGGCACTGCCCTGGAAATAATTTCCGGTGTCTGTGAAGCTCTTTGTGCCAGACAGTGATCAGTCTGTTGCAGATCATGGCAAGTTAGGAACCATCCTTTACATGCACACAGGGCTTGACAGTCTTAAGAGGGGAATTCTGCGTTTTGCGTCAATTTTCTCCATTAATTCTTGCCACGGTCCTGGAAGGGAGGGATTCAATAACCTGCCTGTGTTTACTGAGGACCCACCAGGCATGGATATAAGAAGTGAGTTAGAATAGCTTAAAAGCCAGCTGGAGAAANAGGGGGGAGGGGGGCCTGGAGGAGGGCACTTGTGGGGATGAGCACTGGGTGTTATATGGAAACCAATTTGACAATAAACTATTTGAAAAAAAAAAAAGCCAGCTGGAAACCTGTTAAAATTCCAATTCCCAGGGTCCCCCCACAGAGATTCTGATTTAGGAGAGACTGAGACTCTGCATTTAACAAACTCTTCAGGTGTTTCCAATGACAGTAGCCTATATTTTGAGAGAAGTGGCCTGTGTGCTTTTCTGACCTTGAAGTACACAAAGGTCACCTGGGAAACTTGATATAATGCAGTTTCTGATTCAGCAGGTTTGCGGTGGGACCTGAGATTCTGCATTGCTAACAGACTCCGAAGTGAAACCCCTGCCCAGGTTGATCACTGGGTGAGCACTGGATGCTACACTGGGCATAGCAGGAGTCTAATAGTTCTTCTTCTTCTTCCCCCACCTCCCACCTCCCAGATCTGGAAGTCATAGAGGCTACGGCCACTTTCACAAATTTGTAAGATGAAGTAGGTGGTAGATCTGGACTTCCAGCCACGACCCTGTTGTTGTTTTAATATTTTATATGGAGATTCTCCATGTGAGGACCAGAAAATGGTGAGATCACAGGATCGAGGCATGACGTCAAGTCTGCAGCCTTTGGACTGTACTGCTCGTGCTTCTGACTGGACCAGCCAGCCTGACTGCCACCACTGCCCTGCATTCCCCAGAGCTGGTCACTGTCACTCTCCCTGGGGAGCCCAGAGCCCTACAGAGATAATTGCTGGTAGAATCTCATAGGCCTGGGTTAAAATGTTGGCTCTGCCAGTTCGAATTGTATGGGTACGGTATCGATGTCACTTACTAATGAGGACGTTTCAGTTTGTTTCCCTGAGCCTCATTAAGTTCATTTTTCATAAAGCAAAGGTCATCTTCTGCCTCCCAGAAGACCATAAACATAATACAGGACCCTGATATCGTGGGGTGAGTGTCCGTGAACTCTGAGCTCTTACTGATGTGGGCAAGGGGACCGCAGGGGTTGATGGCCGAGTCATGACACTAGCTCAGACCCTCTCACTCAAATGTTCTGCTCTGCACTGATTTTGCCCAGTCCCTCTTACTGGTGAGTTCCAGAAGGGCAGCGACTGTGGGGATTAAATATTGTAAAAGCACTTAAAAAGGTGGTTGGCCCATGGAAGTGACCAGTAAGGGTAGCACCTTCGGCATCACCATCGCCGTGACGCACCTGCATTTCATACACGGTACACAACAGAAGCCTGACGCTGGAGGATGTGCGGCAGCTGTAGAGCCAGACCAAGAACCACGGAGAGACTTCAGGACTTATTTCCACTTAATTTCCGGGCACTGGATGAATCGTCCTGGGGGACCCATATTACTATTTAGACATATGACTATTACAGTCTTGAGTGGCCTCTTTCCAGACATGCTGGACACTTGCTTCTTTCTGTTTACATCTTCGCTATCAGTGCTTCTCACTGCCAGACACCCATGCCTGGAGTTTGGCCCTCAGACTGCTGCTCTCCTGTTCCCAGAGGGTAATTTCCTTTCTCTGGTCTCTGCCCCTCAGGCAGAGATGCTGTCCTGCCCCCTGTTCTTACCTGCAACACACCTCTTTAGACATGGGGTATAGAAAAGGCCAAATAGGAGCTCACTGTTCATTCTCTTGTGCTCTAATACGTTCTGGGTGTGCAGTATCATTATAGTCCCCTGGATCCTGGCAGGTGTCTCCACTGCAAAATACAAATGATCACACCCATCCAGTACAATAATAATGACAATCAAACTGTAATGAGTATAACAGTTGCCATCACTAGATAATTAGGCACTGTGCTCTGCCCTATGGAGAAGAAGCCCAAGAGACAGGTCTTATTAATATACTCGTTACAGATGGGAAACTAAGGCATTAGAAGTTAAAACTTCTCCAAAATCATAGAAGTGCCTCATGCTTGTTGGCAGTTACTTTTACTTCTATTTCTCAGGCAATCATTTTGATCGCTATTAAAACAAAAGCAAAATCCCAGCCTCTTGGGGTTTGCTATATCTCCTTGGTGCTTGGGGCATAATGTTCCCATGGAACACCAGTTGACTATTACCATCCCTGGCCTGGTGACTCTTCTCTGGGGGACTGTACCACCCTCATTGAACCTTTACTGAGAAATTCTCTGTATGATGCCGTGCAGGGAATCCCCCCTCAACAGATGGAGTGCTCCTGACCATGCTTCTCACCCATTTTCTTGTCTATCTCCCACACTGGATAGTGAACTTCCTGAAGCCTACTTTGTTTCTCATTTTACCCCTAGTGCCTAGCAAGGCACTTGACCTTAACAGTCATTTTCTAAATAGCTGAGGGAATGAATTGAATATTGCTTCCAACTTTGACCTTGGTGCTAGATTCTGTTTAGACCTCACTGGGGCCATATGATATGCCAAAGCCATTCACATTATGTTTCCATGGGTTACTTTCTGGAACCCAGAAATCCTATTCATCTTATTAATTTCTTCCTACGATGTCACAAAACTGATGTTCAGTGAATAAATGCTTTTAATTGAGTCAGAGAATATTCAATTTGAAAGAATTATTCATGAACATTGAATATGAATACCTCTGCTCACAGATAGGGGACATAGTATATGGAGTTGATTAATTTGCTTATAAAGCCTGGTGGGGGTGGGGGGAAGTGAGCTAACAGTGTACCAGGCTGTTGAGTGTGGTGTCACACTTATCGGAGTTGGAATTCTGATTCCGTCACTAATTAAGTTTTATAGCCTTGTATCTTTTCTTCAACTTCACTGGATCTCGATGTTCTTATCCTGAAAAGTGGGCTCATCATAAATAACTCACCACAAGTTATGGAATCACATATCAAAAACACCAGTTGAGAAATTGCTTCTAAAAGTACCTGAAACTGGCAGTTCAGAGAAAGAGCCATGGCCTTTTCAGTCCAGACAGTTTCAGATGCCTGTGCTGCCTCTGACTAAATGGCTGACCTTGAGCAACCTCTCTGTGCTTCAGCCTTCTCATCTGTAGAATGGGAATTATATTAATGGGAATTATGCTAATTATACCTACTTCATTGGATTATTATGAAAACAAAAGTTCTAGTTATTTTTTTCTTTTTTTTAATAGTTTATTGTCAAGTTGGTTTCCATATAACACCCAGTGCTCATCCCCACAAGTGCCCTCCCCCATGCCCATCAATCCCTTTCCTCTTCCTCCCACCCCTTCAGTCCTTGGTTTGTTCTCGGCATTCAAGAGTCTCTCATGGTTTGCCTCCCTCCCTTTCCCTCACTATTTTCCCCCTTCTTCTCCCCCATGGTCCTCCATTAAGTTCCTCCAAATCCTCCTATACATGCAAACATATGGTATCTGTCCTACTCTGCCTGACTTATTTTGCTCAGCATAATATCCTCAAGTTCCATGTGTAGCAACATGGTTGGAAAAGTTCTAGTTATTAAAAGCACCCTCCCCACCCAGATAAAATAACCAGGATTGCCATATTGGAACACTCAGCAGGTGTTGGCTGCAAAGACAGGGGCTACTAGACAATTTTAGACAGAAGGCTGGCCATTTGGGCTCTTCGATCGCTGAACATGGGACTTTTCAGGAATGGCATGGCCGCCTCAGTGACGGGTTTATCTTAGGACAGGTCACATCATTTTTCTACCTGACACTTTGTGTATCAAAGGGCTAGGAGACAGGAGGCGACAGATGTGTTCTCTTCTGAGAGACCAACCCTGAAGGAGTCACAGCGCACAGCCAGCAGTGAGGAGATGGTTTGCTATTTTGTTTGTGATTGTTATTGCCATTTCTGTTTCTAACTCAGTGTGTGGGGAGATGTGCACAAGGAACCCTTGTGGATCTTGAGAGATTGGCCATGTGGAGTCAGTTATGTGGGCCAGGGAGTAATAGAGCCTTTAGAACTGCTTCCTCCAAGTTGCTCAGTCGGATGTCTCCATCAAGACCAGATGCACAGGGACCCCAGGGGGCCCTAAGTGCCCATCAACTTCCCCAGCCATTCTTCGTCTTCTCCAGAGCCTTCTTTGTGTATCTATATAGTCACATTTTGATTCATACAACAGACATTTATTGGTAACTGCGACAAAGCTAGGCACTGAGCTACCATAGCACCAAACAGCAAGAACCATCACTCTTAGGGAGCTTACAACCTACAAGAGAGAAAATTACAGAGCAATATGGGAAAGGCTATTGTAATTGCAGAGGGAGCCAGGGGAATGTGGGTGAGTGTGGAATCAGCCTGGGCAATTATCTGGGAAGGGCTTCCCGGAGAAGGTTGAATAGGATGGGATTTAGTACCGCTACCCACTCAAGAACAGCATCATGGCAGAAGGCTTGGACATTACCTCAGCTCCCCCACTGAATGCATGGAGACACAAAAATGTCAGAGGAGGGGGCTGCTGCATGGCTGAAATGTAGAAGGCTCTGAGCACTTAGGTTATCCAAAAGTCACCATCTGAACTACTGGCAAATGATTGCAAATGTCAGGGACACCTACATATATGTCATTTTGCTCTGATAAAAATATGGTTCATGAATGGTGAGTGATTATTAAGCAGAAGTAAGGTGCTTTTGAGGGTAATTATGAGGAGGCAACAGGCAACAAACAGGCCTATCTTCAAAGGAAGGCATATGGCCTTCTGTTTACTGGTGAACAGTGTGGAGACAGGATTCAGGCAAACTTGAGTCCAAAAACACATTTCCACCTACCGAGTGTGACCTTGTGGGGTTAGATTTTGTCACTCTCAGGGGAATGTAATACTCAAAAGCATGTGCACTATTGTCATCAGATGTCTTGGGTTTAAAGTTCCCAGATTTAGTGGAGAAAAATATAAGACATTCCAAAATATGCAAAGAACTCTTACAACTCCACCATCCGAAAACAACCCCATTAAAAAATGTGTCACAGAGTTGATCAGACACCTTGTTGAAGAAGATATTCAGCTGACAAGTAGCATATGAAAAGGTGGTCCACATAATACATTGTCAGGGAAATGCAAGTTGAAACAACACTGAGATACCACTGCACACTTAGAGAAATGGCTAAAACCTGGAATAGTAACAACAAATGTTGAACAACCGGAGTTTTCATTCATTAGCCAGTGAGAATACAAAGTAATACAGCCATCTTGGAAGACAGTTTGGCAGCTTCTTATAAAACTAAGCATTCCTTGGGGTGCCTGGATGGCCCAGTAGGTTAAGCAACCAACTTCAACTCAGGTCATAATCTCATGATTCATAGGTTCAAACCCCATGTAGGGCTCTGTGCTGACAGCTCAGGGCCTGGAGCCTGCTTCAGATTCTGCATCTCCCTTTGTCTTTCTGCCCCTCCTCTGCTTGTGCCCTTTCTCTTTTTCAAAAATAAATAAATAAATAAATACAACATTTAAAAAACCCAAAAGCTAAGTATTTCCATATGAATATGATCCAAAAGTCATGCTCCTTGGTATTAACCCAAAGGAGTTGAAAACTTATGTTCACATAAAACTCTACATGTAGATGTTTATAGCAGCTTTATTCATAATTGCCCAAACTTGAAAACAGCCAAGATGGCCTTCAGTAGATGAATGGATAAACAGTGGTCCATCCAGACAATGGAATGTTAATCAGTGCTAGAAAGAGGTAGGCAATCAAGTCATGAAAGATGTGAAGGAAACTTGAATGCGTATCACTAGGTGAAATAAGCCAATCTGAGAAGAATACTTACTGTATTATTCCAACTATGACATTCTAGAAAAAAGAAACCATGGAGACAGTAAAAAGATTACTGATTGCCAGAGGGTGAGGGAGATGGGATGAGTAGGTAGAACATGGGAGATTTTGAGAGTGGTAGAAATACTCTCTTTGATACCATGATGAAGGATAAATGTTATTATACATTTATGCAAACCTATAGAATGTACAACCAAAAGTGAATCATAATGTAACACTCTGAGTAACGACGTCCCTGTGAAGACTCATCAGTTATAACAAAGGTACCACTCTGCTGGGGGTGTTGATAGTGGGGGAGTTTGGGCCTGTAAGAGGGCAGGAGAATATGGGCAATCTCTGTACCTTCCCTCTATTTTGCTGTGAATCTAAAATTCCTCTAAAAATAGACTGAATATTTTTTTTTTAATTCAAAAAGGAAAAAAAAAAACTCCTGGGTATTCAGTTAAATTTGAATTTCAGATCAATAATAAAGAATCATTATTTGAAATTCAAAATTAACTGGACATCCTATATTTTATCTGAAAACCCTACCTGGATTCAAATCTTACTTTCTCTGTTTCCTCATTATATGACCTTACATAGGTACATCAGGTCCTCATGTGTGATCTTGAACTTGCCATGAGCTGATAGATACAAAACTACTACTATGGTCCCAGGTACATTCAAGAAAAGTTAGGCACAGGGCACCTGGGTGACTCAGTTGGTTCTGTATCCAACTCTTGGTTTCAGTTCAAGTCATGATCTCATGGTTCATGAGTTCAAGCCCCATGTCAGTTTCCACACTCACAGAGTGGAGCCTGCTTAGGATTCTCTTTCTCTCTCCCTCTCTTTCTCTCTGCCCCTCTCACCTGTGTTCTTTCTTTTTCTCTCTCAAAATAAATAAGTACACTTTAAAAATTTAGGCATTATTGTGATTATGATCATTATGATGATGATGATGATGATGATTCTTTCACTACATATTTTTGAGCACCTACTGTGAGCCTCAACTCTCAAATGGAAGTGTCTTGTTTTCTTGGGGAATTATCATAGAGGTTAAATGAGATAGCGTGTGTAATGTGCCTGGTGGCATGGCTGTTGGCTTTATGGGATGTGAGCCCAGCTGCCACTCTATATTTTCTCCAGCTCTACTGGACCCAGCTTTGCTCTCTCTTGACTCACATGCATATACCCCAGGACTAGGGTGAGGCACACAAGGTGAGCCAAATTTAAAAAGTACCAAAAACTTGGGGTGCCTGGGTGGCTCAGTCAGTTAAGCGCCTGACTTCAGCTCAGGTCATAATCTCACGGTTCGTGGGTTCGAGCCTTGTGTCGAACTCTATGCTGACAGCTAGCTCAGAGCCTGGAGCCTGTTTCAGGTTCTGTGTCTCCCCCTCTCTCTGACCCTCCCCTGCTCATTCTGTCTCTCTCTCAGAAATAAATAAAAACAACAAAAAACAAACAAACAAACAAAAAGTACCAAAAACTCAGTTATAAGATAAATAGTATCTTTATATGTTTTATGTTATGTTAATATACTTCATGAAATATTAAAAAATCAAAGTAATACAAAAAATTTCTCCTGAACAAAATACATTAGACTCTACATTTGCAGGAGCCAGCCTCATTTCACTGACTCCATTCCTGGACCTACTAATCTGTCATCTCAATGAAGTGATTGAACCTTTTCTTCCTGAAAAATGACCTAGAAAAGAAAGCATATTCTACTGCTGGTGGTAGAGACAGAGTAGGAGAGAAGAAGTCTGAAAGAGTAATGGTTCTTTGTTAGAACAGAAAGCCACCAAATGTAGACTTTTTTAATACTTCTGAGACAAAAATATTTTGGTTACTTTTATAATAGTCTATGAGGTAAGAGATATATTTGCTGTAGTGAGATTATCAACCTTGGCACATTTCTGGAAGTCTCAGAGCTCATTGTTGAGAACTGCAAACATTAGCATTAGCTTTATTTTTGTCCTTCCCCCTCTATATTTAATTTGAAGGAGTAGAAAGGGGTGTGTATAGTTGCACCCCCATGACTATGAGCTTCTAAGGCTCATCCAGAGACCAGCACCCAGCCTGGTATGGATAAGTTGTCAAGAAATGTGAAGTGACTCAAAGTGTCACAGAATGACCCAAAGTTAATGGCAGGTTGCAAACTTGAAAATTTAGTTCTTTATTCTCTCTCTGATCTTTTTCTTCAGTAGGGTATGATGGCCTTTTTCTTCAATAGTTTATGATGGCCTAATAAAACTTGAAACATGTAGTTACGTATGCTACTGCTTTGCTTTTTTCTTTATTATTTCAGGAGGGCCTAATTTAGGCCTGTTCCACACAGTCACAGGCTTTGTGCAGTGTAGCCTCATCCCCAAGCCTACGTAATTGATACTATTCATCCCATTTTGGAAGTAAGGACACAGGCTCAAGCAGATCAAAGTCACAAAGCTGACATGTGGCAGAGTTAGATCCAAATGTAATCTAGCCTGACTATGCTTTACCGTGACATCATGTACCAGCAACTCCAGTCCAGAGGTAAATGGGAATTGTCTTAAATAAATGAACAGTTTGGGGGATGGTCCCCCTGTCTACTTCATGACCCAGCTCAAATATCCACTCTTCTTGGCAATATCCTGCCTTCATGAGGCCTTCTAGACAACCATCTGCCTAGGATGACACTGGCCTTCAGAATTCACTGACAGCCTGCACTATGGATTTGATTAGAGTTACTATCGATCTTGTAACTCATTTTTTTCTTAGTTTTATATTAGCAACAAGATCTTTAGTATCTCAAGGAACAACCCCTGTCATAGCCCTGAACCCTGTTTTCCTCTATCCCAATCCAAAATCATTAATTTGAGCTACAGGGTAGAGATTTCATATATCAGGGGAACTCTTTGTCTAATGTCTTCAATTTATAAGTGTGGATGCTGAGACACAGAGAGATTAAGTAATGCAAGCAGGGCCACACAACTAGCTCATCCATTCACAGACATTATTTATTCAGTATCTATTATATGTCAAGCACAATGGGAGGGAAATAGGCAAAATGAGAATGAATGAGTGAGTAAACACGATAATTTCCAAGAGTGACAAACACTATTGGAGAACAAAGCACAACAGAGAGATGTGACAGAAAGTGGGAGGTACTGAGTTATGTAGGGTGGTCAGAGAAGCCATATGGAAAGGAGAAATAGTAGCATGAGGACCTGCATGAGCNGGTGAAGCGTTTCATGCAGCAAATGCAAAGATCTGCAAGGGGAACAAACCCACCATGTTCAAGGAGTAGAAGGAAGGCATTGAGTCTGGAGCATAAAGAACTAGAATCCGATTACAATATAAGGAGAAAGCAGAGGGTTTTAAGCAGGGGAGCCAAAAGGTTCTCATTTCCATTTACAACAGACCTCTGGCTGCAATGTGAAAGATGGGTTGGAAAAAATCAAGAATGGAACAGAGATCAATAGGGAAAGCATCTCATTACTCTTTTTAAACAGTTTTTATTGAGGTATAATCAATATACAAAAAATGCACATATTTAATGGACATAATTTGATTAATTTGGATGTATGCATACATCAGCAAAATCATGATGGCAATATCTAGGTAATAGAAGTATCCGTCACCTCCAAAAATTTCCTTGCGTGTGCGTGTGTGTGTGTGTGTGCGCGCGCGCACTTCTGTGAGGGGGGAAGAAAACATGAGATGTACCCACTTAACAGTTTTAAGTTCACAGTTGATAACAATAGACACAATGCTGGGCAGTAGATTCCCTAGAACTTACGCATCTTGCATAATTGAAACTTCATACCAATTGAACTTCCCATCATCTCAGCTCCTCACCCCTGGTAATCACCATTCTATTCTCTGCTCCTGTGAACTTCACTCTTTCAGATTCCTTCTGTGAGTGGAATCAGGCAGTATTTGTTCTTCGGTGACAGGCTTATTTTACTTAGCATATTGTCCTCCAAGTTCACCCATATTACCACAAATGACAGGATCGCCTTCCTTTTTAAGAAGGAAGTTTTACTTTATTTTTTAAAAACTTTCATTACTATTTATTTATTATTGAGAGACAGAGAGTGAGAATATGGGAGTATGAGTATGAGTATGGGAGGGGCAAGGAGAGAGGAAGACACAGAATCCGAAGCAGGTTCTAGGCTCTGAGCTGTCAGCACAGAGCCCAATGCAGGGCTCGAACTCAAAAACTGTGAGATCATGACGTGAGCCAAAGTCAGATGCTTAACCCACTGAGCCGCCCAGGTGTCCCAGGAAGTTTTATTTTATTGAGGTAAATTTCTTCTATATCTACTTAGTTAGGAGAGGTTTTTTTTGTGGGGGAGGTCATAAACATTTCTTGAATTGTGTCCAGTGGTTTTTCTGCCTCTATTGAGATTATCATGTAGTTTTTATTTTTTATGTTGTTAATGTGGTGTATGGCATTAATTGATTTTCACATTCAACCATCCTTTTACCCCAGGCAGATTTCTACTTGCTCATGGTATATGATCCTTTCAACATGATTTCCTAGTATTTGTTGAAGATTTTTGCATCTATGTTCATCGGGGATGTCAGAATGTAGTTCCCTTTTCTTGTGGTATCTTTGTCTGTCTTTAGTATCGGGATAACCCTGATCTCATCAAATATGTTTGGAAGGGATCCCTTTTCTTCAAATTTTTGCAAGACTTTAGGAAGGATTAGTTCAATCTCCTTATTCAGTATGGATCTGTGTAAGTCTTTGACTTCCTCATGATTCACTCCTATAGGTTGTGTGTTTCTAGGAATGTATCCATTTCTTCTAGGTTGTCCAACTTATTGGCATATAATTGTCGGACAATTGTGTCCTAGCAGTCTCTGGTGACCCTTTGGATTTCTATAGCATCAGTAGTTCCTCTTTTCTTTTCAGATTTTATTTATTTGAGTTAAAGGAACTAGGTTAAAACTTCATCCTTTAGATGCCTTGATACTCTGTAGACTTCTTTCTGCTGCCTGCCCTACTTTGCCTTTTATCCTAAAATACCGATCTATGGCGTTTATTCACCAGGGATGTTACATTTACTGCAGAGGTGACCCTGGGTGCATAAGAACATGAGATGACCCTCTTAAAGTCTCTGCCCTGAATTGGATTTAGGATGCATTTCTGAATGAAACGGAACCCATGAGGTGTTATTGTGCACGATGTTCATTCCTAGCAAACCACTGTACCTGAAGCAGATCGACTACATCTTCATATGTCATCTTTCCAAAACAAAACAAAGAAATGGGGGGGGGGTAGCCAGGAAGTTCCTGCGGGGCACATTTCTCCAGGCTCCTACTCCTCCGTGTCCTTCAGGCATAATTTTTAGATATCAGCCGGACAATGAAGTAGGTTGAAGAATAACCAGTGGCCACAGCATTCCTATGCATATTAGCCATTGATATACCCCTTCTGCTTTCCAAACACAGGTGTATTCATTATTCCCATATTCTTCTCGGCATTTTCCATGAATAAGTGTGTCTGCATCAGGAAGGGCCCCAGCTGCCAACAGACACCCACACTCCAGGCAGAGGCTCCGGTGACTACAAGGAGGGAATTATCATGTAATTGGGAAACATATTTTTATAGCCTCCTGATCTGCTTACTTTTGCTTTACCCCACTGTTCGTTATGAGTTTACTGAACTCAAAACTGAGAACAGTGAAGGCAGGGATTCTGATATTTGGGGGCAAGGAAATGACGATCGTGGAGATGGATGGGGTCTCTGCTTTCTTGGCACTGGAAATCCTGGAGTCAGGAAGAGGCCTACAAAATACACAAAGGAGGTTTCCAGACAGAATGGCATATCAGACAGAAGAAACAAGCACGGGGGAGAAAGTGAAAAACCCAGATAATGAAATAAGAAGAAAAGGGGAAGGCGGGTGTGTCCAAAGCGTCCTACTTAATCCACACAGTGCTCGGTGAGGATAGATCCTTGTCCTGGCCCTGCAGAGGAGTCTGGTGGGGGGAAACTCTGAGATATGAAATTGTCTGGTCAATCAATGCAAACAGCAAGACATAAGGGCACAATCTGAACTCAGGCGTTCCTGTGACATGGCCCTACCCTGGGAAGGGATTATGATGAAAAAAGGATATGATGTGCAGGAATATACAGTATTGGACCTTATATGTAGGACCCATCTCCCTGAAACCCTTCCTTTGAGAATAGACAGGCAGGCTGCTCAGTGGAAGAAGGAGCCCGAAGCCTTGGTTTTTTCCTACCTCTATAAGTAGTTGAGGATTAGCGAGGTTTTCTGCGATACCTGGGAATCTTAAACTTCTAAGTGTCTAGATACTTCTGGGTGGCTGATTAATCAACTTATATTTCTCTAAACTCTTGAACTTCTTGTAGACATACTTTCCTAATCCTTCCTGATAGGAGCTGAATGAACTAAGACTCCAGTGGTTGTAAGTTAAGGAAACTTTCCTGAAACAAAAACCAGGGATTTTATTTGTTCATAAAATAGAAAATTCCAGAAGGTTGACCTAGCTTCACACACAGCTGGACCCAGGTATGCAGTGTTGACATTTAGATGCACACTTTTGTTTTCTCTCTAGACATGTGCTCCTAGACACAAGATTCCTTTTCAGGAGGACCATTTTATTTTATTTTATTTTTCAAATGTTTTATTTATTTCTAGGAGAGAGAGAGAGAGTGAGCAAGGGAGGGTCAGAGAGAGAGGGAGTCACAGACTGAAACAGGCTCCAGGCTCTGAGCTGGCAGTCAGCACAGAGCCCGACACGGGGCTCGAACCCAAGAACCGCGAGATCATGACCTAAGCGAAAGTCGGATGATTAACCGACTAAGCCACCCAGGTGCCCCTCAGGAGGACCATTTTAAAGAATATCATGACTTAGTTGTCTCCAGGTTTGCCTTTTCAGTGAGTCCAGCAAAAAGAGAATGTTGTTCCTCAATAAATCTGGAAAGTCTTTAATTTGCATGGCCTCTGTTATATGCTCATTGTAAATATAACCGTCCCAAGCAAAGGGACAAGGGGATAGGACATAGTGATTGGCCAGGTTTGAAGCACAAGCTCACATCTAGATCACAAGACATGGGAAAGGACTGGACACACCTCATGTCCCTGGACTGACAGTATGTGGAGGTGGAGGAGAGACCTAATGAAAATCAGGTGCTAGTGTCAAAAGATGGAGGAAGGGATTCTGGAAAGAACCACGTAATTCAAATGTGCATTGATCCTTTTCTAAGCCTTTGCTACTGAAAGAGTGGGGTATGAACCTGCAGAATAAACATCACCTGGGAATTTGCTCTAAATGCAGGACCTCACGCCTCAGCACTGGATCAGAATCGGCATTTTAATAAGATCCCTCTGAGAGATGCATACACATTCAAGTTTGAGAAGCACTCATCTAATCTAAACTTCGTCCATCATTATTTTATCAATAAGCAAGTAAGTATTTCTCAGGTGGAAGAAGAAAGCCCAGTTTGGAAATCAGGTGAACTTGATAGTGAAATCTAGCCTCTGCTGCTAAGTCCAGAAATTCTAGGCTGGTTAATTTTTTTTTCCACTAGGAAAGTTAGGGCATCTTGAACTAGCAGACCTCTAAGATTTCTGCCAGTTTCTGACCTTTCGAAATTCTAGGTTTGCTAAATCTCAAAAGGGCAGGTAATTTAGAGATTATAAAAACCATAATGAAGGGCTTTCTGCCACTGTCAGAGAAAAAGGATACTTCGGAGGTAATCTTTGGAACACAGAATGTAAATTTCCCAGTTTAGAAACCAAGCACGGTCTACGCTGGTGGCTTTAAACTATGAGTCCATAGAACCATAGAATTCCAAGAAAGAGGCCATGCAGAACACTCTAAGTCCTGGATTAGACAGTGCAGTTCAGGAGAGGTCTACAGAAATTCATAGAAGAAAGCGCAGTCAGCTTCTAGTATAAGAATCCAGGCATCCATCCTGGAGGAGGGAAGGCACAAATTATGCCTCAAAAAGGATGTAGAACTGTGTTCTGGGAAGCCTGGAGAAAGCTTTTAAAAGTTCAAGCTTATCTCTCCTGACTGCATGAATTGCTTTTCAGAATATAAAAGAAATTAAATAACAACAGCTCCAATTAAATAATAGCAGCCTCCACTTCCTGTGGCAATTAGGGAGATAGATTGCTTGTAATTAATCCAAAGCCCCCAGAAGAGACTTTCACCCTTTGGAAATCAGCTCTCAGCTGTTCGCTTTTCAATGGAACACTGAGGATTTCTAGTTGTCTTTTGTGTTCAGTGTGTTATTAATATCCCACATACCTCTATGTAAACATTCATTGCCTGCCTTGCAGCTCATACCTGAATCTGAATATTTGGTCTGTTGAAACCAAATCCATCATCACGCTCTGTTGGGTAACTGACCTCACTGTTAGAGTTTTAACAGAATCCTTGATGCACGCTCCTCATTGGATACGGAATATTTGTCAATACAACGCTGTCCTCCAGAAAAACAAAACAAAACAAAACAAAAAGAAAGCCATCTGAAAGCTGATAAGAACAGGGCTCCATTCTGCTTGTGGGTGCTGCTTATTTGTGAGTGAGCATCCTGGGGAGCAAATTAAAGACATAATGACTTTGGAGAAACGACTTGAAATGGCAATGTGGAAGGGGAAAGCCAATAATAGCTTTACACTGCTTTCCTTAGAGGAGCTGAGGGCAAGACAGAAGAGGGAATCAGCCAGTGTGCTCCTTTTGTGGCTGGGTAAAGAGCACTGAGCTTTGTGAAAAGTGGATCTTAAGCATTAGGGAAAATTTTCCCTGCATGAGCTAACCTTGAACTCCAGGTTTCCCCCTCGCCCTAACACCCTGCTCCTGTAGCTGGGACCTGCTGGCTTTCCAGTTCATTCTCCTATCACTCAAGGGGCTGGCAGCAAAGACATAGGATGTGCCCATCAAAGAAATAGAAATCTAGGTAATTTAAGTATGTTTTTAATCAAAGGACCACACACAGGTGTAGGCAGGGTTCAGAAAAGCCAACAAAGGACAAATACAGAAAAGACAGTATCCTGGAGCTGGCACGAAGGGGTACACTCACACTCCTAGACCTCAAAGTACAGGAGGAACAGAGAAGTGGCTACAGCACCGGGGAGAGAGTTGCTCCGGAGAGGACCTTCGTCAGGAGCTGTGTGATCTTTGGAAGAGGGTGCAATTAATGCACACAGACCATGTAGGGCAGGCGCCCTGGCAACGTGTGCCCGCTGTCACCCCCCTTCCATGGTCTGGTATTCTAGTACTTTCTATTTCACAAGACCAGCTGGAAGACCGAAGGCAAGGAGGCCCAGGAATGTCATGGTCAGCCCTCCAGGATTCAGGACCTGAAAGGAAAAAGGGGACAGTCATGGAGAAGGTCAAATGGAATATATATATATATAGTTTTGAGATTGTTTTGAGAGAGAGAGAAAGAGAGAGAGAGATCCCAAGCAGGCTCTGCACTATAAGCACAGAGCCAGACTCCGTGCTCAAACTCACGAATCATGAGACTATGACCCGAGCAGAAATCAAGAGTCAGACGCTTAATAGACCAGAGCCACCAAGGCGCCCCTTGAATGGAATATATTTACTGTAGTGAGCTAGTGGGGAGTCAAACCTACCAAGCCCCAAAATGAACTCTCGAGTGCCCTGTGCTGCCCCAAGCTTTTGATTATCCGTCATAGGAAGGACATGGCAAGCCCCCCAGTGAGCCCAAATGTCAAACCCAGGAGCTACTCTTGATTACTCCTGTTTCCCTCTTCCCCGACTGGCATTGTCTCTGCAGGGACTATAGACCGACTTGCAAAAGAGGCCCTTTCTCTTGTCCCATGTCCACCACTTTACTGTGGGCCAGCCACTGGCACCTTTCGTGAGTTACTACAGCCCATCTCCTGGTTGTTTCCTGCTTATGCATCTCCTCTAGAATCTATTAGCGATGCCTAGAATAGAGTCTAAGCTCCTTGTGCATCTTCACAGAGGTCTCTGGCCCCGTCCCTGTCTGTATTTCCATTATTTCCACTCACTGCCTTCGTCACTCTCTTCCATCTGTACCGGCCTTGCCCTGCCTTTCATATATGTCCAATTTATTCCCGCATTTGGATTTTTGTGCCAGCTACTCCTTTGCTTGCAAAGTCCTTTCTGGAAACACACAATATTCTCCTTTTGGTTTTTGAATATCAAGTTAAATGTCACTTTCTCAGACTTACTATTCAGACCATCTAATCTAGAGTCATCTCTGGGCCACTCTCTGCCATGTCACTGCTTCAGTTTCTTGTATATTCATTCATTCCTTTGTTTACTTATTTGTTGTTATTGTTGTCAATTTTGTCTGACTCTCATGATAATACAAGGTCTGGAAAGTCAGCGATCTTTCTCTCTTGTTTGCCTAGGAGAATCATAGGGGCTCAGAAAGATATTTCTGATTGAACATTTGGGAGCAGTTAACATCAATATATTTTCCAAAAATATCTGGAATATGAGTGAAAGAGAGAAAAAATAAGCATTTTGACTTTTGGGTACAGATGATCTGATTATTACTCTGGGCTCTAGCCCTCAGGAGCTCTAAGAAACTGTGGGGAAATTACTATGTTTTATGACTCAGCCTTTTCAACCATGAAATGGGGATCAGCAAGCACAAACCTCAAACCTAAGAGCTGAAATATTATTTATTTCATAAGGGTTTGAGAGGATTCAATTGGATAATGCAGGTAAAGTGCCCAGCAAATTGCATAACAAGGAGGTTATACCCTATCAATATTAGCTATAATTTTATTTAAAACAAAAATTATTAGTGTTATTAGGTCAGGAAACCAGAAAATGTATGAAAAGAAACTGTATATTTCAATTTACTTGCCAAGTAAACATTATTCAGGATGTCTGTTTTACTTACTATTATAGAACCAGAGTATAAGATACATAGTAGATACTCACTTGTTGCAAATGGATGAATGAATGAATGAGAAGGTGAACATTCATATATAATTATATATATATGTTATATATATGTATAATAATGCAATAATATAATAGAATCAAATGGTTTATAATCCAAACAAAATTAATGTGTTCATTCAAAATATGTTTATTGGGGGCATCTGGGTGGCTCAGTTGGTTAGGTGTCTGACTCTTGATTTCACCTCAGTTCTCAATCTCACAGTTGGTGAGTTCAAGGCCCAATCAGGCTCTGCATTAACAGTACAAAGCCTACTTGGGATTCTCTGTCTCCCTCTCTGTCCCTGCCCCTCCCCTGCTTGCTCTCCGTGTCTCTATCAAAATAAATAGACAAACATTTTTAAAAATTTGAGAAAAATGTTTATTGAGCATTATGTGCTAGTCATTGTTCTAGATAATGGATGGATAGCAATGAACAAAACAAATGCCTTCATTGAGATTATATTGAGAAAAAGCAATTCAGGAAAAGAAGATTAGGTATGCTGGAGGGTTGAAATTTTATTTAGTTATTTGTTTGTTTATTTATTTTTTGGAGGGTTGTAATTTAAATAAGACAGTCACATGAGGCACCTGGGTGGCCCAGTCAGTTGAGTGTCCTACTCTTGTTTTGGCTCAGGTCACGATCTCATGGTTCGTGGGTTCAAGCTCCACATCAGGCACCATGTTGACAGTGTGGAGCCTGCTTCAGATTCTCTCTCCCTGTCTCTCTCTCCCTCTACCTCTCCCCTGCTCATGCTCTCTCTATCTCTTTCTCAAAATAAATAAATAAACCTAACAAAATAAATAAATAAATAAGCCTGTCCCAGAAGTCATCATTGAAGAAAGAGTTGTAGGAAGTGAGGGAGCCAGCTGGCCAGGCATCTGGGGAGCAGTGCTCCTGTTAGAGATGAAGTACATGTGCAAAGGCCTGAGGTCAGAATGAGCAGATAGGAGCCTACTTAGCTGGGGTTGGGGGGCAGGTAAGACCCTGGTAGGGTATGAAGGCAAAGAGGTAGATGTGGGCTGAGAGAGGAACACCTCCAGGCCATCATAAGAACTCTGGCTTCCATTGTGGACAAGAAGTGAATCCATGGGATGGGCGACTGAGTGGAACGCTGGAATCGGACCACCATTAGCAAGAACACTCTGGTTTCTCTGATGAAAATCAACTGAGGGAGGGACAGTGTGGGGACAGAGATATGTTAGGAAGATCTGGACCAGGATGGGAGCAAAGGCAGTAGCAAGAAGCTCTCAGATTCAGAATTTACTAGAAGATAGGATTTAGTTACGAGAAGTACATCTGAGAAGATGCTAGAGTGAAAAATGTACATTTGATTTTGCATCCATCTTCATGAGCTCTCACCTGGTAGTGAGCCCACATTCACTTTTCCTCTCAAAGGTGCTATCTTTGGACTTTGGTTGCTATAAAATTTTGTGAACCTAATTCTCTAATAGAGGGTCAAAATAAATATAACATGACTCTGAGTGATCTTAGCCTAGCATGCCTGGACAAGATGGAAGTATTTCTCAAAGTTTATTCCTTGCAACAACTTCCTTATGAAACTTTAATAAATGTTATAAGAAAAAAAGTCAAATAAATTTAGTAAAGGCAAAGTAAAATAATACCTTTGCTACCAGATTGATCAGAGACACTAATACATCACTATGCATTGTGAGTCTTCAAGGTCATAGTATTATCAGAGTGTTACTGGCTGAATTGTGTTTTCTCTTCTCTACCCCCAAATCCAGATGTTGAAGTCCTAATCTCCAGTTCCTCAGAACATTACTAAATTTGAAGACAGTCTCTTTAAACAGGTCATTAGGCTAAAATGAGGTCACATGGATGAGTCCTAATCCAATCTGATTGATGTCTTTATAAGAAAAGTAGAGGGGCGCCTGGGTGGCTCAGTCAATTAAGCATCCGACTTCGGCTCAGGTCATTGATCTCACAGTTTGTAAGTTCGAGCCCCACATTGGGCTCTGTGCTGACAGCTCAGAGCCTGGAGCCTGTTTCAGATTGTGTCTCTCCCTCTCTCTCTGCCCCTCCCCATGCTCTGTCTCTCTCTGTCTCAAAAATAAATAAACTATTAAAAATATTTAAAAACAAAAAAAAGGAAAATTAGGACACAGATGAACTGAGGGAAGACCACGGGAGGACACAGGGAGAAGATGGCCATCAATAAGCCCAGGAGAGAAGTTGCAGAAGAAACCAACCATGCCAGCACCTTGACCTCAGATTTCTAACCTCCAGAAGTGTGAGAACATCCATGTCTCGTCAAACCACCCAGTCTGTGGTATTTTGTTATGGTAGCTCTGGCAAACAAATACCCAGAATATCTGTCCCTTTTACAGAATTTCCCTAAGGTAGTGCAAGGCTCTATGCTTTGACAATAATAGATCTCAAGACCACTTGGGAAGTATCTGGGGCAACAGGCAGATGACTAATTAGGAAGAAAGTCATTGAAAAATATCAAAAGTGACTCTCCAATCAGCTAAGATAAAACAAACAAACAAACAAACAAACAAACAAACAAAAAACATTAAGAAGCAAAAAATGAAAGCATATTAAGGGGGGGATTTCACACAAACTGCATGCAATGCATCTTGTTAACTTACATTGGGGACAAAGCATATGAGGAAGATTTCAAACTAAGGTAAGGAGTATCCCAGCTGAGGACGACGCACTGTGAATCCTGATACCCAGAGAAGATATTCCATCATAATCCAATCTGTGTCTTTTACTTACCATTTCACTTCTGAGATTAGGATGAAGGGTTGAATGGAATTTGAAAGAAGCAGAGAATTACAAAATCCATTTTCATTTGGAAACCTAGCACTTAATGTGCTTGTGATACACTCTGCCCATTTAATTACATTTTATTTTGATAGTCTTTCAAGATAGGTCTGCTAGCAAAAAATATGAAAAAATATGCATGCATGTATGCGTGTAGGGGGTGATGAGTAATATATTATCAGAAACTATGTCCCATAGAAACATCGATGGGGGAATTTGCAGAAGGGAACACCAATATGGGTTACTTGAAAAAAAATTATGGATAAACGAATTTTCAGCCATCTCCACCATCCAGCTCAGTTGATTCACTTCTCTTTAAGGGTTTCTCATAATTTACCAAGAGAAGGAATTAAATACTCTTCCTAAAGTGCTTTAAAAAGTGGCATAGGCTTCAGAGATAATTAATTTCTTCCCTGTAGACTTGTCCCCAACACCTGATGAGGTGTTACAAAAAGAAATTTCATGTCTCATCCCAGAATTTGCAGATAGCATCATTGAGCATCAGACTAATCACAGAATGGATCACAAGATGGAAAGGAATGCAGAACTACTAGAGGTTTCTGGGAAGCACTGGACATTTAGTATTGCATGTACTGAATTCCTTTAAAGCAAACTTGAATATGGAGACATGGTAACTGAAAGAACATAGCTCACTAGTTAGCTGATTTTTAATATGTTGTTAATTTAGAGCACTCTTTCCTCTGAGCATATGTTAGCTAGGTATATGTAGATATTGATGTTAAGAAACCTTTGCCTGATGCCCCATACATTACATGCCTATGATACAAGTCTTACTGCTCTTTCTCATTCATAAGCTGAAAGCCTTCACAGCTGGCATTATCTCTCCCCTTCTCAGTCATGTTCAGAACTTACATTTGTTATATTCTATAGCATTCTGTGTGCAATGTTCTACAATATTCTTTGCGGGCTTAGGATAATAAATGAAGTAGCTTTGGAATTTCATGGAGCCTCAGAGATAAATTCTCTTCTATAAAAGAGGGATGTTAGAACCTTCCATGAAGTGGTCTTATAAAGTTGGAAAGAATGTATTAAATAAAAATCATAATAATATCAAAAATGCCTCATTTTTGGTTCTGATAGCAACATCATCAAGACTTGTTATAATCTTATCATAATCTAATTATAGTTCAGGCTACTCATTTTACAGTTGAGTAAACAGAGGCTTAAAATCATCCCATTGTAGGGATGGTGGCTCAGTTGGTTAAGCATCTCACTCTTGGTTTTGGCTCAGGTCATGATTTCACTGTTCATGAATTCGAGTCCCATGTCTGGCTCTGTGCTGACATGGAGCCTGCTTAGGATTCTCTCTCTCTCTCTCTCTCTCTCTCTCTCTCCTTCCCCTGCATCTTACTTTCTCTTTCTCTCAAAATAAGATAATATACTTTAAAATATTAAACAAACAAACAAAAATCTCATTGTAGTATAGTGGAGTCAGATAGACCAAAGTTGGATAACACCACCTACCAGCCCTGTGGATATGAAGAAAGATATTTTACCCCTCTGCCTGCTTTAGAAGAAGCCTCAGATTTTTCATCTCTATTCTATAGAATACTTTTGAAGATTAAATAATATACCAAATATAAGATAACGTATGTAGTGCTGGGCATATTTTAGACAATAAATGCTAAAACAGTAAAAAACAAAATACAATCCTGTAAGGTAAAATCAATATTTAAGGAGCATGAAAAATATCTCTATGGCATCATGGTGCCATCAAGAAGTGGGAAAACAGAGTGAGACAGTTTACTCTGAAATCCTGAGCTTTAGTGACACCAGGATAAATCTGAAACTTTCACATATGTGGAGTAAGTACCTAGCAACTGAGAGAGAAGGCCATGGTTCTCTGGGGAGAACATTGAACCAAAATGTGCAACTTTCCTTTGACCACCCTGAATCATCACCCAGAGTATATTTTCATGATAACTTTGGTAACTAGGGAAAGGGTGGGGGATATATTAATTGATACTCATTTATTTATTTATTATTTCATTTTATTTTATTTTTAAGTGTTTATTTATTTATTTTGAGAGAGAGAGAGAGAGCAAGTCAGCACTTTCAGCAAAGAGCCTGATGAGGGACTTGAACTGATGAAACTGTGAGATCATGACCTGAGCCAAAACCAGTAGTCTGATGCTTAACTGATGGAGCCACCCAAGCACCCTCACATTTATTTATTTTTAAAAATCAGTCTTTATGATTTTTCTTCTTGCACTTACTCTGCCGTTTAATGCTTTGTTATTTCTTTCACATGAGAAACCTGGACACTTCATTCTGCAGTGTTTAGGATTTCCGTGTTAAAATTAACACGGTCCTGATGATATGGATGCTCACCCACTAGCCACCTCCTCAGGGCCACACTAATGGCTTGGGAACTCCTAAGCACTGCAACATGAAGTGTTCATGTTTCTCCTGTTAAAGAAATACAAATCATATGAAACTGTTGAGTATGTGCAAGAACTTTCTGTTTTAAGACAAAAGTAAATGAACTGCCTTGCTCTCGGGCTGGGTCCCCAGCTAGAGCCAGCAAGAACAAACAGGATTATTAAAATTGGCCCTAGTTTGCTTTTGTCCTATGTTCCTCTGCAGATGGGAGATGGAAGGAAGAGTTACACTCTGACTGCGGAGTCTACTAAGAACTGTTAACCTGTATGTGGGTTGGAGTTGCTGCTGACAACACAAGTTATGCATTGGACAACTTCTGGGGGCACCGATCATTGTTGTCATTGTAGATGTGTAGAGCTATAGTGTATATTTTAAGCAAATTGGAATAAAATGACTTGAGGAACCAATTCTTTTGTCTAATTGACACACAGTTGCCATATTGGCTATGATGAAGGCTGGGTGGGGAGAAAACTCTTGCCAAAGTCAGAAGAAGGGGCAGAAAATAGAAAGAAGTGACCAAGGACATATGCAGCCAATGAAGTAAACCAAACATTTTATCAACAGTAATTTGATGGAGAGGGAAAATGGTTCCAAAATGTCAAGTCAGATGGGTGAGTACAAAAGGGAGCATTTACTGTTGGTACCAGGGAGGTGGACACAAGATGGAATGTGGGGTAGGGATGGTTAATTAATACCTTATTTTAAAAAATGGCAAGTTTGTGAGAAACCTTCCCTTTTATAGGATCTGAGACATGTCTTTTCACTTGAAGGAGAAAAAGCAGGTCTAGTTATGTACTAAGCAGTGTGGTAAGGAGTCTGGAGGTATTAGAGACATGTAATCATCAAACGATCTTGCGTAGAAACCCAAAGACAAATGTTGTAATTGTTGGGTACATGTTATTTCTGCCCCACTGTTAGGTAACTGAGAGTTACATTAAGTTTCACCTCTTGTTATCACATCCTCACACTGGACATCACATGCCACTGTCCTTTGCTATTTTCTTGGCACTTGTCTTGATGTAGAGTTCCCTTCCAGGATCAATTTCTCCTTTGCTGACTTCTTCATGCTTGAGGAAGATTCGGAGCAAGATGTCAAGTTAAACAGGGTAAATTCTACAATGCAATCACATTCTAGAAGCTGTAGTAAATGATGGTAGAGAAACATACACCTTGAGTTCTGCGAAAATATGAAAGGAGGCAGCATCAGCTAAGTGATGCCAGCACAGTGTTGGCTAGATTAGTGGGAGCTGCCATGGCAGAGCAGACAAAATGGAACCCTGACACAACGCAACTGAGGTGAGGGGGGAGGAAAGGGGATACCCAAAAAGAAACAAATGGAAGCAGAACTGTATTCACTAACCGGAGGCACTAGGCATCTTGCATGCTGGGATTTGGTGTGGGACTACATTAGAGGCTGCTTACAAGACTATACAGGGCGCCCTTAGTTTCTCGTGTTCACCCTGCTAGCAAGCACAGCCAGGCAACTGTCGTGAGAAGAGAGATTTCTCTTTGGAGATGGTAATATCGGGCCCAGCCCAAGGCAGGAGTGAGGTGCCTTATGGGAACAAAAGTATTGTGGGAAAATCAGCACAAAAGAAACAGGATGCTCAGCTCCTGCCCTTGCTCAGCTAAGAGAACAATGGCAGGCTGGCTTCTATCACCCTGGCAGTAGCTGAGACGGTGCTTGGTTGAAGAAATAGACCAACAGAAGACTGAATTCCTATAGAAAGTGTCGCCTGGGGGTCCAGTAATGAAATGGCTCTCGTCCGCTTGATCCACTGGCGGTAGAGCTTTCCCAGCAACAATAGCCACAGACACGCAGATTTCCATTAGCTTTTAAGTCTCAGCCTGAAACATGACCAAGGGCTAGCAGATATTTGAGGGCAGGCTCTCACGTAAAAGGCTGATATCACAGTTCTTTAAAAATACAATTTCCAAAAGAGAAATTTGATCAAAGAAGAAACATACGAGAAGCAGAAAAACATCTATAATTTAGATCCTTAGATATATATAATAAGATGTTGTATATGGAACAAGATCAGGAAACTCAAAATATAGGAACATGCAGAGAAAAAAATTCTACAAGAAACTGAAATATTAAGGCAACAATAAAAAAAAAAGAAACAACGAAATGGTTAGAAAATAAGTTAAAGAAATTTCCCCCAAAGCAGAACATACATAATTAGATGGCAAACTTTAAAGAAAATATTAAAAATTTAGAGGATCATGGGAGGTTCGAAAGTTGATCAAGTTTTAGAAAGAGGGAGGAGACAAAAAAGAAAGGAGGAGATTTTCTAAACAGAAAATTCTTAATTAAAAGGTGTGTGTTCTAATACTAGATAGAGCTTACCATTGTTAAAATAAATTTCCATGCTCAAGATGGAGCCTCTCCTGCATGGGATGCAAAGTCAGTAAACTGAATTCAGGTAATTTTTGTATCCCTGTTAGTGTTCCACATGACCAGAAAGTGGGACATATGGTTAGCCAATCTCCAGACATCAGGCCAACTCTGGGCCTCTCACCCAAAAGAAGGTTGACCCTATGACCCCATTCAATCAGATATTTTCTACTTTTTCTCTTCCTTGTTCCTTATTCTTTATCTAATAAAAGGTTTCTGCCTCTACCCCATTTTGCAGTTCTCCAAATCGAGACTATCCACTTTATGTAGTGTTGAATGAAATTTGTATCACCTAAATTGCCTTCTTCAACATTTTTTAATACCAGTATCCAAAACAATGGGAAGAAATTCTACAATAAGTCACCTCCTTGTGAAATTTCAGAAGATGGGAATTTACAAAATATCCTAACAGTTTTCAGAAAGAACACAGGAACCACCCAAGGAGGATTAGGAATCAAAATGACATTAGACGTCTCCAAAGTAATATTAGAAGCAATAGCCTAGTGCCCTCAAGGTTCTAAAACAAATTGAATTCTCTCTCCAGATGATCTATCACTTAGTGTGATGGTAGAATAAAGATACGTTCAAGTATCCAAGGTCTCAAACAATTAACCTCTCATGGGTTTTTTTCTTATGAATACATTGGAGAGAATAAACTCAAGAAGAAGTCAAGAGTTCCAAGAAATAAGATAGACACACAGAACAGAGGTAGAGAGAATTCCCACAATAGGAGCAAGAAACCCAAGAACATGACCCTGTGGCACAAAATTCCTAAATCACAGGTGGGAGAGCTTCTAGGGTGGTGAGCACGTAGAGGTTTTGGACGCTAATGCATCCAGGGAGGGCATAGAAGCTTTGTGCCCTTTCCACGTACCTCGCTGTGTGTGTCTCTTCCATCGGGTACTTCCTGAGTTGTATCCCTTTAGGACAAACCTGTAATTGGTACATAAGTTCTTTGTCTGAGTTCTGCGAACCACTCTAGAAAATTATTGAACCTGAGGGAGGGGTCATGAAAAGCTTTGATTTAAAGTCAAGTCAGGTCAGAAGCACCGGGGACCACCTGAACTTGGATTTGTCTGAAGTTGGAGAGGGGGCAATCTTGTGGGACCGTGCCCTTAACCTATGGGATCTGATGAGCTGATGCTGACCCCAGGCAGATAACCTCAGAATGCAGTTAAGTTGTAGGACATCCAGATGGCATGTGGAGAGCCAGAGAACTGCTTGGTGTGAAATACCCACACCTCTAGTGTCAGAAGTCAAGTGCAGTGCACAACAGAGAGGAAACACAGAGAATGTTTTCCCTTTTTACATGATATTGGGTGTTTCATTCACAGTTCAGATTTAAACAATAGCAACACAAGAAAATAAAGAAACAGAGCAGTTTTTAAGTCTGGGAAAAGTAAGTCGTATGCAAGAAGAAAAGTAACCAAATCACTACATAGAACAATTATGGATACAATTTACAAAGGCAAAACACTAGAAATTCTGGATACTGGCTTATTCAAAATAGCTGCTAGAACTATATATTGGGGAGCTGAAGGCGATGGAGGGAGTGGAAGTTTATGTTTGGAGCTGAGATGGCCATAACATTCCATGTCTCATGGTAGGAGATCAATAAATAATATCAAAGGCCAGAAATCAAATCAAAGATAGTCTGTTTTGCTAAAACACATGTCTCTTATGGGAGTTGATTTATACATATTTGCTGTGCATAGATACAGAGATCTTCTTGGTTCATGGGTGAGTTCTTTTGGTAGCTATTTTGAAGCTACCAAAGGCAAGCTTTCTCACAATTTATGAGAAAACCGTTAGCATCATATGAGAACGTTAAGAAAAATAAAGCTGGCAAGTGCTATAGAAATACCTTACTTTGGAGCAAAGAGTGACATTTTAGCGGCTTTAAGAATCATTACAGTTTCTATTAACATAAGGTGTATGGGGACACTGAGGGGGTGTAGAAGAAGAGGTGTCAAAGGCATTCCTCTGTGTTAGGAAAAGAAAAGATGAAGTATGAAATCTACACGTTGGGGAAGATTTTTAATTTTGATGAAACCAGTCTCTTTTAGAAGCAGATGCCCTTGAACATTGACATTTTGGAGGAAAGTGGATGAGCCCCAGGGTATAAGACTGACAGGGGTGTGGGCATCCACACTGGGTGCAAATGTCACTAGAGATTTAGCTGTGCGACTCTTTTTATTAGTCTTGTTATTGTTTTAGGTGATGCCACGCATTTCAACATCCATAACTTTTGAGTGGCCTGGCCTCAATCCTAGTTTTCTCATAAATCTGCTATTTTTAGACTTTTTGGTAATACATTTGACATTATAGCAGAAATGGCTGTGCTTAGAAATATGGAGATAAATGCCAGAAGAAACGGCTAAAGCAGATGAAATGATTGCCTTCGGAGAGCCGTGGTTCAGGGAAGGGAAGTGTGTGGCCACTGGGCATTCTCTTTTCTTTATAAGCCTGCTCTGTAGACCATTGATAAAAATAACCTTGAAGCACATTAATAATTTTTGATCAAAAGACTGAAGCTGTTATATGTCTAAGCAATATAACACATGAGTTCTATGGTAAGCAATTATATGCCTGGTAATATAACAGATTAGATGAACTTATATTCTTTTATTACACACCACTCAGAAATACTGAATACATTATACGAAGCTGCCTTTGACCACATAGTTGAGTGTTTAAGAAAGTAAATCAGGGACTAAAATGGACAGGAATTAAACACCAGGGTGGCAGGTGTGAGCTTCTGGAGTGGGGCCTGGGGAAGAGTTGAATTGAAGAGGTTACTGAGGGGCTTCAGTAAGTGAAGACAGTGAGACTGAGAGCTACATATAAAGCCAAGACACTCCTCTGCTAACTGGCTCCCTCCACAAAAACATGATAGATACACATATATATAGTCTGCCCTCACACAGGAGGTTGATAAAAAAAAAAAAAGAGGGAAATAAAAGCTTGTCTGTCTTTGCCTGGACTACATGGAAAAAAGTAAATCTCTCCCATGTTTTGTCACCATGCTTTTATGTAAGTTTGAAGGTTACATTCATACTATCCCTTTAAGCTAATAAATCAAACTAAAACGATCTAGTGACATCCTGAGGTGCTTGGCAAAAGTCAACACAAAGCACAGACATAACTGGGCCACTCAAGAGATTCACATATAAAATTAAGTTGAACATGAGCTCACAGATGAAAATTACAAAATCCACATAAGAGGCAATCCAGTATTCAGTCATTTGACACACATTTATCAAGGGGTGTCCCAGGCATTGATCTGGGCACTGGGAAAACAGCAAAGAAAAACAGCTGTTCCCAAAGGAACTTACATTCAAATGCAGAAGACAAAGTGTAAAACCACCAAAAGCCCAGGCAGAATTAGATTTTCCCAAACTTCCAACAGTTGAGGAGTTGAATGGACTCTACAGCACGGAGATAAAATGACACAAACTAAGAGAACACAAGGGTGATAGAATAAAGTAAGTAAACAGAGGGGTGCCTGAGTGACTCAGACAGTTAAGCATTTGACTCTTGACTTTGGCCCAGGTCATGATCTGAGGGTTTGTAAGATTGAGCCCCATGTCAGGATTTGCACTGACAGCACAGTGCCTGCTTGGGTTTCTCTCTCTCTCTCTCTCTCTGTCACTCTCTCTCTCTCCCTCCCTCTCTCTGTCTCTCAAAATAAATACATAAACATTAGAAAAATAACTAAATAGAAAGCAAAATGAAAGAATAGTCACTGAAATAGAAAAACTCAACCCATGGTTTAAACAATAGATTTGATAAGAGTTGAAGAATGAGTGACTTGACATACAAATATGAAACAAAAATTTACTCAGAATGCAAGAAAGATAAAAAGGTGAGGGAAATATGAAAGGCTGAAATTTGGAGAAGATAGTGAAAAGGCCTAATTACTATAGAAAAGAATGAGATCAAGGTAGTATTTGAGAAACAACAAGATGTTGATAATTTTTCAGAATTTATGAGGTTTTATGTTACAAATAAACTCTGACATTCTCTCTCTGTAGTGTTCTGAGCTTTCTAATTACCATTACAATTCATGTTCTATTATGATTTCCTCTTTATAATCATTTTTCTTCCTTCTTTCTCTTCTTCCCTCCTTCCTTCACTACCTTCCTTCCTTCTCTACCTTCCGTACCTTTTCTTTTCCTCCCTCCCTTCCTTCCTTCCTCCTTTCCTTCCTTCCTTCCTTCCTTCCTTCCTTCCTTCCTTCCTTCCTTCCTTCCTTCCTTCCTTCCTTCCTTCTTACCACTATTGCTTGAGTACCTGTCACTTTTGGGCCCTGTGGAAAGTGCAGTGCTGAGCTCTGAAGGATTGCATATTCCCTTAGGGAAAAGCTGTCATGTATTTGAATAGGTTCCCAAGGGGAAAACTGAGGAAAGGTTTGGTCCTTGGGGATACACAGATCTAAGTTCAAATCCTGATGCCAGCTAGGACTCTGTGGTTTGTAGTCTGTGAACTTCCACTGCCTTAGCATAAAATTAGGATAATGAAGTCTATCAGTATCAGCCAGGGTTCAGGCCAGAGACAGAAACCACACTAGTGAATTTCACAGGGAGAAGTTAATATATAGAATTATTAACTAGGCATCAAACAAGTGAAATGCAGAAAAGAAAAGACTAAGTTCAGGAGGTGGTGGAAGGAAGAAAGATGGTCGGTTATTTAATGTGGAAGCTTATGGTAAGGCTGTTGTAGAATGGAAGTTCCTCCATCCCTCAGGAAGGGGCACTGTCTGGACTGGTGTCTTTGGAGCTCATGAAGAGGCCTGCACAACTGAGACGTGGGCCTGTTTCTATTGGGGAGAGGAGCATGGGGAGGACCCTATGGAGCTGCTTTTACTGCTGTTTGGAACGTCGCAAACTAGGAGACCAGAACAAACTGCTGTTACTAGAGCAAACTACCGTCCCCAAAGTGAAGACACTTTGTAGGGTGATACTGACCAGAGCAGAAAACCCCATAAAGGAACAAATCTGTCCTCTTCCCATTTGCCTTGGCAGCTCCCACGGGCAGAGCCCAGTGGGCTGCAGCTGGCACAATGGAAACATGGCTTGCAGATTCTCAGTGCCATCAGCTCCATGAAGTCCCAGGACAGAAGGATAGGCTTGAAGTTGAAAGACAATAGCTTAATCATTGGTCATTCTGGCCCTTGACTAACTCTGCATCCATTCATACATGTACAGTATGTGCATTTATACTTTATATGACAGCAGAAACAAGGTTATGATCCTGTTAACAAGACACTGTTCTTGTGTGTGTATGTGTGTATGTGTGTGTGTGTGTGTGTGTGTGTGTACAAATAAAGCCATCCCTACCTTCTCTCTAAAATGTGGAGACCAGAAGTCTTAACGGTTGTTGTAACCGTGCCTAAGGGATAGTCACAGGTATTCCTTTCTGGGCTGTGTTCATTATTTCACACATTCGGTCATGGTCTCATCTGATATTTGGTTACCTGCAGACTCAATTGTGTTAGTCTCCAACAAGGTTGATTAAGTAAATAAAATAATAAATGTAACCTCCAATGAAATGCATATATTAAATGGTAAGATAAAAGAGGAGAGAAGAAAAATTAGGTTACGTCGGGTATATGTGCATGTATAGATCGATATGCATGCGTGTATACATTTAAACTTGTATCTATACTCTTGTGTATACACACACACACACACACCAGCAAATAATAAAATAAGCTTACTTTCTAAAACTCTTGTTTCTGTAACTAGGCACAAAGTCATAGTTAATATTTATAACATTTTTCTTCCATTACCCATTCTGAATTTTTCTTGACCTCAGCTGGGACCTTAGCTGGTCAGCAGTTTTCTGTTTTTTGTTATTTATGTTTATTTGTTTTTGATGGGTGGGGAGGGATGGGGCTCCAAAGCGGGCTCTGTGCTGACAGCAAAGAGTCCCACGTGCGGCTCACACTCACGAACCCTGAGATCATGACCTGCGCCCAACTCAGACACTTAACCTACTGAGCCACCCAGGCACCTCCGCAGTTTTTACCTTATAGACTGATCCAAACCTTCACTCCTGAAAGGTCTGAATCCCCACAGGCCCTTCCTCATTTGGGTTTCTGTGGCTTCCTGCTACCTTTGAGCCAGCAAAGAAGTAGGAGGAGGGACCCCAAGGTTACAGACGTAGCCCTCTCTACTCCCATGTCTCCTTGCTAACTGGGGTCAATCATCCCCGCCAGTGGGCTAATCCCTGCCTCTTCCTCATTTACCTCATGAGGCCATGGTAAGAACAAGTGGAAATAATGTAGACAAACCAGGTGTCAGGCAGGTAGCGGGGTCTCTGCAAACGGAAGCCCCTCCCCTTGAGTTTTCCTTCAGACACTGCCCATTTATTTTACTGAAAGTTACTGTTGGGAGCCTTTCTGAAGAGTCCTCAATAAATAACCCTCTTCCTTGCTTGAGTTCTGAACAACTTGAGAAACGCTTTGTTGTTGTTGTTTTTTTGGTGGAACTTTAATTATCACCTTTATTAATGACTGAAGCCAGACTAAAGGATGTTGCTCTAAGGATGAGTCAATCTTGCCTCTGACGGAGCTCCAGGCTACAGTGGCTTATTTACCCATCTAGGCCCTGCAGCTCAGGGGAGCAGCTGGGCCAGAAAAGACTTGCAGCAGGAGGTACAGAAGGGATCCTGTATTCCCGTGGGCATCTGGCTTCTAAGAGGAAAGCCGAAGTCAGAGCCAGACAGGACAGCCGGTTCACCAGTTAGGGTAATTCAGTCCACTGCTGCCCCGGAGACTGGGGAGAGGAAAGGCTGGAGTCAGACATGGTGTTTGTTTAGGGGGAAAAAACACTTTCCAGGGACCCTGGGAGGGGCAGCTTTCCATCCCAGAGATTATCAATAAATATCTGGGGTGAACCAGGCCTGTTCACCCCTCTTGAGTTACAGGATTGAGTGCATTATATACCACTTGGCGGTCTGCCTTCCTGAGAGGAGAGCCATAGGAACCGCAGAGAAGGGTGAAGATGCCAAGTTTGGGGTGCTTCAGAGTCTGGAATCCTACTGAAAGGGAATGTTAGCGCCTTTCAGCACTGTTTTATCCAAGGTCAGATGAATTGCCTGTTCAATACTGTTTTCTGAAAACTTCATACATTATGCACACAACATTCTGTTGGGATAAAGTCCAATTCTGGGGAGGATTAAAATAAAACATAGATTCAATTATATTTTTAGTCGTTTGATAGGGGAAAAAAAACATATATCATTTTATGTGTCAATACCCAGAAAGAGTTTGGGTTCTTCATATGTTAGGAACAAAACAAACACAAATTATTCTGATGTTCTTTCTTTAAATCCCCAAATCCCTCTGTTTCTGCCAGGTGTCACAGTACTTTTTATTTCAGCAATGAATACACACTGGCACCACTTAGAAATCCTAGCCCAAAGACAGAGTTATCTACTTAGTGCTCCATTTCTACAAGCCGTTTCTCATTCTCAAATTTCCCCTCCCTTCCCCTCATCTCTGTGTGGCCCGCCCTGTCTTCCCAGGGTGCCAAGGTTGGAGAACCACTCTCTTTTCACACAGTCTGAGGGCCTGTCTTTAGTGACAATTGTTCTGTGTCTTCTGACGAAGGCCATCTGTTCACCTTGGCGGATGTGAGTGTCTCATTACCTGTCAAGATTTCTAAGTTGGCTCCCGTTGTTGGATTAGAATCCACACCTTTTCATTCTTCAGCTCGGGTACCTTTGGTGCCAGAATCTTCCCTGGAGCTGGGGAGGCATATTCACTGGCCCCCCAGGAGATCTTTGATCAGGACCCCGATTACTTGGACATTGTTGGTCTTCTGTCGCTGCCAGCAGTCAACTCTTTCCTCTTCAGCTCCAGGTGGTGAATGGGCTGTAAATCATAGAATGTTGACACTGTCAACTGTTGAATGCTGTCACTGTTTCCCAAATAAGGCAGGGGGGTGGGGAACTAATGAAAGAAACAAAGTGAGTCAAATTACCAAAGACTCTGCTACATAGGCTTATTATTTGGAAATTAATTTTGCCATAGACCACTAGTGCCAGGTTAGTTAGCCACACAGAGATTCGCTAGCTGGTCTCTACTTGACTCAGTTATCCTGATTCAGAAGATGTCGGAGAGAAGAAGCAGAATACATAAGAAATAAAGCAATCGCAAACCATTCACATCCTTATGTACCGTTATGAACCCAACCATGGCCTTTCTTCCCCCAACTGAGAAAATCCGTTATGAAAGAACTAAATCACCTTTCGTATCTCCAGAGGAAACCAACCCAAGGCCAGTTTGCCAGAGAATAGCATAACTGGGGAAAGATCAAGGTGAGGGACCAGGGTTTATTGGAAACCCATTACATATCAGTCATTTTTAGGTGCCTTGTTTCGGTTATCTCTTTTAATCTCCATGGCTGCCTAGTGAGGTAGAGGTTAGAAGCTGCACTTTAAGGATGAGGAAGGGGGTGCTTGGAGAAGCTAACCAACAAGTTCCCAGTTTTCCAGCCTGCAAATTTGCTGAGAGAGTGGATTTCAGGTGTAGTCACGACACGCATACACACTTGGTAAGTATTCGAGGAGATGGGTATGTTAATTACCTTGGCTAGTAATCACTTCACTACGATATAAAAATATGGAGTTGTGCATCTTAAATATAGACAATTTTAATTTAATAAGTAATATAATGATTTAAAAATTGAGTTAGACATCAAGCTTTGCTTGGTCTGAAGTACACAGCCGTTCCATTCAAACACACACACACACTCACACACACACACAACACACACAAGTATTGTGGTCTAATTCATTCAACACACGTTAAGGTCCTACTATGTGGCAAGTACTTTACAAGCTCCAAGGATAGAGCTCTAACAAATCCCCACTTTCATGAAACCTTTATTCTGGTGGTGGAGGCCAATATCGACCCAATAATCACAGAAATGTAATAAAAGTCTCTGAGTTTCTGGTCTGACATGTAAAGAATTTGGAAGTTTGACTCTTGTCCTCAAAATGACAAAAAAAAAAAGGTGAAACCACCTGAAAATCTGCAACTATTCTTAGATCCGTCAGATGATCAAGAGAGAGGGGCAAATAGGGGCGCCTGGGTGGCTTAGTAGGTTAAGCATCCGACTTTCGCTTAGGTCATGATCTCGCGGTTCGTGGGTTCGAGCCCCGCGTTGGGCTCGGTGCTGACTGCCAGCTCAGAGCCTGGAGCCTATTTCAGAGTCTGTGTCTCCCTCTCTCTCTGACCCTCCCCTACTCACGCTGTCTCTCTCTCTCCTAGAAATAAATTAAAAAAAAAAAAGAGAGAGAGAGGGGCAAATCACCATGCCAGGCATAAGAGAGCCAGGTACAAACAAAGGATCCCAGCTTGTCAGGAGCAGAGGCTGCTGCATAAGCTGGGAGGAGCACCTGAAATTGTGATGGACAAGCTGTTGGAGACTGAGAATGTGCCAGCTTGAAGGATGACATCCTGGAGGTGCCCCACACTTCTGTGAGTTTTACCTCCAGGAGAAGGGAGATACTCAGCTATAGCCCCCACTAGCCTTTCTATCTCACCTACGGAGAAGAGGCAAATTGAGAAGTGAAGGTCTAAGCCCAAGGACACAGGCTCAGTGTGGGCTGAGACCTAATCATAGGACTACAGAACACTCTACCTCCTCCACACCTACCATCCCATCAGCCGGGTTCCTGTATAATTGTAGGAGGTTACTACTGAAATATAATGAAAATCACATGAAATCACATAAAAACTATCTCTGTAATATATCCTCAATCCATCCACCTCTTCCTTTCCTTTCCTTTCCTTTCCTTTCCTTTCCTTTCCTTTCCTTTCCTTTCCTTTCCTTTCCTTTCCTTTCCTTTCCTTTCCTTTCCTTTCCTTTCCTTTCCTTTTTTCCTTTCCTTTTCTTTCCTTTCCTTTCCCACAGCTATGACTTTAGTGCAGATTCTTATCTCTTCTGTGAACTAGTGAGACACCTTCCTAGCAGGTCTTCCTTGTACAGGACCCCCAGTCTGTTCTCTACATGAGCTCCATAGAAATCTCTCTGAGTAGTAGACCTCATCACTGCTTGTGGTTCACACAATGTCTGGCAACAGGTGGATGAGGAGACAGTGTAGTCAAACTACTGAGCACAGGACTTTGTGACTCAAATGTTGTGGTTCAAATCTTGGCCCCATCTCTCACCAGCCATGTGTTAGCCTCAGGGAATGATGCCTCCTCTGTGGAGGGAGATATTTCCCACCGTGGCAATGGAGACATGATAACCCTAATGCTCCATCTTCACACTACCATTTTTGCTCATTTATTGATTGCCTTCTGCATGTCAGGCACCGTTTTGTGTGCTGGAGATGAGACAATGGTTCTTTAAGACAACCAAATCATCTTGACTATGGTATGGAAATATAGAGGGAGTGAACGTGTCACTCACAGGGGAAATAAGGAGACACAATCCTCTATGGGAGGCAGGAGACTGAGAGCGCAGTGCATCCACACATTACAGGAAAGCTTCTGCTGCATCTTCACACCAATTCCTGTGAGGTCAGGTCCTCCAGAAGCCATCTGGCCCCCACAGCCAAGAGGCTCCAAATGTTATGTGAAGAAAGTGCTACAGAGAAAAGTGAGTCCTTGCAGCTCAGTGACTGTGCAGGGTCAGACTGCCCTGGATTAGGACCAAAGACTGCAAATTACAAACTGTGGATGTGGGCAAGTCACTTAAACCCTCATGAACCTTGCTTTTTCATGTCTATGATGCAGAAAGCAATGGTATTAACCACATGTGATGATCATGAGAATTCAGTGTGTATGAGGGCAAAGTTCCTGGTGTGTGTTGAGGGCTCAGTATGTGGATTATAGTTATCAGAACTCAGAGTCAGCAGAAACTACTGGATGGAACAGAGAAATCTTGGGAAGATCCATCTGCATGGTAGACAGTAGCTGATGCTGGTAGATGCTGGCTCAGGTTCCTTTGGCCCTTGATTTTCCTGAAAGGCAAGAGTTCATGGACAAATAGCTCAGCCATCTAGTAGGGCAACACTGAGGAATGTCCCATGCTGTTGTTCAGAGGACCACAGAAGGATTGAGCCCAACTACAAATGGTCACCTGCTTATTAATGCACCTGGACTGGTTTCCTTCTTTCCCCACCTCAGCTCTCCCACCTGTGTTTTCTGGTCACTTCCCAAAGGAACTATTTAAACTAATATCCTTGTCTCAGGATGATCTTCAGAAAGACCTCAACCCAAAACATGTTTAGTAATGAACATGATTCTAAAACTCCTGGGAAGGGCATTCTAGTTGGGGTGGCAAAAAATTTGAGGCTGAGAAATATAAAAGTGACTGATTGGGATGATACATTATTTGGCTACTAATTTGTGTTTGGCTGTTCTGTTTTGGATTGAATGTTTGTGTTCCTCTAAACGTCATATGTTGAAATTCTAACCCCCAATGTGATGGTATTAAGAGAGAAGTCCTTTGTGAGGTGCTTAGGTCATGAGGTTGGAGTCCTCGTGAATGGACTAGTGTCTTTATGAAAGAGAGCCCAGAGAGCCCCCTCATTCCTTCCGCTGTGTGCAGATAAAAGATGGGCATCTATTAAACAGAAAGTGGGTTTTCACCAGACATTGAATCAGCTAGAGCCTTGATCTTGGACTCTCCAGTCTCCAGAACTGTGAAAAATGAACGATCCTTGTTTAACCCACCTAACTTATGGTTCCTTCATTATAGTAGCCTGGATAGGTTAAGATATCTCCTTGTACAGTACTTTGGTTTGCGACCATAATCCATTCCAGAAACATGTAATCCAAAGCATTTGCATAACAAAGCGAATTTCCCCATAAGAAATAATGGGAATTCCTATGATTCATTCCACAACCCAAAAACATTCACATAAAAATGATTACAATACTGTAATATAATACAAAAATACATAAAATACAAAATGTAAAGAAAAATAGACAAATTAACCCACACAAACTTTGAAAACATTCATGGCTGGTGTCAGGGAGACAAGAGAGAGGAGGGTTATTGACTAGGATGACTTTCACTATCACTAATGAAATCCCTGCTATCTATTGGCTCAGTGGAATCTTTCTCTGCATGGGGGCCATTGCATACACTTACATGGATGTTGACTACAGTATAGCATTAATAAACTCTTGTCATATTCTGTATTTAATGTAACTGGCAATAAGGCAACAGAGGAATCATCTATAACTGCAATCAGCCTGACCTAGAATGAAGCAAAGCATTCCTAAGCTTACTTTTATATGGAAAAGCAAATGCCTGTCCATAGATGCTTTGAAGTAACAAAAAATAAACTAATGCTAGTTGTGGGCACTTTCCAACATTATGAAAAATCACTGAATTTTCTGACAAACACCACAGCCTGAGACTGAGCATCTGAACATGGGATATGATCACCCGAATCCCTTAGTGAGAGAGAGAGGAGAATTATTAGTTCAATTGTGATCATGTGACATTCAGTGTCAAGTACTATTCATATTGCAAGACATCACTCATTTATCAAGTTAAAAATTATTAGAAATGTCTGCTTGTCTTGCGGAACACTCACAGAACAAGTTACTCACCATTACTATATTTGTCTTCTCTGGCATTCTGAGAAGATGACCAGGTATTGTTCCCCTTTAACTTAGAAGAGGATGGGTAGCACGATGCAGGCAGAAATTGATTACAAACAACCCCCCTCAGCCCATATTTTCCAGGGACTATCTAAGTTCTTGAGGGGAAAGACAGAGGAAAAGAAGGAATGAAGGCTGACTAAGATTTCCCTCAAGGCTAAGAAGGTGGCAGTTGTAGGCAGATGGTAGATGTGCCAGACTATGAAGTCAGAGGGATTCAGGAATCAGCAAAACCTTGAAGAAAAAGTGTCTGTGAGATGCACTGATGAAGTCTGAACCTGAAACACAAGGATTTCTGTGCCCCTCTGGGCCAGACACCACATGGCCTCCTTGCTTCAAAGATTTTTTAAGTGGATACATCTGGGATATCAGTAACAATCATAATTAGAAATTTTTATGGGCACCAAGTAAGCCTCTAGAATTCTTTTGAAACTTTAAAAAGAGAAGAAGGTACTAAATATTTTTCCACTAATCTAGTGAATGAAAAGAGGTTTAGAGCCAACATTTAACAGGGAAAAATAAATACATGTGATATTATTGTAGACCTGAGTTTGTTTAATAAGATGCTCATGAGCCACTTGTGGAAATTCTGGGTCAGAGCAATCGGTTCTTCTGGTTGAAGCAGAAGATGCAAAGCAAGATGGAGAAAGAAAGGGAATGGACATGTGTTAACAGATAGATTGGAACACTGGTATGCCAAAGTCCATTCTCACATCCAAACAGCCCTGGGGAGATCAGCCTCACATTTTAGCTGTTCTCTTGGCTCTATCCTCAGATTTGTTGTCCACAATTTGGACTTGACATTTAATGTTTGGTCCAACCTGGAGGGGACATGGATGAAGCCATTTTGAAGACTGGATGGTCCATCTATATCAAATCAAGTTTTCATGGGTGGGCACCATTCTTCTCCTGAAGTCTTGTCTAGGGTTTCTAGACTCTCAAGGTACAAGTTTCAGTTCATAGAGAAGAAGGAAGCCACACCCCACTGGAAATGAGAACCTAAGTGCAGACCATGCATAATGAATTATTTGGCAGCAGCATTTGACTTTGATGATCAGAAGTCAAAATGCCAAATGTGGTGAGTGAATCAGTTCACTATTGGGAGCAGCCTTCTTTGGAAGCACTCCCATAACCCTCAAGTTCAGCATGTGTCAGACTGATGGTTTCTCAGATATTTCAGCCATTCAATGAAGAGCCATGTCAGATGTAGGATGGGATTAGTGATGGGAAAGAGTTCAGAAGCTACAGGCAAAGCCCTGAAGCCAAGTCCTGCTCTAGTATCTTAGTTACCTTAGTAGTTAATAATATGCATACCTACTAACATGTTTATGAGAAGTGAATGAAATATGGCAGGTGCAGACAATTTGTCAACTGTCAAGGATAGATAGTGGATGATATTATACCTTTTATAAATGACATTGTTGATGATCATTTAACTTCTTCAAACAATGTCAGTAATACCAATATTCACACGGTGCTTACTACAGCCAGTAAATATATTATGTTCTAAAACTTCTACCTATTTTAACTCATTTTATCCCCACATGAACCCTACATGATAGACGTTCTTATTGTCCTAGTTTGCAGAAGAGGAAATGGAGGTTCATAGGAGTTTAAGCGGCTCATCCAGAGTCACACAGCTTGTATGCAGAGGAAGTAGAATTTAAGTCAGAGTGTCAGGTCCTAGAGTTCTTTGTTTTACCAGTTGCCTGTGCTGTTTTTTGGAATTCTTGTCCCTAATTCTCCCATCTTACTGTACTTCTAATCCCTTCTTGATGTGTTCATTCCATTCGTCTAGTCCTTCTCCCTAAGAACATTTATCCCAAATCTCATGGGTGCACAGCATAAACCTAGGCCCAGGTTGCCCAGTGTAAGTGACAATGAGACATACATACTTTCTCTGTTTTCCAAACCTCTCAGAGGTGCAAAAGGATTCAATGTAAGTAAACACAATTTTACATATGCCTGATGTTTAGTTTTATGTATCAACTTGCCTAGGCCTTGATGCTCAGATGTTTGGTCAAACATTATTCTGGATGTATCTATGTATGGTTTCAGATGACATTAATATTTAAATCTGTAGGCTTTAAGGAAAGCATAATACCTTCCATAAGGTATTATGGGCCTCATCCAACCAGTTGAAGTCCTTAATAGAACAAAAGACTAACCTTCCCTGAGCAAGAAAGAATTCTGCCAGGAGATACTCTATGGACTCAAACCACAATTCTTCCATGGGTCTCCATCCTGCTGGCCTGCTCTGCACACCTTGGACTTACCAAGCCTCTGCAATTATGTGAACCTTAAAATCTCTCAATAGATAGATGGATGGATAGATAGATAGATAGATAGATGTATAGATACATAGATAGATAATAAATAGACACATACATACATGGCTGATAGATAGATGATAGATAGATAGATAGGTAGATAGATAGATAGATAGATAGATACTGAAGAGATAGAGATATTCAATGCTTCCCTATCTCAGGAATAGCTAAAATGAGGACACTCATTAAGTAGCCCCCTTACCTGCTGGTGCAGTGCAGAGAATGGAAGAAAAATGATGAGGCTTGTGGGATAGAAATTACTTGACTTGAAGGAGATGCCAGATCTTTAACATGAGACTTTCAGTGACAGTAAAAGCTGTGGCCCTTCCTCCTGCCAACATCAGCTGCCTAAAGATGCCTAGAAGCTCACTTCCCACACCTGCCAACTGCCTCCCATTGGCCTCTGGTATAAACTAACAGGGGCCACGTGAGGGCCACCACAGCCAAGCATGTGCCGATAGAGAAGCGGGCCATTTCTAGTAAGCCAAGAAACATTTACTGAACCCTGCTCCCCTCTTGTTGGTGCTCCTGGGGGGTTGTTCAGACCTGGAGTTTATCCTGGACACAGTAGAGAATGGTGAAGAAACATGGGGATGTGATGTCAGGGCAACAACTTTAAAAGGGCCAGGAGGTGATAACCACATGTCACCCACAGCAGAGCATCAGGAAGCCCTCCTGAAATTTAGCAATAGGTGACCTTAAAAGAGGCAGAGCCCATTACCTGGAGAACAACCTTGATTGCAGGAGCTTGAGAAAGAAACAGGAGGTGAGAAAGTGTAGAAATGAAAGGAACAAGTGGTAAGAAAATGAAGAAAATATGGATTGGTCTTTCCCCAAGCTTAGCATAAGAAAGGTGTAGAGTTGAGTCTGATTCACTCTCTTCCCTTTCTCTCCTTCCCTCCCTTCCTCCCTTCCTTCCTTCCTTTTTTCGTTTCCTTCCCTTCCCTTCCCTTCCCTTCCCTTTAGTTTTGGACATGAGAGGGCTCCTTGAACATGTTTATGTTCTGATAAAAGGGCAACAGAGATGGGGAAGTTGACTTAGAGGGATAATTGACGGGCAGTCCTTAAGGAGGTTGGAGGTGATGGACTGTGAGCAGAGCTGGGACAGCTGTGTACCAAGGCTTGTACAGGGGGCCCTAACCATCTGCATTGCACCTGACTCCTCTTTTGTCAGCCAGTTGTCAAATGCCAGGGAAGAACACAAAGCACCTGTAGCAGGCAATGTCTGTGCTCCACCGAGTCCCCCTTGAATTCCTGGTACGTTTCTGTATTCGTTGTTTGTTAATCAGTTTGTTTGCTTATTTATTTCTTGCAACAGCAAGGTTTCTCAAGTTTTATTTGGCTTCTCACACAGGTAGCTGGGACTTTTCTTGGGGGAACTGACCTCAGGCTACCTGCAGGCACAGGGAACTGGAGGTACCTGGGAACGTATTCCGCCCAGGTAGCCTTTGACCATGAACGGATAGATGCAGGGGTGCCTGTAAGCCCCATTCTCTTGCTTCGGTAGCAACAACTCACAGGCACATTTTCCAATTAACAATTTCCTCCCAGGAAAGGTGGGAGCCTTTCCTCTGGGATACTTTGCTGAGTCCTCTCTCCTCTTTCCTTCCCTCCTTTCTCCACTTCCCGCAGGTCTCTGCCTTGAGATTGTCTTTAATAGACCATGCAAATAAATCCTCCCTTCAGAATTGACTTCTGGAGACCCCCATGTAAAACAATGCCTGCCTAACTCAATAAGAGGAATTGAGAAAGAAGATTCTAGGCAAAGCAATTAGCAGGGTCAAGGGCCAGGGATGGGACAATGGAGCCAAGAGACCACTGAAGCCAGGCCTAGGGGTGGAGACGGGGTGAACTCCTCGAGAAGCATCCATCTTTTTGTAGAAGAAAGACATGACAGTGGGTAAATCAAAGTTCCAATGTTGTTCTTGTTTTTCCTTTTGAGACTAGAGTGTGGGGAACAGGATTGGATTTGGGTAGGTAGGTTAGCAGAATTTCTTCTGGTTTATCCCTCTGTGGTGAAGGACCACAGGGCAAGTCTGGCTGTTATCACAGATCTGTTTGCTCAGTGCCCGCAGTGGGCAGTGATCTGCTTCCAGAGGGAAGGGGCACTCATGTCCTCCAGAAGCTCACAACTAGAGGAGAGTAAGCAGCAGCAGAGGATGGTAAGAGCCCAGGGCTGTGGATTTCAGAGGAGGGGAAGCCAACTGCTTAAGGGCTTAAAGAAATTTCTCTCCCCCTTGTCGAGTGGGTCGCATGTGTGCTGGGTCTCAAGTGGGCATTTCAGATGAGATGCAGAGTCAAGGGGTTGGGAGGAGCAGGCAGGATGGCATCTAGAAGACAGCAGACAGTCCAAGGCTCGGCAAGAGCATTCCTGTTCAGAGAAGAGTAGGTGAGTCCAAAATGACTCACAACACTCTTGAGTGAGGGTAGGTGACGGTCAAAGAGACCAAGTGTTGTGCATTTATCCATAGTAGTGTGTTTAAACACTAATCAGTAGAACACAGTTAGCCAGTGGATCTTAATAACTAACAGGCATATTAGGAGCTGTTCTTCACTTTAAGCAAATGATGGACAACATGGGGACGAAGAAGGTAACGGGTGGTCCGCCACCGGCAGCACAGGTGAACTTCCCCCTTGGATTCCATCACCTGGGCTGAGAATCTTTGCACGTACCTCCTTCTGAGAAAAGGAATTCTGTATTTCTATATGCTTGCATTTCTAAGCAAGCACACCAGCCATGTGCCCTGAAGGCATTCATGTGCAGTTTGTTTTTACGTCTTTTAATTTGGTAAATTGCCCTGTGAAACTGACGTGTATACTCAAGCAGCGTCTTTCTTTTATGCTGTTAGTTTGCTATTTCTTTTGAGTAAAGGTCTTGCAGAACTAATAATTAGCATACAATTAAGTACAAAAGCAATCAACCCAGGAAGATACCTCCTGTAATTTGCTGCAATCTCGCCTGGGCTCTGCATCCCTTTTACTGTTTGATAACTCAAGCCTGCGTAGCAAAACATTCAATTATGAGTAGTCCCGGTATGGAAGGGGTACCTAGAAACAATGTAAAATCAAACAAATCAGGGTTGTCTTGTCCCCTCTGCAGCCTGCAGAGATGAGACCTCAGCAGGTAGCAAAATACACATCTTGACCCTAGGTCCCATGGAGGGGCTAGCAAAGACTACGTGGCCAAGAAACTTGGGAAATAAGAGAGGAAAGCTTTTGGTCACAGCTTTCTTTGCTTAGCTGTCAAAACATTTGCTTAGGAGAGAAATGGTATATATCCAGACCAGGTTAGTGCATGGAATAGAGTTCCAAGGGCAACACGGATCATTTGGTAAGAGAGGCAGCCAGGAGCCATTTGTAGAAATTTGTTCTGTGCCAAGCACTGTATGAATAGTGTTGCTAATTTTCACAAGAATCTTGCCAATGGGTCTATTGTCCTCATTATACATTTGAAAAACAAAGACTCAGGAAGCTTGGTAGAAATGTATCATAGTGAATGGGTTAGGAAGGAAAGGGATATTTTAGGCTTTCTAGGGAAGTACATACAGAGGAGGGAAAGATATAGTCATTACTACAGCACGATAGGCTGTTTTGAAAAAAAAATCATTATGACACAAACAGAAGCAAGCAAAACTGGACGTAATCTGCACATCCTGCAGAACTAGCTGAAGGTAGATCCTGCATTCCTTGGGTCACAGTTTCCTGAGGGGCAGGGGGTGCAAGCAGAGGCTTGACTCCAGTCCCAGGAGGGGTTTAAGCAGAAGCTGTTGAGGTCCCCATGATGTTCAAGTTTATCAAAACAGTGCATGACTGGTGCAGCCCCTATGGAAAACACTGTGGAGATTCCTCAGGAAATTAACAATAGAACTCCCCTATGACCCAGCAAGAGCAGTGCTAGGAGTGCTGATACATAGGGGACCATGTACCCCAAGTGTTCACAGCAGCACTCTCAACAATAGCCAACACATGGAAAGAGCCTAAGTGTCCATCAACGGATGAATGGATCAAGAAGATGTGGTTTATCTATACTATGGAATACTACCTGGCAATGAGAAAGAATGAAATCTGGCCATGTGCAGAAACATGGATGGAGCTTGAGGGTGTTATACTGAGTGAAATAAGTCAGGCAGAAAAGGACAGATACCCTATGTTTGCACGTATAGGAGGAACTTAATGGAGGGCCATGGGGGAGAAGAAGGGGGGAAATAGTGGGGAAGAGGGAGAGAAGCAAACCATGAGAGACTCTTGAATGCTGAGAACAAACTGAGGACTGATGGATGTGGGGGGAGGGGAAGGGAGGTGATGGGCATGGAGGAGGGCACTTGTGGGGATGAGCACTGGGTGTTATATGGAAACCAACTTGACAATAAACTATTTGTAAAAAAAAAAAAAAGAAAGAAAGAAAATAAAAAGAAGGAGTGAGAAACACTTCACTGAACATGTCCTGACACAAAGTACAAATAGCAGGGAGATATTCACCAACTGATATAATAATCATCTGTTAAATATGGATCAATTTACTATTTATTGCACAACTGCTGTGTGCTCGGCATTGTACTCAAAGCTGAGGTATAATGGTGCCCCAAATTGTCCTGCCCCAATCACATTCTACTGGGGAACAGATAATAAGTCATCAACCAGGATGACAGGAAATAAATGCCCTAAAGAAAGGAGAAAGCAGGGAAGGGATAAAAATGAAAGGAGGGATAAAGGCAGGGGTTCCAGAGGATGGATGAGTGGATTGACCTAAGATGGATATGAGGGATGCTTGAAGAAGGCAGAGTTGAGCCAAGACCTAGGTGAAACCACAGAGAAGGGCTGGGGGAGAGATAAGTGCTGGTGGAGCCTGGAAGGCGCAGGGAGGCCAATGTGGAAACTTCGCACCGAGGGAGGCACCGGGAACGAGATGATGCAGGGTCCCTCGGACCATGGTGAGGACTTTGAATATAAACATGTAGATGAATGATAGCGAGAACAGCACATATATGCGTGACAACGCTCTCATCTTCTGTGCAAAGTCTTAATTAAATTCTCCCAACAACCCTGGATGAAGAATCCGAATTGGCTCAAGCACTTGCAACTGGTGGATAAGGAACCTGGCTGTGAAGGGAAGGAGTGGGGGTCCCCTGTCTGTCCTTTGTCCTTGTCGTTTATGTTACCGCAATGCTATTTTTTTTTTTTTTTACGATAACAGAACAGGATCCCGGGAAAGTGAGTGATGGAAGAGCCACTTTGGCCCGCAGGGTCGAAGGCTCTATATGTGTACTTTGTCCATCTGCGTGCCCTTCGGGCTGCTAAGAGATTAATTTACTAATTACTGCGCTGGTGCAAATCAATAATGGCATTTTAAAGCTTAGGCTACTGAGTCATATTAATTCCATGAGCCCCTAATGGAGGGGGGTGGGGATCAACTGTGAGTCAGACCCAGTTTCCCAGCAGGGCTTGGTACTGATCCCAGTGCGGTCCAATCACCATTGTTAGAAATATTGACATGGTATAGGAACGCATACCCTTGCCAACTGCTTCCTCTGTGGGCCGGGATGAAATAAGTACGGGCAAACACAGTATGGACAAAAAGCACATTCAGAAAGGTTGCCTTAGGGGATTGAGTTTTTGGCATGCTTCTACCACCAACTTGCTATCATTTCAGCGAGAAGGTAGGTCATTTTCATGCATTTCAGCTTTCTCCCCCAGCCGATAGAGGGAAGACCTCCCTCGGAAGATTTGGGGAAGGAATAAAGGACACTAAATGTTGTGACCATCACCCCTGTGACTGGCCCAGGGCTGAAAGGTGAGACATTCTCACCATTTTAAGGGATGGCGTGAAGCAGGACTGACCCATGAGTGGGGACTGATTCTGAGCGCCTGGAATTGACATGAATTGTTTATGATAGAATGGGTAGCAGGCCAATTGTAGGAGAAGTTACAGGTTCCCAGTCAGAAATGCTAAGTATGAGCATCAACCCAAGATGGCGCAGACAAGACCACAACTGGGGGAGGGAATCAGATGGGAGCATGAAGAAGGGTGGAACATGTGGAATACAAGGAAGGCAGACACAGACTCAGGGCACAAGGCTGTCCACAAAGTGCCAGTTCATTTGGTGGCAGGAGGGTGCACGTGGCTGAGGTAACTGTGCTGACCCAATGCATCCATTGCCTCTGTGAGTGAGGAGTTGCCGCTCATTCATTCATTTCTGCTTTTCTCACTTTCTTTTATAATTTATTCAATAAAAGTTGTTGAGTGTCTCTCCTGTGTCAGTGTGGTTCCAGCTACTACGACAGAGCAAAGAATTCTACAGACCCGGCCCCCCTATCATCAACCTTATGTGATCCCAAAGGAATAATGATTGGCAGATGAATAAGGAAATTAAAAATATTGTCATAATAAGCACGTTGAAAATAAAATAGGACAATGTTCACTGAAGCCAAGAGTGGCTTCGATAGTTGGTCATAGAAGACCTCTTTTCTCCTCAGGTTTTGTTTTGAAAATTTCAAAGTTGCAGAGAGACTGAATGAACAGAACACAAGTATAAGCGCTCATGTAGCTTCTCAAACCGTTCAGATTTGCATCAGACTTGTTTTTCCTTTGCTGAGATATTTAAAATTAAATCTTAGACATCATGACACTTTATTGGTAAATACCTGAGCATTTGGCATTAAGAGCAAAGTGCTTCTGTACATGTTAATATCAATAACACAACCAAGAAATTTAACATTGATTCAATAACATCAGACAGTAATAGAGGCTTTCTACACTGTGTGTTTTTTGGGTCGAGATTTTGCAATTGAGGATGTTCTTAGCAGCTTATATAATAAAATGAAAAACAAATTACCCTAAAGCTTATTGAAAAAATTCAAAATGTAGTAATAATTGAGTACAGGTTTTTTTGTACCAAAGATCTACTAATGAGAATAGTGGAATTTTTTAGGGCAGAAGGGTTACATTTCACTTATTTGGGATTCAGTTTGTGTTTCCTTTAATCAAATAAATTGTAAATGTTCATCTGTTAATGCTCTTCTGTAATATACTTTTATAAATTATTTTTTTAATGGTTTGGTACTGCCAAATATTGACATCATATATGAGCATCTGATTGAGTGTACTCATCATTTGGAGGGACTTATAGCATTTTATTAGATTTGTTTTTACATTTGCCTTTTAAAATGCAATACAGAACAGATTAATCACTTTCAGTTGATGGTTAGGTGAAGCTCCCCAATTTAAATAGTGATTGATTGATTAATTGATTTTTTTTTTTTTAGAGAGAGACCACATGCTCAAGTGGAGGAGAGGGGCAGAGAAAAGGAAAGAGAAAATATTTTGAGTTTATTTATTTTGAGGGAGAGAGTGTGTAAGGAGGGAGGGACAGAGAAAGAGGGAGAAGGAGAGAATCCCAAGTAGCTTCTGCACTGTGAGCTCAAAGCCTTATGCAAGGCTTGAACTCACAAATTATAAGATCATGACCTGAGCCAAAGTCATATGCTTAACCAATTTAGCTACCCAGGTGCCCCAGGAAAGAGAAAACCTTAACTAGGCTCCATGCTCAGCCCAGAGTCCATTGTAAGGCTCAATCCCACAACCTTGGGATCATGACCTGAGCTGAAATCAAGAGTCAGACACTCTACTAAGCCACACAGGCACCCCTAAATAGGGTTTACACTTGCATCAAGTTCTGAAAAACACTGCTGAAACTATAGTAAGAGCCCAGAAAATCTATGCATTGAACATTTATGCACTGCATGGGAATGGAGATCCCGTATCTTGTTTTAATTTTGATAGCAGGACTATCATAAGGTAGGTTAACACGACTTGTGATTTAAAAAATATTAGTTGCCATCGAAATGACTTTACCACAGTCTATGTTCTGCATATCACTCTCTTGCCTGGTAATTTTATGTGGAATTCCTTATCCAACATTATCAAAGCTAAAACAGAATTTAATTTCTAAATCCACTCAATGTTATGTAAGTTAGGTAACAGTGGTCGAGGGTAGAATTTCTTGTCCAGGGAAGTTTCTCAGTCTTAACTTGACTTTCATATGTTGACTTTTTTTAAAGTTACAGATGAACTATTCTGTAGAATGTCCTTGGTTTAGTTTGGAAGCTTATTAATTATTTGGGTTATGCATTTTGGGGGTAATAATATCATAGAATTGATAGTATGTTCTTCCATTGCATCCTATCAGTTGACACACAGCTAAAATTTTTCCCATTACTGATTATATAATATCGATTTTGTGATTAGGTCAGTCTTTGACATGCGTCTCAACTATAAAACCATTTTCTCCCTTAGAAATAAACAAGTAAATTGTAGTGAGTTATTTTGAAACAATTCCACTTCTATCAAACTTTCCTTTACATATCATGTATATATTCTTATCAGTGTGCACTCATGGTTTCATAGCTTATTCATAATTCTCTACTATCATTATTGTCTTGAAGCTCAAGATCTTGATGCTCAAGATCCTTTAGATTTGCCCAGTGGGATCCCCATCAAGCTGCCCTCTATGTCTTTCAACATGACCTTATCATTCTCCAAACACGTTTTTATTTATCATATAACGTTTCATATTACACTTTCTTTGGCCCAGTCATGGAATCAGATATTTCCCAACAAGCATTGTCTCTTTTCTTTGGAAAATGGTATATAGAAGCCAAGATCTGGGTGCTAGGTGTGCACACCCTCCGAAGGAGAGAGTTAAGGATCCAAGCTTCTTGTAGTGGATGGAACTAAGGAATATGTATTATGGACACCCGTACCCACATTGACATAGATCTTTTTCTGTTTATCTATGTCTATCTTCAAAACAATGAATTCAATGCAGAAACTCCAATTAAGAACCACAGGGTTTGAATTTAGCTTTCTCTTTTTCCTTGTTTATAGTTCTCTTCTTCAGTAGTGAGGAACTTGCCTCCCATTATCTTTAAAATATTTACTCATCTGATCAGAAGTCCTGTATGTGGCCAATGTTGTGGCCACTACCCTTACTGTCACAGGGCTTATCCCATTGTCCAAACTTCATTGAGTACCTTTTGCATTTCATTCAAAATGCTACGTGTTTGGGGACACCTGGGTAGCTCAGTTGGTTAAGTATCCAACTTTGGCTCAGCTCATGATCTCATGGTTGGTGGGTTCGAGCCCTGTGTCTGGCTTTGTGCTGACATCTCAGAGCCTGAGGTCTGCTTCTGATTCTGCGCCTCTGTCTCTCTGCCTCTCCCCGACTTGTGCATTGTCTCTCTCTGTCTCTCAAAAAAATAAATAAATATATATTTCTAAGTGCTATGTGTTTGGGAAGCAATGGACAACAGATGCAGCATATGCTACTACGAAAGCATGGTAAACATAATCAAACAAGTGAAGACATAGTTGAAACTGGAAAATGTACTTGGAAGGTGTGAGGTTTCTGGTGCCATCACACCTACAAGCCTTCAGTTAAGGTTATTTGACATGGGCTCTGAAGCCAGGCAGCCTGAGAAGTGGGGTTTTCTAGTGAGATATGAAGAAAGTCTGGCTGAATTTCGGAGAACAGGGGGCAGTTGGAGTAAGAAGTCTGTAAGAAAAGCAGCAACCAGCATGTGCAAGACAGTGCAATACTCTTTGGTCATAACGGGGATTGGTAGGCAGGTGTCAGATGATGGGGCCATGATAACATTTGTATTTTCAAAAGATTCCCCTTGGTTATAATCCAGGAGCAGGCTCTGTATGAAGGGAAACCAATCAGGGAGCAATTGCAAAAATCTGCATAAAAAATGAAGGTAGTTTGGACTTTGGGACAAGTGTAACACTCGATAAAAATTTGTTGCATGCATGTTGAGTAGACTCATAATTTCCTTCCTGGTCATATTAGTTTCCTTCTAGCAAACTTTGACACATTTTGCATGATGACAGAACAGTAACCGTCTTTGAAGATCACCTTTTTAATTTGGCATTCCAGGATGTGCTTATGTTAGTGATGGGGAAGCAGACCATGGACAGATGGAGGCTACCAGGCTGGTTCATAAGTTATAACTTATATGTGATATATGTATATATATATATATATCACTGCTTACAAGGATGATCACACTAGGTATAGATAAAAGATTGTTTACGTACTCCCATTTTGCCAATGTTGAGGATTGAAGGATGCCTTGAAATAACACAGATATGTTTAGGGGCACCTGGGTGGCTCAGTCGGTTGAGCATCTGAATCTTTTTTTAATGTTTATTTATTTTTGAAAGAGAGAGAGACAGAGAGAGAGAGACAAAGCATGAGCCCGGGAGGGGCAGAGAGAGAGAAGGAGACACAGAATTCAAAGCAGGCTCCAGGCTTTGAACTGTTAGCGCAGAACCCATTGCAGAGCTCCAACCCATAAGCTATGAGATCATGACCTGAGCCAAAATCAGACGCTTAACTGACGGAGCCATCCAGACACCCCAGTTGAGCATCTGATTCTTGATTTCAGCTCCGGTCATGATCTCACAGTCATGGGATTGAGCCTTGGCTCAGGCTCTGCACTGAATGTGGAGTCTGCTTGGGATTCTCTCCCTCTCCCTTGCCCCTCTCCTGACTGTACATGTGTGCACACTCTCTGCCAAAAAATAAAATAAATTAAAAAAAATTTTACAGCAAATACATTTAAAATGTACACCTCAGTTTCAGATACTTTAATTTCAGACACTGGAATGCAGCCCATCTGAAACTGACTTGGCGAAGAAGTATGGTGAGATATCAGTATGAGACCAACGTACCCATCACGGACAGGCATTATCATCCTGATGGATGCAATGATTGAACTGAAAAATAAAACGAAATAAGAAGCACACACAAAGCGAAGTCCATTTGGTGCTCCTGTCAGGAACACACAGTGAGGCTGAGGGGCCTGTCAGACACAGGCTGGCCCCAAACATAGCGGACGAGGTAGTGGTTTGTTGTCTCTCGTAGCTTTGCCGTCACATTGCAACTTGATAAAATGGAATAATTCCAGGTTTGTCACAGTCAAGGTGTATTTAGGTCTCCCATGAGAGACGAGTAAAAAGATCGGTGGGGTGAGGGGGTTTTAAAGGCCACCGGTTTCTAATTGCGGGCGTGGGGAAATCTGAGCGCGAAAATCCTGACAGGAGGTAAGGAGCAGGAGGAATCAAAGCGGGCCATATCCCTCCCCGCGGCCAGCAGATTTCTGAAAGCCAACCCATGTACACCTGTCACGTAAAGCTGTTTTCAAACTCAGGGGGATGATTTGCTCTGGAGAGGCTGCATCTTGCGAACCTTTGTGCACAAAGCAAAATGGCTTGTGTCTGAGGAAGTGCCCTTTCCCTCGAAAGTGCCGGTTGTGTGAGGAAATGGAAAAATTCGAATACACACACACTTAGAGGCAGAGTCAAGGAAGCAATACCCAGGAGGGGAAGAAGTGGGGAAAGACGCCGCATTCATAAGCAGTCACTACGGTCTAAGGGTTTACATTATTTCCTTGAAATCTCTCAACAGCCTCATGAGTTGAATGCATTACGGAGAGAAGGCCCAAGATTTAGAGAATTTAAGTGATTGACCAAGTCACCCACTGGGAAGGCAAAATCCACTGCAATTTATCCGACCCCAAGGCCCATACTTGTTTCACAGCATATGCTATTTCCACAGAGACCTGGCAAAGGCAAGCTTGCCTTCTCTTCTTACATAGACCTCCGAGGTCAGTATCTGAACGTTAATTATCACTTAACTCAGGTTTACGAACCGGCTTTCATTCCCAGGCAGGGCCTTAGGGATTACAGTTTAATTCAGAACGCATTAGAAGTTAAAGACCTAAAACTGTGAGGAGTCAGGAAGCAAAGACTGAAGGGGGAGGGTGGGTATCCCAGCCACAGGACAGCAAAGTCATTCAGAAAAGGACATTGGACAGCAGGTGGGTGTATCTCACAGGATTTCCAGCCTCGTTCACCTTTGCTTCTCTATCGCAGGTAATGGCTGTGTCCCTTGCTTGAGGATCTGGACTGGATGACTTCAGAATTCCTCCCAAGGTTGCACATGCAGAAACCAGGGCTTTCCAAGGAGATGTATGGAGATCATTTCCTGGTAGAGAAAATGCTTTGCCAGCCTCTCCACTAAGGCTGGCTGCACCCCCGTATCTGTGTGGGCCAGTGTATATATACCAGACCTCAGGGTGAAGTGGTCCATTGTTGAGAGATAGGCAATTAATCAGAGAACTTCATTTTTCTAAATAGCAGTGGCATGATAATATTTATACTGATTGAAGATCAAGGGACTGGTCTTCAGGTGTTTGCCTATGCCCCTTCTCTGAGGACACAGGTTCAAGGCTGGCCACATGCTGAGAGGTTATCTGGGACAGGCTCCTTTATCCCAATGCACTGCTACATTTTAGACAAAGGGGCATTGATTTGCATTAAGTGCCACTTATTCTGGAATTCATCTCTCTTTATTAAGGGATTGGAGGGAAATTAGGGAATTAGGGAATTTGAGGGAAATTCATGTGGAAGGAGACTCTGAAAATCTGTATTCTCCCACTGTCATGGCTTTTAGTTTGTTTGGTACATAACCAAGCACCATCATCTTCGGTCTCTAAGAGGGCAGCGGCTGGCTCGGCCTGCTTGTCACCAGATCCCAGTGCCTGGACAGTACCACAAATGGTGCAGGTGCTAAAATATATCTGCTAAGAGAATGCATTAGCATACTTTCAGCATACTGCCCAGTATTTTCTTTTAAAAAAGCAGAAAAGAGGGGCACCTGGGTGGCTCAGTCGGTTAAGTGTTCGACTTCAGCTCAGGTCATTATCTCACGGTTCATGGGTTCAAGCCCTGCATCGGGCTCTGTACTGAGAAATAGTTCAGAGCCTGGAGACTGTTTCAGATTCTGTGTCTCCCTCTCTCTCTGACCCTCCCCTACTCACGCTGTCTCTATCTCAAAAATAAATAAAACATTTTTTAAAAAAGCAGAAAAGAGGCTGTAAAATACAATGAACACCCACAATGTGCTAAGTGCTATGCTAAGTGCTTCACATACTTTATCTTGTAGTGATCAGTGTGATCATTTTCACATGAGGAAAAACATGCAGGGTAGTCAAGTAACTTTTCCAAGCTCACACATCTGGCAAATGACAGAGCTGGGATTTATATCCACCTGTACCTGATTCTGACAGTTGAGGGTCGTTTCTGTTGCATTTTGTTTTTCCATTGTATCTTTTTACATCCCTAAAAGTTTTGAAGTTCCCAAAGTAGAAAAGTATGAGCCAGGAAGATGTGGAAAGGAATATATAACCCAAGTTAGATGGCTAGGAAGGCATAGGGATATGTCTATTGATACACATGAGTGGAAAGAATTCATAAATATAGAGGCTAGAAGTTCTGGGTAGTAAAGATTTGCAGTTGCTAGAAATCCAGGTAAGGCAGTTTAAGGTTGTCCTGAAGGTTGGCTAGACTATCATTTTGAGGAAAAGAAGGTCACTTCTCAATCCTGCTGAGTAGGTATAGGCTTTTGACCCATATCATGACATTCATATCATAGTCTTAATTAATTTTTTTATGTGTATTGAGGAAACATGGATTCAGTCATCCATTAATTCATTCAACATGTCTTGGGCATGCATTGACTGTAAGACTCTGTACTAGACTCTCAGATGCAAAGTTATGCAAGTCATGGTCCCTCCCCTAAGAATTTCATAAGGAAGTGATGATGAGGCAGTAAGTAATGAAGGTTTCAGCTCTTTTAGTTACACCATCCCTATGTGGCAAGGACACCTGTCCTTGGAGATGCACACTTCTGGGCTGGATGGAAATCAGATGTCACAAAATAAAGAAACAAGGTCAGATTCCTGGACCAGGCTAAGCCCATCAACATCATAAGTAAGAAAAAGGTTGATTCTACTACTCTCCTGGGATACAGAGGGCAGTCTGAGAGATGTGGGTCCCTAACATTTTGGGGCCTCACAGTTCTTATTCCTCTTCATGGAACAGTTGGAGTAATTCCCTCTGTGCTCTCGGGGCCACGCGGTGACCAGAGCAGTGGTGGAAATGAAAGCCAGGACTCCCGATTCTTAGAGGGACACTGCCAATGCAGTAAAGATGAATGGGAGAATCCTGGCACCAGGTGAGAGCGTAGGGTGTGGGCAGTCAGATGGGATGCCCAGGTAAGACTGGTGATAGAGCGTCCCAGCCAGGGACCTGCGAGTGCCTTCCCCACAGAGATAAGATTGGCTTTTCAGTCACTTCCCACATTAGCCATGAGGCTTGGTGATTTCCATAGGTGCAAGATACGTGGTGTTCCCTGTAGTCTAAAGAACAGCTAAACATGACCCTTTCTTTCCAATTTTCTTCGAAGGCAAATGGCAGTCAGTCAGGTCTTAGGCCAAGAATTTTTAAAGCAGATTAAGGTCTTGCTGCTTGTCAGGGAGACAGGTAGGCTGGCTGAGTTTGGAGGGCCAGCATGGCATTCTCTAATCTGCCTTCAGCCAGTGATCTTTAAGAGGTAGCTGGGTCCAAGGCACCATAAACTTTTCTTAACACAGCCATAGAGCGTTGCTATGGAAATCCTGGTAGCTTCTGGGCACTTGAAGGCCAACCAATGTGCTGATGCATGACGCAAACGGCTTCTGTCTTATGCAAGTGTTTGTATCGTCTTGGACTCTTGTTCTCACAACAGTGATTCCAGACAGAAGCTCCCATTTTGTGACTTTATCAGCAGAAATCTCCAAGGGATGTAACACTTCTGATCTTCTCCAGGGTGACAATGACTTATGTGTCTCCTTTTATTCCTCTTGATGTCCCAACATGAACCCCTGGTGCCATAACTTGAATCAACCGAGTCTGTGGATCTTACTTCCAGAGTCTTTAGACCCAGCTAGCTCAAAAGAGTCAGCTCTGCACTAATGATACAACCTTGGGGAAGTAGCTTCATTTCTCTGAGCCTCCATTTTCCTGTTGTCAAAACTCAAATGATCATAAAACCCATCCCCAAGGGCTGTCATGCGGAGTAAAAGAAATCACTCTGCAGATGTTCATACTGAGAAGACATAAGTCACCCCAGACCTCTACTCCTTCACTTTCTAGTTCCAATGTACTCATGTCTATAAAGAATATGAGAATGAGTTTCTAGAATATGATTCTCATTCTTGGTTCTTCAAGAGCCAGCTCAAAAGTTACTTTATTGCAATGGGCTTTTCCTGCCTTTCTCTTGGGAAATGAATTACAGCCTCCTCTGTATTTTGATTATACTTTGTATCTCTGTTATACTAAACATTACACGTTTTGATAATCACTCATCTACACTCTCATTGATTCAACAAAGACTTATATCCACATCTCTTACATCCCCGAACCTGGGACTATGCTAGGTGCTAGCGATACTGTGGGAATAGCTCTTCTTGCTCCTATCCTCATGGAGCTAACCATCAGCATCTCCCCTCAGCCTTGACCAAGAACCACACATCTGTATTGCAACTGTGCAAAAATAAACATTAAAAAAAAAAAGAAAATCAAGGCTATCTAAACTTAATAACTGGGTCTATGAAATAAACTGGCAACCATCAGACTAACAGGGGAAAAGGCATACAAATTTATGAATTTACGATATTACACACACTCTGTGTCCCTCTGTGCACCGGGTAGGATCCAGGTAAGATACAATGAAGAGACTGCCATCTGCAAACCAGAGATCAGGCTTTCATCAGACTCTGGGTCTGCAGGTGCCTTGATTTTGGGCTTCCCAGCCTCCAGAACTAAGAAATTCTTTTCATTTAAGCCACACAGACCATGGTATCTTGTTACTGAAGCTCAGATTGACTCAGACTCCACTTATACCTGGGTGACCCAGGATGTGAGACCCAGGATGCATTATTTAATTTCCTTGGGTCTCCTTCCTCATCTCTAATCCCAGACTCAGCATACCACCTGCCTCAAAAGGAGGTATGTTACTTCAAGCAATGTCTAGCACACAGCAAGCACTCAAAACTATGACTATTATTAAAACCTGCAATTTTGTCTTCGGTATAGAAAGGAAACCTCTCATTACCAAGCCTAGGTAATCTGTTTCACCCTCTAAAGTACTTGCAGACGATATTTTGTTTCTCTCTGAATATGGGCATGTTCCCTAAAGAGCAGGGGACCACCTGTGACATATACCACCACATGGTAACTCAAAAGCAGGCACTGGAGTCTGGCCAAAATGGGAGGTAGGAAATCTACTAACTTGCTGTGCAAAGTTGTGCAAATACACTGCCTCTCAAGGCCTTCATGCATTCAGCGGTAGAATCAGGAACTTGGGCACATGTGGCAAGGTACAAAGGGTCATGGACCCTCAGCTTTTCTTCCCACTGGGAAGTGATTTGATTTCTCCTGCCCTACAATCTTGGGTGTCCCAAGCACCTTGCTGGGCCCACAGGGTACAGTGAAAGTGACTGTCTGAGACTTTCCAGTCTCCATCAGGAAGGGCATTACAGCTTTGGTCTGGGCCTTTGGGAACTCAGTCATCCTGCCGGCTGGTGGGAAGTCCAGGCGGCTCATGAAGAAGCACTTCTGAAGGGGAAGGAAGGTCCCAGCTGGCTCCGAGTCAAGGCAGTGAGCCATCCTAGAAGTGGGTCCTTCTTGCGCAGAGGACACTCCCCAGCTGACATCATGTGGAGTAGAGATGACCATTCCCACCTCACCCCTGCCTTGCCCCAAAAGCATGTTCAGGTTATTGTTGTTTAAACCACTGTATTTGGTGGCAGCGTGTTCCCCAGGAGCAGTGGAACAGATAGAAAAATGATTGACGTAGTACCCCACCCCTCCTCCCTCACCCCTGCTCTCCTTATCTTTGACTTTTGCTCATCTCTGAGTTTTCTGTAATGTGGGTTTATGATCCAATCCTACAAATAGGTCATGAAGGATTGCCTCACGGTCAGATCTTCAACCTTTTCCCCAGCTCTCATCCTTTTATTTTTTTTTAAGTTTATTTATTTATTTTGAGAGAGAGAGAGAGCCGGGGAGGGGCAGAGAGAGAAAATCCCAAGCAGGCTCCGCACTAACAGCAAAGGGCCCTATGTTCAGCTTGTATGCACAAACCATGAGATTATGGCCTGACCCAAAGCCAAGAATCAGATGCCTAATCGACGGAGTCACCCAGGTGCCCCTCCCCAGCTACCATCCTTTTAAAAGATGTTGCAGCTTCCGACATTGTAGGTGGTTTCTTTGCTCATACAGCCCAACAAAGATGCGTTGGGCACCTACCATGTGATATCAGTGCCAAACACAATGACATAGTCCTCGGGCTTGGAATACAGAAGCAGCAGACAGATTGTGACCTCAGAGAATCCTGAGCTCAGTAAGAGGGATGGAGAAGCACACGCTCCCAATAGAGAGAGCTGAGCTCTGTTTGACATGGTCTCTGGAGGCTGGGGACACAGAGAAAGAACGCTTAGCTCAGTGGGGGTAAAGAGGGAACAGGAAGACCCCTAGTGTGCAGGTGGAGCTGAGAGGGGAGCCCAGACTAGGTTGGGGGAGATGAGGAGTAGGGGTTTTGGAGGAAGAGACCTTCCTCAGAGGCACAGAGAGCTACTGACCTCCTCCCAGCTTCCTCTACATTGACTGCTTCTGGTTTTTCATCGGACTGCTCAACTCTCTCCTGCCCTTTGCCAGCTTGTCCATGGTCCTATCTTTGTGCCAACCTGATCGACCTTCTCACCTTTGGATTGTGCCAGAACAGCTGGCTTCCGAGCCATGTATCCAGCACCAACCTCTCCCTGACAGGCAGCCTTCAATCCCAGTTTCTTGGGCATTTAAAGCAAGATCTCTATGATCTCTTAAGACAAACCAGTGACATGACATATCTTTCTTTTGGTTCGGCAACTTTTAATTTCCTCTTTTGTTTATGGAGCTGTCGTCCATGCAGTCATGCGGCCAAAATTCTCTAATGCTGCTGTGCCCACACTGCTGCTGCCACCCTCCCCACACAGGATGTGTCTCCTGCTCCAAAGTCAGCAAGTCTTGTGGTCTCCTCCTCTGCTGCCCATAGTCTGCATCGAGGCTCACCACGGCAGCCCTTCTTGATCCCTCTCTGTTCAAGAACTCCAGGGTCACCTCTGAATGCAACCTCCTACGTCTGGCATTCCCTATCCATCATTGCCCAACTTCCCTAAACTCGCGGTGTCTCCCTGATGTGTGCTGTGCATGGCATTCAAGGCCCTCTACAGCCTGCTTTTTGTCCTCATGTCTTTCTCTCCTTCAGTTAGTTTTCCCGTCATGGTTTCTCAGTAATGGAATCAGTGAAGATCCTAGAAGAGACAGCTGGTGCACTGGAATTATACACTGGGAGGAAAGACCTTAATTTTTGGATTGGCTCTGACAGTAATTACTCTGTGACCATAGGCAAGCTACTGAAACTCACTGAGCCAGGTGTTTTTTTTATCTAAAGCAGAAGTCAACAAACTATGGCCCATGGGCCAAATCCAGCCCATTTCCTAGTTTTGTAAACAGTTTTTCTTGAGTATAGACATGTCCACTCATTTAAATGTTGTCCCTGGCTGTTCTGGCCTAAAAACAGCAGAACTGAGTACTTGTGACAGAGACTGTCTGTCCCACAAAATCTAAAATATTTACTATCTTCTTTACAGAACAACGTTCTCAACTCCTGATCTGTAGAATGATCTCAGATGCTTCTGCAATCTCTAACATTTTATGAGTTTAAATAACTAACCATATTTATAATGTTTTTTTTTAAATTCACGTGTATACAAATTACCAGTAAAAACTCAAGTCGTTTAGTCCTTTGGATGTTGTCATTTCCTTGCTAAAGGAGATCAGACAGATCACTTCATCTCTTTGAGTTTTTCCTTGAGACTCTTTGAGTCTTTTCTTAAGTTTTATTATTTTTACTATTTTTCTTTTTTATATTAACATGTCACGATTATTATTTTATTGTTTTCTCTCATATTTTAAATGGTGCACTTACCCCATAGGGTTGTTGGGGGACTTACTTGTGGAAGCAGCTGGCCTCATCCCTGCCACATAGTACACATTCACGACTTCTTACTCTTCCTTCCCCGAAATTTCTCAGTCATTATGGCAGAATGCATAAGTAGAGATGAGACAGAATGTCTTTCTTACTTAACAAGTCTTGAGACGAACTCCTGCCACCTCAACATCAATATTCCGTGGCCAAACTTGGCTTTCACATCTACATAAATACGCTTAATTCCTTTGCATCTGCCCTCTCCCCTTCTCCTCCCATTACCGTGCCTTCCCATGCATGAAGCAGGCAAACGCAATCTGCCTGCATAATTAAAAACTCTGTGAAGGGTCAGGTCACTTGGGGCGGGTGCTGGTCTGGAGAGTGTAGGACGCTAATCATCTTGAGATGCATCAGGAAGACTGGCGGAAAATAGCATCTTAGCTTATCCCTAGCTTATCTGATCCGCTCTGTTTGCTTCTAGTGAAATTCTGGAGAGAGGATTTCCCCACCATGTTTTAGGAGTCAGTGATAAATTTCAGATAAAGCGGCCATTCCAATGAATAGATGAGGCTTCCGTGAAAATGTGCTGCTCACGTCTTTCACGTGAATGACAGCTTCACCTGGTGCAGCTCTGACCCACCATATGTGTGTGCTGAGGTCATGCTTCCTCAGGGCTGCTCACAGCCAATGACCGTGCACAGTGGGGCTCTTCATACTTCTCATGAAATGTAGGAGGCCTCCAATGGGCAACATTGGCTGGAAGAGGTCCCCCCTCCCTCACCCCCCCCAGCTCTGGTGAAACTTTCATAGATGGCACCACCGTCTGAGTCCCCACCTACCTAATCCCCTCCTAACTCCCTCTCTTCATAAGTTCCACCCCACATCAAGTCAGAAGGCTCTCCCTGCCCACACCTGCTTCTTCTCCTTTACCCTTTACTGGTGTCTCCCTCAACAAATCTCTCTGTCCTATTTTGGTATCTGCTTCTCAGAGGATCTGACCAAACACAAATAGACCAAAGATGGTGTGAGAAAGCAGGTGACAAGATGGAGATGGGTGAATGCCCAAGGCACCATCTGGCTGATGAAGGGCATGCTCTCCTTAGTGGTACATGGGCACAAATAGTGCCTGGTATAATATTGTGAGCCAGCTGCTGAATATATCACTGGTGGAGACCTGAAACAATATCATGGTGGAGGGGACTCCCTTGCAAATGGAATGTTTCAGGTATTGGAAAGATAATGTGTATGTGATATTTACAAGGATGGTGTATTGGCTGGTTATGGCTAAGTCCTATTGATGCCCTACAGAAGAATAATGAAAAACTATTAACAAACATGTAAAGGCTACATGTAGAGCCAGAGGAACTCTCATAGCTTATAAAGAGGCTCTTATTCCTTGCACTGAAAGAGCAGAGAGCTGAGAATATTCAGCATTTGATAATCACAGAGCAACATTGAGAGTCTAAATCCTGGCATAAATCAGCTGGGGATGTACTCAGTCTGATATAGAAAGAATATGATTATATGCCAAGGGAGGTACAAGAATTAGCCAGCGTGGACCAGCAGGAACCAGATGAAAGCCACTGGGACTGGACTTGGAGCGTGCTTCCACGTGGGAACAGAATGTAAGAATTGATAGGGATGAAGTTTTGAATCGGGGAGCACTTTTTTCAGGAATTGGAATTTAACGTCTTGGCAAAGACTCCAGGGAAATGAGGCAAATTCACTACTACGTTTTCCCAAATTGACAGAGTGGAAATGCCTGAGTTGCCCTGGCAGATGGTAGAGGAAGAAGCAAAAGGGTTGGAAGAAGTGAGCATGCTGACTCAATAGAGTATGTGAGGCCGCAAGACCCACCAAAGAATTCCATTCCAGAGAGGGGATTACAGGGCACACCAAGGGCAGCAGGGATGCTCTGCTGAGAGCTTCACTGTGATGGGCACTGGTGGCTTTCCTCCATCAGCCAGGGCTCAGAGTGGGACAGGTGATCTCAGAGCTGGGACTGTGAATATCATGGGAATGATAAGGCTGTGGAGAAAGGCAGGCAGGTGGGGCATTTACCTGCAAAAGCTAAAAGGGTGCAGTCACCATGAAGACTGTGAAGGCCAGCGTGGTAACGTGGGGGCTTAATCTATGGTTGTGGGGATTATTAACAGAACACAGAACCCCTTGGGAGGGGAGTGGATGGGTGCTAGCAAAGATGCCTTTAACATCTACAAGCAAATAGCATCAACAAGGTAAGAATGGAGAAGCAGATGGAGGCAGCCATTCCCATAGAAAGGTAGGATCCCTGCTCAGATCCAGGTCCTGAGCCCAGTTCCTGGTCCAGAGCCCATGCAATTGGGAGATGGCTGAATCCCCAGCAGGGAAACCTTGCTGACACTCTAGCAAGTGTATCCTGTAATAGTTTCTCCAGTCCTTCGCCCGACGCACCTATAGCTATTTATAGTGACTATGCTCTAGGGAAAGGGCAATGACCAGACATCCAAGGACTGCAGGGCACAGGTCCACACTGTCCCCTGTTAACAGCAGGGGCTCGTGAGCCTGGGTGGAGAAAGCCTGTGTGCCGTCGGCAATGTGCTTTGGTGGCCATCTACTTCCTCTGCTCAGCTCTCCCTCCAGAAGCATTGCTACGGGAGGCAGGGTTGGCCAACATGTCACACCCCTATGCAGTCACAGGAATGCTGAGACCATGCTGTCCTCAGGCTGCCCCCAGCCAATGACTGAGCATGACATGGACATTGATTCTGGCTCATTTCTCCTGACGTGGCGCTCTTCTAACAGGCGCCATTGGCTCAGGAATTCCGACACCCTAAGGCTCTTCTGACCCTGTCCCTCTCTCCCCTTGCACAGGTACAAGGCCACCACTGTGGTCTGACCACTGTCCCTGCCTACTCTCAACACCTTACCTCTATCACTCATAACTTTCCTCAGGAGATCTTTTGCACATACAAGACTGTCTTGGCATTTGCCTCTCTATGGACTTAAGTGGACACACAGAAAAATCAGAAAAAAATGGAACCAGTTGGACTTCATTCAGCCATTAATTCATTCAACAAGTGATCAGTAACCCTCCTTATATGGGGGGCCATTATGCTGATGGTAACAAATTAAATAAACTGGTGTCTGTCTCTTTCCTTTCAGGACTAAAGACTACATACACGTTCTCTGATGCAGTCTGAGCAAGGGCCACATAGTCACAGTGGAGGGGTTCAGGGCAGAACATATTCCACCCACACAGAAGTGAGAGAACACATGGAGATGTACGAGAAAGGGCTGGACACTTCTCAAGGGGACGCTTTAGAAGGCAAGCCACAAAATTAGGAGCTTGGCAATACTTGAAATGTGAAAACTCACATTAAATATAACCATGTCAACAAACGTGTTAGAATTAAGGAGGATTTGGTTGGGTAAATTGCCTTGGGTCTCTGTAGAAATTTTCCTCGTGATGAGCAAGGACTTCAATTCTGGAAACATCCATTCAGCGAGCCTATTCAAGATTTGCATCTAACACCTGAGTAAACAAAAACAGATGTGGAGACATCAACCCAAGGTGTGAAGAGAGGAGGGGCTTGTGGAAAATTTGCCATGGAGTAAATTATTGAAAATCCCGAGGGTGCCCAAATCCCTTAAACTAGCAAAGTGAACCCATGGATGTATTGAATCCATTATATGCCTTAGGGAAATAAGTCCATTTCGTGATACTAACATGGCCAGTTGTAGTACTTAGGACCATAAAGTCTCTTGGGGAAGGATATCAAGGGTGTCCACAGTTGGGAAGCAGGTTATCTGCTTCACTGCGGCTTTCAATGCAAATACTGAGCCACCAGCAAATAGTTGTCTAAGATAATCATGGTAAAGAGTTCACACGAGGGATCAATATGCTTTTAAGCATCTCATATCAGTTCCTTGGTTTGGGCCTCAAAACTATATTGAAAGAAACAATACATAGATTCCATCCCTTGTTTGCATGGAGAGGGATCCTGGAGTCACAAAAAACTTAGAGGTGGAAGATGTAGGTCCCAGGTATTCTGATGCTTGGTGTCACTGTTTCTGCCACATACATACATGTACATACTGTTTCCTTTATTTTCCAAAAGGAGGTCACACAATGGCTACTGTCCCTTGGGAAAGCAAGTCGCTCCAATTTGAAACCAGAGTAATGATCCTGATTTGTATTTCATGATCACAATTATGATGAATTCCATCACCATTCTCTATAAAGATCAGGAGAAAGAAAAGGTTTTATTTGTTTTCTCAATACGAGTGTATAAATCCTTTGTCATTACATTGTAACTTCCACTGAGAAACGTCCATTGTGTACCTTGATTCTTCTTATGTAAGCAGCACGCTCAACCTTAGCAAGCTGGAAGTAGAATTCTTATTAGGAGATTACCCCCAACAAGATCTACAGAAATCTGACCAAAGCTCTGGCAGTTCCAAAGCGTTGTTCTCAAGACTTCACGCTGCGTCCACAGAGCTGTGAGCTTGCCAGCAGCCAGCACACAGGGGCAGGGGGAGCCCCAGGAAGCTGGGGAACTCTGGCTCTCCTCCGCACAGGCAGGACGCAGGCTTCCACTCTGAATTCTGTCTGGATGGCTGCAGATCTCAGGTTTCCATTGCTCGCACTCTACAGCTCTCCCCAACTGACACACAGGCATTGTTCTGAAGCCCTGGCAGTTGGCAGGGGCTACTTAGCCCATCTGGGCGGGAGACAGCCTATGCTTTGGGATGTGAAAAGGAACCCATCCATCTTCCCAGTGTGTAGCTCTGCTGGCTTCCTGCTCCTGTGGTTTTTCCCACCTCCTGGTGGGGGAAAGACACAGAGAACAGAATGGGAACCAGCAAGCCACTTTGTCTCACCAGTGTAATCTCATGGAAATGGGACCCCAAAGCCCCTCTCTGTTTTCCTGAATCTCAGAGGCTGGCAATGCCTGCTTTTTATTTTCCAAAGGGAGGTCACACAATGGCTACTGTCTCTTGGGAAAGCAAGTCACTCCAATTTGAAACCAGAGTAAAGATTCTTAACACATGCAATTTGTAAGTGTTAAGAATGCACGCCCCACCTTGTAGGATGTGGATGTGGAAGCAGGGAAGCTCATAGCCGACAGCAATGTCCATGGCAACAACAATAACTACAATGATAGAAGTGAATTTATTGAGCCCTTAGGTTCCATAGGCACTGTTCCGGGGACTTAGACAACTGACCCATCCTGACCCTTGGATCTTCACACTAGCACTGCCAGATGGGAACTAAGAGTGGCTTCAGTGGACAGAGTGGAAGCTGGGGCACAAAAAGGGTAAGCTGAACAAGGTCACACCGTCAGCATGGAGCAACACCAGATGGTATCCAGGTCACTGGTCTCCATAACCCCTTTCCTGATCACCACCCGATAGTGCAAAAAACTGGGGTACCAGGAGGTGCCCTCCAGATGATCTAGTTCTATCCCCTCAGACAGATGGAATGTTGTCCTCTTGCCCATCACCCTTTCTTACAGGCAGAATGTTCAGAAGTAAAAGTATTTTGGTTCTTGCCCCCTTTCACAGCTGAGAAAACAGAGGCTCACAAAGTTTCTCTGTACTTTCCCAGAGTTCTAGAGATACATGACAGAGAAGGAAACTGAAGCCTGACTCAAGGGTCTCCCTGTTTCTCCTCTGTCATGTATCCTCTCAAAACCAGTTAACTTTGTTTGGCAAGGTCCTGTCTATAACACAATTTTTCTAAACTAACCTAATTTTCTATGAAATTCCAAAATGCAGGACGAGGAAATGGCAACAGTGTAATTGGCATTGCCTTAGCAGCTGAGAATTTATGTGACATTTAATTTTTGTCTTTGTCCTTCCAAGAAAGTAAGTCACACTCTATGGATCCCACAACATGGTTTAGATTTCTAAAAGTCAGAAATCTGTCATGTTACAAGGTCTCTCTTTGGAAGAATTCTTTCCAGGATCAATTGACTATACTCTTTCTGATTACAGCTCCAATCATTTTGAATTGAGAGATTTACATGCTCCATATACTTAAATATGAAGAAATAATGAGAAAACATAAACCAAGTTCTCCTTTCTACCATCTGCCTGAAAAATTTAATAAATAAAGTTCCAAGTGTCAATAATTTGCCTATCAAGTTACATCTAAATGGGGCTGGTCTGGTAGAAGATGCAAAAACTCTTCTCACTCAGAAGATAAGCCTTGGTACCTCAATCTTGAAAAATGCACTATAATGGGAAATACCAACATTGAGAATTTTCTGTATGCCAGACAGTGATCTGAGGAATTTGCATATAGCAATTCTTTGAATTCTCACACTGATGCTATCAGACGAGTGTTATGATTGTACAAGTCATGGTCATGGTCCTCAGGAAGGGGTAACTTTGTCCCAGCAGGGACATTTGGGAATACCTCGACACATTTTTGGTTGTCACAACCAGGGATGGAGATGGCATAGTGGGAAAAACCCAGGGATGCCATTCAATATCCTACAAAGCACAGGACAACAGTGCTGTGTCCCCAAACGACAGAAAGTTATCTAACCCAAAATGTCAACAGTGCCAAGGTCTAGCAACCCTGCAATAAACTGAAGAAGAGAGAGAAAATATGAGCAATCTAATTGAAACTCTATCAATTGAGTCTGTAACCAAAATTTTGTTCCCAAATAAAAAAGGTAACATGGTGCCACAGACTACTTTTAGGAGAAATCTCTAACACACCCTGTTAGGCCAGGACAATCTTGATCCCTAAATCACACAAGGACACTTCCAAAAAGAAAATTATAAACTGAAACACATGATTAATTATGATGTAAAAAACTTATAAGAATTATATCATATCCACCAGGTACAAATGAATCCAATCTGACAATGTAGAGTTTGTCTCAGAAATTCAAGGATGGTTCAACATCAGAAACTCAGTTATTGCAATATATCACATCAATAGATTACAAGAAAAAAAAATATAATCTAAATAGATGCAGAGGAATATTTGAAAAAAATTTCAGTCTTTGTATTTGAAAAATAAAATTTAAAAAAGGTTAAGACTACAAGGAGTTTAAAAAATTGATATTACAGTTTTAGCAAAGCTTGTGTATAATGATGGCATTTAGAAGCATTTAAGTTAATGGAGCAAGAATTCTGGAGGTCATCAGTTATAGTTAGTACTGGAACTCTTATCTAAAGTAGAAAAAAAGAAAAATGAATGATAAAAATTGGAAATGACACAATGATATACAAAGAAAATGCAAGCAAAACTACAAACTATGAAAACTAATTAGGTGGCAATTAAGGTTATTACAATAAGGTTATTGTAATCAAGATTGGCATATGAAAATAAGTGGCATTTATGATCCTCATAATGAAAGACTATAATGAAAGAACCCATTCACTATAACAACAAGTTATAAAATCCTCAGCCCTAAATGTAACAATTGTACAATACCTAGAGAAAAGTGCAAAACCTTATTGAATCATATTAGAGAATATATTGATAAGTAGAAAGATATAATATGTTCCTAAATATAAGATCCTATATCACAAATATATCAATTCTCCCAGATTAATTATTATTAATCCAATTTTAGCAGAGTTTTAAATGGAACTTATCAAGTCATGACTTCTACATATATATAAACATATAGGGCAAAAAGAGTCTAAGATAAGTTTGAAGCAAAGAACAGGATAGGAAGAATGCCCAAGAGATATAAGTCTTCCACAGTCATAGTATTTAAAACAAAGTGGTATTTTTAGACAATTGAACGGAAAGAAATGAATTCAGAGCCCCCAAACTGCCCCATCCCTGTATGATAATGTGATATATGATGCAGATGATGGAGTTAATAGGACGTGCTGGCAATAATAATTAAACCCCTACCTCACACCATACACAAAAATGAAACACCAGGCACATTTGGAAAGTGCAGACTTTAATACTTTTAGAAAGAAAATATAAAAGAAAATCTTTAAGACTTTGTGGTAAGAAGATATTTATTTATAAAAAAACAAATGCAAATGATAGTAGAATTTGCTACTTTAAAATCAAGATTATCAGTTTAATTAAAAGGCTGAGAGAAGAAATTTACAATACATGTAACTATCAACTGATTAACTTCCTGCACTTAAGAAAAAGTCATACAAATACATTAAAAATTATTTAAAAATTAATGGAAAATGGGCACAGGATAAATAGACAATATGTAGAAAAGACACTTGCAAGATCAGTAAGTAAACATGAAAAAAGATGTTTAACTTTCCACTGATTGGAAAAATCAAAGTCAAAACTACACCAAGAAGCCACTTCACATACATACTAGGTTAGCAGAAATTTTAAAACTTCTGGTAACTCCCACTGTTGTTAAGAATTCTGAGGGGTGGGTGGTAAGCCAATCACACAAGGCTTGGAGATTGGTGGATGCATGCAGCTGGCTTTGAAAGCATTGTGGCAACATCAGACAAAGTTGGACATATAAATACGATTGGCCAACAAGTACCTGTCTAGGTATGAGTCCCCAACAATTTTTGAAATCTGTACACAAGGTGATGTAAAGTCCATGAAAAGTGCTTGAGGCAGGAAAGGCTGATTCTGTAGGTGAGATACAAGCTAGGAAGTGAACAGAGCTCTACAGTCCATGAGGAGCGGGAGAAATGGGGACTTCAGAGGGCACCAGGGACCATTCTTCCAAGGAGGCTGGGCCCTGAGCAACGGGTTTCCAGCCTTAAGAAAGATCTCATGTGCCCAGGCTTCACACAGATGCAGCAGAGACATAACTTTGAAAAGATAAGGTGTTGGACAATGAGCATAATGATAGTGACCTGTGTAGATCAAAGATCTGAAGGCACAGAGATACTTCTGCATTATCTCCATCCCTGTAGAACTAGTGGGATATCCCATGCTCCCCAGTGAGGGGCTGTCCGGAATGACTACCATTGCCTTTTCCATTAGCCTGGCTGGGATGTGGTTAGTATCAGATTTCATCTGATTTTAGGAGGGAAAAAGTGATGGGTAACTTTTTTCAAACCTGAGTTTGGGAGTAGTATTCATACCAACTATAGACACGTCCACCAGTTGATGCTCATTCATGGAACTCTTGATGAATTTTTAACCTGGAATCTTGGGCTAGAAATTCAGGCCTTGGGTGCTTTTCGCTCTGTATGCCCTCTGTTAGAGCAATTGTCACATTATGCATAATTATTAACATAATTTTTATTTCCTCCGTCCTAGGATCTAGCATGTCTGGCATGTAATAGCCACTATGGAAATGTTATGCCTTTTCTTCCCATAGTTCTGAAGTCACACCACTTGTGTGCCTTCTAAATCGCCAACAGGCAAAACTAGGTCTCATGCAGGACAATAATATTTAGGAACACTTTCCTGATTTTTCCCCCAAAGCTCCAAACATCTTTCACTCAATCCTGCTACATACTGAAATCAGTTGCTCCTCTATCATAGCCTTTCCTGGGCTGAGTGCTAAATACTGTCCCAATCAACACAAAGTAGAATCCCCTCCCACCTTCAACGGCCTAGTTTTGAAATTAAAATCCCAGGGATTCCGTCAGAGCATTTAGCGCCAGACCTTTTTCTCCCGCTGTTCCTCACAGGCTATTACGCTAATAAGCTTTATTATCTGTGCTATTACCACCGGTAGTTACACAGCCCAGTGGCCATTGCAGAAAAGAAACATAATGATAGGAGAACAAGGTAAACTTAATAAAGCATCCTTTGTTCTCCTGGTATATGTGGGATAATGGGCTATTTCTTCTTGTTTATTAACCACATAAAGAGCTTGATGTGACCCGCGTTCTCTTGAAGGCTGTGTACTCATTGCAAGAAGTCACTTCCAGCTGAGAGGCAGGTGGCAGTGAGGAGTCAGAGATGGGAGGCAGAGGCGTTTTCACATATGCGCTTTCCCTGCCAGCAGCTCTCCCCACAACCCTGGGAGGGAAAGTGGTGTTACTCTCTTTAGGATGAGAAGTCTCAGAAGTGTGCAAGTGACTTGCCCAAGGTCATCGAAAGGGCCAAGGCCGACCATTCAAGAGAGCTGTCTGATGCCAATTCAACATCTCTTAAATGTCAAAAGTCATGACCCTCCCTGTCTTTATTCCAAATCCTTCTCAGCTTTCAACATAGATGCCACCTCCTCCAAGACACTTTCTGTACCTATTCTAACAGTCCAGTGTGACTTCAATGGGTGCCAAATAGGTTGATTCTGAAAGCCAATGTCCCTGTACTCACCTGTCCTTCTCAGAGGAAAATTTGTCCTTAATTATTCTAGTTTGAAATCAATCTTTCTCATTGGGGTGAACCATAGTACTTCTCACACAACCCTGCAAAGTCCATTTTGTTTTGCATGGAATAATAATGACATATATATTTGACCTCCTACCTTATGAGCAAACCACCCATGTCATTGTGGTTTAGACCAGGGATTCTGCATGGTTTTGAACCACATCATATGTAAGCAAAACAAAAGACCTGAGGAGCCTACCATCTAGTTGGTTATCAGTTTCTAAAGAGAAGAGAACTCCTAGAAACAATAAAGTATCATGCTTGGGGGTGGGAGGGTCACATAAACATTTGTTTTGTTCATGAGGTACTGATACATTTAAAAAAATTTTTTAAATATATATGTATATATATTTTACAGAGAGAGAGACAAAACAAGAGTGGGGAAGGGAGATAAAGAGAGGGAGACACAGAACCCAAAGCATTTTCCAGGCTCTGAACTGTCAGCACAAAGCCTGTTGCCAGGCTTGAACCCACGAACTGCAAGAACATGACCTGAGCAGAAATCAAGAGTTGGGTGCTTAACCGACAGAGCCATCCAGGCAACCCAAGGTAGTGTTGCTTTTTATTTAAATTGCAAAATATATTTTATTTAACAAAAAGTTATGGAAGGGCTACTCTGAGCTAATCTTGTTCTAAGAATTTTATAAATATTTAATCATTATATCTTTCTGCTATTCCAATGAAGAACTCATTATCTCCATTTTACAGTTGAGAAAACAAGCACAGAGAGATTAAGTAGCTTGCTCAAGGTCACACAGTCTAACTTACCTACATGTTGGAATTAAGATTCAAACCCAGGACATCTGATTCTTTATTTTTAAATGTTTATTTATTTTTGAGAGAGAGAGAGAGAGAGCGCAAGTTGAGAAGGGCCAGAGGGAGAGGGAGACAAGGAAATCTAAGCAGATATTCTGAGCTGTCAGCACAGGGCCCTACGCGAGGCTGGAATACACAGACTGCAAGATCATAACCGAGCTGAAGTCAGATGCTTAACGGACTGAGCCACCCAGGTGCCCCAGGCCATCTGATTCTTAACCAACATGATTAAATTACGAGTCGCAGATATTGCTGGTAAAAAATGTGCATCACTGTAGGGTTAACAAAATGACCCACAATAAATCCAAATTGATAATTATGTTGAACCCACAGAATTTATAATAGAACAAAAAGGAAGAGATATTTATCGAATATCTACTTTATACCTAGAAATTTAAAAATGTATTGACAGCCACAAAGAAAAATTATTGTCTTCATATTACAGATACAGGAACAGGTCTGCAGAGATAAAAAGGCGTGCCAGTGGCCCCACAGTTAGTTAGCTCCAGAACTGTGACTTGAACCCGTGACTGAGTTAACGGCATTGTGTCACCATCGCCATGAGAAGTGTACTTTATTGCACACCATGGAAATGATTCCATAGTGTTCATTAGTCTCCTGCAGAACAGTCAGTGTAGTAATTGGTTGCTTGCTACTAGTTGCTATCATTACAAAAGTCACCACGACGATCTTAAAGAATATTTTTGGCACAAAATATTTTTTCCATGTCTAGTACAATTCACCAGTTTAGTGTAGTTCAAATTATCGTGTGGTGCTTTGCAATGCTCTGAAGATAATTTTAACCCCCTGTTAAGTTTCTTGGTCTTCTCTCCTACTTGTCATTTTGCCAAGAGACAGGCTGAATTTGCAACAAAAGCACTCTGTAATTTTTTTTCCTTCCTAAGTTGCTGAAAAACCCACATTCATGACATCCTCTGCCTCCTCTTTATGATCCGTCCTTCTGCCCTGCTCTGTTAATAATTAGAAAGATAGCACCCCTCTCTTTCCTTTGCTTAGAATAATCAGAGAAACATCTCTTCATCTTTTTCCCATTTCCCTTCCTTGCCAGATGAGTATTCTGAGCTGATCAAAAGTAGTTTATTCAAATGTCAAAAGTGTTTCCAGGAGTGCTAAACTGCAGAAAATTCAATGTCGCGCAGGTACAATATATGTATAATTTATAGATAAACAGAATGAGGTTGGCAGGTGCTCTTGACAAACACTGTGACAGTTGTAAATGCTCTCAGTTTAGGTGTCGTCCATGGGTTTATTCAAAGGCCAGTTTCTACTGACCATCTACTGGCAGATGCCAGCAAAGGGTGCTGTTGATTTTCCTTCTAATTCTGAAATAAAATCACAGCAATGGCAACATTGGATTACATGAACAACAACTACAACAACAAAGTAGAAATATTCCTGTAAAATATGTTCTCATTGACTTAAAGGTTCATCTTCTTCTCTTTTGGTTTTTCAAAAGTAATTCGTCTGCACTCATCACCTCTCAGCTCTTTATATAAAATGCTCTATGTGGGAAAATTTCCGAGGAATAGTCCTATGCCATAAGTGAGTGTAAAGGAAATGCATTTCAACCCAGTGTTTCCTTTAGTGCAAGTAAAACCACTTAAAAGCTTCTGGAAGATTATGGGACTCCTGGGTGGCTCAGTCGGTTAAGTATCTGACTTTGGCTCAGATCATGATCTCACGGTTTGTGGATTTGAGCCCCACGTTGGACTCTGTGCTGACAGCTCAGAGCCTGGAGCCTGCTTCAGATTCTATGTTTCCCTCTCTCTGCCCCTCCCCCACTCATGCTCTGTTTCTCTCTGTCTCAATAATAAACAAACATAAAGAAAAAAGAAAATTATATTCCACATTGAGAGCATAAGCGTGAAGAAACTCCTACCCACATATGTACACAGTTGCATCTAGACACAACTGAATAGCTTGTTAAAGTCTGAGCTCTCTAGAGCACAGTAATGCCATGTCTCGATATCTGGACATAAAATCCATGTATTCAGTTTTCTCCCTAACAATATGCTACCTATAGGTGCAGATTGTATATTGAATGAAATTAACTGAGTCCTTAGCAGGAGTAGTGAATTCTCAGAAATGACCAAAGACCTAAGCATTTGGCCCACTATCAAGAATTCCTTAAAATGAGTGCAGTTAAATCTCTATTAGATGCATGAATCACTTCTTTCATTTACCCATCAGGTAATCATTCCTATGGGATGGTCAACTCTAAAAAGCATGCTATGTTTTTAAGGCTGCCCTGTTAGGGATAGCTTTCTTATTTTGAGTCGATTTTATTTTCCTGTATTATACTCACAATTCACCTGTCCATGCATCCAAACAAGCTTGCTCCTCTGGGACCCTGAAAAATAGGTCAGAACTCACCTGTGCATCAAAGACCTTTTCATAATGAGGAGAACTAATATAGGCTGGGGGAGTCTTTACTTTTTCAGTGGAGCTGTTTCTAGCTTCTTCAATTATTCTCGTATTTTCTTTCAAGATTTGGATCAAAAGTCTTCTCTGAGCCCTCCAGACAGAGTTAATCCTTCATCCAAGCTCCAGAGGATGTGACCATGCCTCTTGCATTGTTCTAGATATTATTTTAATATCTGTTATGTGCCTGTTAGCAACCATCTTCATCATTAGGAATGCTTCCCGCTGCAAGTAACAGAAAGGCCAAAGAATATTGCCTTCAACCTAGGGCTCTTCATTTACGTAAAAATAAACAAACAAGGGGCGCCTGGGTGGCTCAGTCTGTTAAGCATCCGATTTTAGCTCAGGTCATGATCTCTCGATTCGTGAGGTTGAGCCCCATGTTGGTGTTTGTTGCTGACAGCTGAGAGCCTGGAGCCTGCTTTGGATTCTTTGTCTCCCTCTCTAGCTCTGTCCTCCCCTGCTCTCACTCTGTCTCTCTGTGTCTCTCAAAAAATAAATAAATAAGCACCACAAATATTATAAACAAAGCTATGGAGGTAGGTGGACTCAGGGTTAGTCTGTCAACATAACCATGCCTATAAGAGCCAAACGTGTTTCTTGCTTTCTTTTCTGCTTTTTGTGATTTATGAATTTTGTCTTACTTCACTTTAGTTTTGCAAGATATTTTGGGATATCTTATCCACAGTCAAGGCAAATAGGAGAGGAAAAGATTGAAACCAGATTGTTACCCCTTTATTTCATCCCTTGTAAAAGGAATCAAAGCCCACACCCAAATTTAGCCAATTGAAATGAAATTAAAAACATACAAAAAGGATCATACATGATGAACAAGTGTCATTTATCCCAGGGGTGAAAGGTCAGATTAACATTTGAAAATCAATTAATATAATCCAATGTATTGACAGACAAAAATAAATACGTTTATCTCAATAAATTTAGAAAGATCATCTGACAACATCCAACACCTACCAATGATAACAATTCTTAGTTAAATTGGAATGAGAAGAATTTTCTCAATCTTCTGTTAGCATCCATAAAAACACTTGCAGCTAATAAATACTTAATGGTGAGAGATTAAATGTTTCCTCCTGCTAAGATGAGGGACATAGCCAGAATGTATTCCCTCTTCACTTTTGTTAATTGCACTGGAGGTTTTAAATGGAGATTTAATACAAGAAAAACAAATGAAAGACACCCAGATAAGTAGATTTAGGTAAAATTGTCTTTTTAATTTTTTTTTTTTGCCTTAGTGTTTTTCCACTTGAATTCAGGGTAGTTAACAGTCAGTGTTATATTAGTTTCGGGTGTACAATATAGCGATTCAACAGTTTCATACATCACCCAGTGCTCATCAAGACAGGTCCCCTCCTTAACCTCCATCACCTATTTTACCCATCTCCCCACCAATCTCCCCTCAGGTAACCACCAGTTAAGTTCTTTATAGTTAAGTACAATTGTCTTTATTAGAAAATCATCTATGCGGAAAGCACAATGAATCCTGCACCAAAGCTACCAGAAATAGTTAATGTAGAAAGATTATAGGATGAAAAAGAAAATAAAAGCCCACCTGAAGGCTTCCTGATTGCCCCATGGCCACGCACTCCTAGCTGAAAATAAAGAAGAAAAAGTTATTATCTGGCTTAGACCGGGAACATTGTTGACCAAGGAAACTAGTTAAGAAGGAAGAAGGGGGGATTAGTTGATGAGTAGGCAACAGATGGTTTGCCATATACTGGGCTGTAAATATTTTGTGAGTAGGGACATCTTACTTATTTTTTCTATTTTCCAGTTCATAGAAAGGACTCAGTACTTGATGAGTGAAAGACTAGAGAAAGACACTTGAATGAATAAAAATGTGAATGACTGAAACTGTCTTGGTGCCAGCCCCTTGTCCATCCATACTCACCTTATCCAGACCTCTTTTGGAAAGAGGCACCAGAAAAAGAATAAGCTCTGTGGATGTGGCATTATAAGCACAGAACAAAGTGTGTTGGTCTGATTGGTCCTGCTTGGTCCTGATGGCGTTCTTCTGTGACGACAACTAAAAAATATGTGATTTTAGGGGCGCCTGGGTGGCTTAGTCAGTTAAGCATCCAACTTCGGCTCAGGTCATGATCTCACGGTTCGTGGGTTCAAGCCCCGCGCCCAGCTCTGTGCTGACAGTCAGCTCAGAGCCTGGAACCTGTTTCAGATACTGTGTCTCCCTCTCTCTGACCCTCTCCTATTCATGCTGTCTGTCTTTCTCTCTCAGAAATAAATAAAATACTAAAAAAAAAGTTTTAAAAAATTTGTGATTTTAGGTCCACTGACTTCATGTTTAAATCATTATTTGCTTACTTACAGAATAAATGTCTATTTCTATGTATGTATGTATGTATGTATGTATGTATGTATGTATGTATCTATATGTATCCATCCCTCCCTCCCTCCCTCCATCCATCCATCCATTTATCCATATATCTATTCATCTATCTACCTATCCATCCATCTATCTCTTCATCATATATTTATCCATCCCTATATCTATCTATCTATCTATCTATCTATCTACCTGCCGGTTTATCTTTGTCAAGTCCCATCATATCATTGGATTGTCTTGACTCAGTTTCATCTTGTCAGTTTCACCCAGCTTCACCAGATTCCCAAAGAGGAGTAGCATGCCTTCTGTGTCTTCATTCAACTCATTCACAGCAATGTGAATGGGGAAAGAACTTGAAAGCCTGTAGACCCTCCGTATTGGTTTCCTAAGACTCATCTAACAAAGTACCACAGACCCTATGGCTAGGATAACAGATATTTATCCTCTCACCATTCTGGAGGCCAGAACTGAGACCAAGGTGTCAGCAAGGCTGGTCCCTTTGGAGGCTGTGAGACCCAATCTGTGTCATGCCTCTCCCCTACTTTTGGTGCTCTGGGAAGGCTTTGACATTCTTTGGCTTTGAGACATATCATCTTGATCTCTCCCTTCATCTTCACATCTTCTTGTATATGTGTCCCCCTTGTATGTATGTTTGTCTCCAAATGTGACCTTTTTTGTAAGGGCACCACTTATAATTATATTAAGGTTCACCCTAACAATCTCACTTTTACCTGATTCTTCTGTAAGGATTCTGTCTCCAAATAAGGTCACAATCTGAGATACTGGGGGTTACAGCTTCACCACTTGAATTTTAGGGGACAAAACTCAGCCCATAGCATCTCCCTTGTGTAGCATGGTCCATTAGGCAGCACACATTCCCTCTCAGTCCCAGTCTCTGCCATGCACATGCATGTGTGTGCAAATATACATGCCCACTCTCCTTTTATTAACAGAGTCTTTATTTTCTGTTTTCAGTATCTTAAGACCTTCCTCCATTCTCCATGTTCTTACATAACATCATCATGGACTCAATTGCCTCGTGTTCAAAGTTAATTCCATTCACAGAGGAAGAAAACCAGTGATCAATGAGCATATACTAGACATTGGGTGCTTTAGAAGAAATGTTTTTCTGACGTGTGGCTTTCCCAAGGTGATACAGCTAGTACGTGACAGAAATAGAATTTGACCCTCCAGCTGATTTTAAAACACTCACAGTATTTTCCCACTATTGTACAGAATCTGCATAAAATGATAAATGTGGTTCAGACCTACTATATTCACGGCAATTGTAGCAGATGGTTCCCTTACGATCTTGGATCATCTTTTCCCTGCGTTTGCAAAGCTCCCAGGTGTTCTAGGTATGTGTGGAGGGTGAGGTGAGGTTGAGTGTCTGATGACAGCCTTGACCTCAGAGTAACACGGATTCAACCAGGGAGCGCCAAGACCTATAGGGTTTACAAATAATTTATTTATGTGATTCAAGAATATTTTGGGGCCAAGTGTTCATCTTAATTTCAGTTTTGTGCAGGTTGACAAAGGAAAGTCAAAACACACACATGTGCGCACACACACACACACATTATTCAGATTCTCTAAGCTTTGAGTCTCAGGCAACATAAAGTCACAGCTGACTGCCTGGCCCATGCATTGCAGGGATTACAGGGTGTGACAGCAAAGTGACTTTTTGAGAAATTAGTTGCTGCATATTTCATGCCCCCCCCCCCCCAAATTTCCA
>NW_027551568.1:7510735-7519834 GCF_008692635.1 Crocuta crocuta | reverse complement strand
CCAATATTGCCTTCCTTCCAGGAGCTGCTATAAAAATGTCCTGAGTCCTGAAACAGGAGGGGCGGGTTTTCCAAACAGCAGCCAAGTGCTATGGAAGCCTCCGAGCTTGTATGTTGCCCATTTGGGCTGTTGGCATAGCTACAGCAGCAGAGACCAAAGTATTTATTAAGGGCCCAGCTGTCCTGGCTACCACGCAAGATGCTGTGCAAACAACCAGAAACAGGAGCAGCCCTGCTCTTGAGGCTCAGATGGGTAGGAGCTGGCAGTTTCTGGCTGAGAGTCCAGGTATCACATGGCTAGGTGTGTGTGGCACAGAAGAGCTTACAAAGTGTGTTCACCTCCCCTGAATCCAAAGTACGCCCTGCAGGACAGACAGTGCAAGAAAGCTCTTCTGCTTTGATGCTAGGGTTCATGAGGCCCCTTGGAGGTTCTACACCTTGTCAGTAGCAGAGAGAATCCAAACCCTGATCTTTGGAGTATTCCATCTCCTGTCCTTTCTATCCCACCCTGCTGCCTTGGCCACAGACTTTAAGCTTGAGCTTTTTATATAAACATGCATCTAAGATGCAAATCTTTCGATGGCAGAATGTCAAATGTGAAAGTCACTAGCAGCCTGAGTGTAACACTTTTTTTTTTTTTAATTTATTTATTAGGGACCTGAGCTTCCTTGAAAAGCCCAGTGAGTCCCCAGCATAGTACACTCCTGGAAAATCTATCTCTAAAACCCGACGGGGTTGGGTGACAGTTCCAAGGCACATTATCTGCATATGAATTAAGAATAGCAGGGGGCTAGCTCACTCATTTTGCTTTCCTTTTTCCTACTCAAACTTCTTACTCCATCTTGCTTCTGTCCAGGCAGTCTGGAGTATCCATTGCCCTCTGAAATAGGCAAATGCCTGGGAAGAGAGTGAAAAATGAAGTTGTTAAGACACTGGAAACTGAGAGGGAGACAAGAAAGTCAGGCTGAGGTTCTCACTTAAGGAACTGGCTTGATGCCCACCTTCCCCCTGCCCCCTATTGTGCAAAATCAGTCCAAGATAAAGAGTTTGAGCACAGTCAGCCCCTCATACAACAGAGCTGTGAATTAATCTTAACCAGACATAACTTTGCAAGCTCTAATTGAAGCAGGGGAGGATACCACGGGAACAGACAGGTCAGGAAACGAGGATTCATAGTCTGGAGGGTAAGGTGTAAAACTCTGGAACTACTAGAATGAGATCTGCAGAGCATTAATACATGTTGGATTAAAATTGACTTTTTGTCATCCTTCATGGAAATGAGCTGAACTAAAATGAACTGAAATTTCTCTTTCTGGCTTCTTTACTTACAAAGTAAAAAAAAAAAAAAAAAAGAAGCTCTAACACACCCATACATTGCATTCATTCTTTTTAAATAGATCAACAACCCAAATAAAATGGTATTATTTGTTTATTTAAAGGTTTATTTGTTTTGAGAGAGTGAGAGTGGAAGTCAGGGAGGGGCAGAGAGAAAAGGAGGAGAGAAAGAATCCCAAGCAGGCTCCACCCTGTCACCTCAGAGCCTGACATGGGGTTTGAACCCACAAACCGTGAGATCATGACCTGAGCCAAAATCAAGAGTTGGACACTTCATCAACTGAGCTACCCAAGAGCGCCCATTATTTATTTTTAATCAGTAAATCACTATTTATTTCTTTTGAGTCACAAAGGTAATATAACAAGACTCATTCGACTTCAAGGAACCCTTGACCTAGTTAGCCAACTACACAGGCACATAGTCATTAAAACACAGTGTAGAAGAGGATCTAATAGATTTACCTAAATTTTTTATCATGTGGCTGAGGAGTGGATCCTGCAATAGCTGGTAAGGGAATGCTGACAAGGGAAGACTTCCGAAAGGCGTGACATCTCATAAGTAGAAAGATAGGAAATAACATTCCAGAAAGAAGACATTGTGGAATAACAACACAGTCATATCGAAGCATGAAGTAGACAAAAACCTAGCAGCAATCAAGATGAATGAAAAGACCCAGGTCCATGCCAAAGTAGGTTTGCTGGAAAATAAAGAAGAGGAGAAAATACAGAAAAGTTGGTATTTCTTTCAAGTCACATGGAACTTTCCTGCTATGGACCAAATGTTTGTATCCTCCAAACTTCAATATGTTAAAGCCCTATACCCCCAAGTCATGGTATTTGGAGACATGGTATTTGTGCTTTTAGGAGGTGATTAGGCCCTGAGAGTGAAATCTCTGCGTAAGGGATTAGTGTCCCTAGAAGAAGAAGAGTCATAGAGAGGAGATCTCTCGCATCTGAGGATGTAGCGTAAAGATGGCCATCTGTTTACTAGGAGGAAGGACCTCACTAAGAGCCCAATCATGCTGGTACCCTAATGTGAGATTTCCAGTCTCCAGGACCATGAGGTATAGGTACTTATTTAACTGACCCAGTCGGTGGTATTTCTCTTGTGGTAGTGTGAGCTGACTGGCATTCCCATTCAGGAGGCTGGGAATTCTTGGCAGAGAGGAGAATTTGTGTCTTTTTCTGGAATCCCTAAGCTAAATGTGACAAATAAATGTATTTTATGGAGAATAAATTCCGAGGGAGATAAATTCGAATAATAATGGTAACTATTATAATGATGATGGTGTAGTCCCTTGAGCAATACCAGTCAACTTTGGGGGTTGGAAATACCATATTATTTATTAACAAATTTCTAAATTTAGCACAAATGATAGGCAACATGGTCAAAGTGTTGCTGAAATCAATATACCCAGTTATTGCTGATAGTGTAAATTGTCAAACTGTTTTGGAAAGAAATGTGGAAGTGTATTATGAAAAAACATCTATGCAGTCATATCCTTTGAAGTAGTAGCCCTGCTTCTGAGAGTTTAAATAAAGAGAATTATCTAAATGCCAAAAGTATATTTAAAATTTTTTTAATGTTTTATTTATTTCTGAGAGAGAAGGTGTGAGCAGAGGAGGGTCAGAGAGAGAGGGAGACACAGAACCCGAAACTGGCCCCAGGCTCTGAGCTGTCAGCACAGAGCCCGACGTGGGGCTTGAACCCACGAATCGTNGTAGTCCCTTGAGCAATACCAGTCAACTTTGGGGGTTGGAAATACCATATTATTTATTAACAAATTTCTAAATTTAGCACAAATGATAGGCAACATGGTCAAAGTGTTGCTGAAATCAATATACCCAGTTATTGCTGATAGTGTAAATTGTCAAACTGTTTTGGAAAGAAATGTGGAAGTGTATTATGAAAAAACATCTATGCAGTCATATCCTTTGAAGTAGTAGCCCTGCTTCTGAGAGTTTAAATAAAGAGAATTATCTAAATGCCAAAAGTATATTTAAAATTTTTTTAATGTTTTATTTATTTCTGAGAGAGAAGGTGTGAGCAGAGGAGGGTCAGAGAGAGAGGGAGACACAGAACCCGAAACTGGCCCCAGGCTCTGAGCTGTCAGCACAGAGCCCGACGTGGGGCTTGAACCCACGAATCGTGAGATCATGACCTGAGCCGAAGTCTGACGCCCAACCAACTGAGCCCCCCAGGTGCCCCATCAAGAGTATATTTGTTAAAGGTGTTTATGATAGCATCATTTATAATAGCCAGAAGAAATACAGAAACATCCAAAATAACACAATTACAAGTACACTGTAGTATATTGACCAAAGGTATCATAAGGCACTGATTAAAATGTCTATGGAGGGGCACCTGGGTGGCTCAGAAGGTGATTCGTTGGATTCTTGATTTTGGCTCAGGTCATTATCTCACAATTCATGGGACCAAATCCCACACTGGACTCTGGACTGACAGTGCAGAGCCTGCTTAGGATTGATTCTCTCTCTCTCTCTCTCTCTCTCTGTCAGTCCCCTGCTCTCTCTCTCTCTCTGTCTAAAACTAAATTTAATTTTTAAAGAAATATCTATGGAAACATGAAAAGTCGAGTCAATATGATGGTTAAACAAACACAAACATATGTGTAGATTATTCCTGCTTTGTGAAATTATGTGTGCGTAACAACACAAATTAAAAGAGAACAAAGACAAATGAGCATTACATACTGTATTTGGAAGGCAGAATTTTTCTCATTATATTTAGAGTTGCATTAATGTTTTTATAATGATGTTTGTGTAAAAAATAGCATTTAAAATGGCTATCATTTATTAACTGCCTATATTATGCTAAGCACCAAACATGCTTTATATTTTTTTAATTCCCACAACATCCTATAAGGTTTGGACTGTTATAATCCACTTTTTAATTAAATTTTATTTTTTTCAAATTGATACATATATATGATTTTACAAGGTAAAGTTTCATGACAAATTATATTAAAAATAAACACAATCTCTTATCCCTTGAACTCCACTTCCTTTTAATATCTTCTGAGGTTTTTTTCTTATGATTCACTCATATTTTCAAATCACATGACAATATTTTAAAATTAAAAAAAAATTTAATTTCAGCTTTCCCTTAACTCTAGAGAACAAATTTACAGCTACGGGGCTGGGGGCGGGGGGCGGTGCAGAAAGAGGGGTTGGAGGAAGAAGAGGGTGGAGCTTACAGAGGACACTTACCATGTTGAAAAAAATTAAAGCAAAATAGAAAAATCAGTCCATCAGGATCAGGCACAAAGACAAATAAAGAAATAAGTAAGTAAATAAATAAATAACTATAATTTCAGCTTCTGATATTATTTATTTATTAGGATTCAGCCATTCTTTCAAAATGCATCTTTGAAGAAATAAGAATATTGATGAACTCTAAGCAAAGGCTCATCAGGAAAAAAAGGAAAACACAAATCACCAACATTAAGGATCAAGAAGGGGACAATCATGCCTATTTCGCAGATATTAACATTTTAATAGGACAATATTATAAGCAATTACAAGCCAATGCTCCTGAATGTTTAGATAAATTGGAGGAAGTCATTGAAAAACAAAATTTACTGAAAACTTATGGAGAAAGAAATAGAAAATGCCAAATAGTATTTTACCCAATAAGGAATTAAATTATTAATAAAACACTCCCAGAAAGAAACTCCAGGCCTGGGTGACTTTGCTAGTGGGGTCTAACTAACCCTTTTGGAAGACATGATACCAGGATTCCTCACCTTTCCAGTTTTGGGGGGTTTAAACTAATTTTATTTAATTTTCCTAATAGACTTCCCACATGCTAATCTGCATCTCAGCATTTATCTTGACAAACCTGAAACATCCACTAAAATATATGTAAAAAAAATTATAAAAACTTTATTCATGATAGCTAAAAATTAAAATCAATTAGAATTTCATCAAAAGCAGGATAAACACGTGTTATATTCATACAATGGAATAGTACACAGCAGTGAAAAGAGCTATTGATACATGTAATAATACCGAAGAATTTTAAAAACTGTCTATTGAGCCAAAGACACCAGACAAATAAATATATGGTGTATGATGCCCTTCATGCGCAGTTTAAGAATAATAAAATTTCAATTTACAGAAATGGAAGTCAGAAGAGTCCACTATCCTCTAGGAGTGGCTTTAGAATGGAGACTAGCACGAGGGACCTATGGAGATAACGGGAATGTTCTAAACCTGGGTCTGTAGAGTGTGTGCATACACACACACACACACACACACACACATTTAGCAACCCACACACATAATGTATCCGCATGTTACTGAATGTACATTCACCTCAATTTATTTATTTTATTTTTTTAATGTTATTTATTTATTTATTTATTTCTGAGAGAGAGAGACAGCATGAACAAGGGAGGGTCAGAGAAAGAGGGAGACACAGAATCCAAAACGCCCCAGGCTCTGAGCTGTCAGCACAGAGCCCGACACGGGGCTTGAACCCACGAACCGTGAGATCATGACCTGAGCCGAAGTTGGACGCTCAACCAACTTAGCCACCCAGGTGCCCCAATTCACCTCAATTTAAACAAAAGAATTCTAGGGGCACTTGGGTGGCTTAGTCGGTTAAGTGTCGACTTCAACTCAGGTCATGATCTCACAGCTCGTGGGTTTGAGCCCCACGTCAGGCTCTCTGCTGACAACTCAGAGCCTGCAGCCTCTTTCAGAGTCTGTCTCCCTCTCTGCCCTGCTTCCACTCATGTTCTGTCTTTCTCTCCTTCAAAAATAAATAAACATTAAAAAGTTTAAATAAATAAATGCATTCCATAATAAAAAACGATAAAGTTCCTGGAAGACCAGCCAACCAATGCAGATCATGTGGCTACAAGTAGAGTGTTAAAGCAGAGCTCTGGGGGAGAAAATAGATATGGGCCATAGCGATGAAAATAAAACACCACTTACAATAATAAACCATTCAAAATGCAAAGTGGGTAAAAGAGATGAGAATTCTGCCCAGAGATAAGGGAAGATCTTCAAAAGTGATGTAATGTTTGAGCTAAGTTTTGGAGTTGGCCAGTTACAGATTAGTGGGAAGGTATTCCAGATATAGAAATCAGCCTTCAATCGTGGTGGATGAGGGAAAAGCAGTGGAGCGCCTTGAAAATGTACCCCCAAGTTGGCTCTATCTGCAAGTAATGTGGATGCTGTGGTTGTAAGAAGCACGGGGCCAGGCCTGTTTCCGTGCTAGAGCATTTGTCTGGTGTAGCAGAGAGAAAAACTTGAAAACTATAAGAAAGGTCCTGGAGGATAGGAATCCAAGTGCATCGCTACTGCAGAGAATGTGAACACCGTGCAGATAACTCTGCACAGAGAATACAGTGTGGGGAGATGCTGACGAAGAATCGCTGGCCTGGGGTGAGCTGTCCCAGGAGCACGTGCTCAGATGAGGCATGTGAGCCTCAGCTCTCATCAAGGATCTCTTCTCAGGTGGCCTTTCAGGACTGGTGAAAAACTGGTCAGTCTTTATTGCTCATCCAATAGCAATGGGCTAGGTGATTGGAGCCAACACTTACTGTACATGACAAACACCTGAAGTTAGAATTTAAACACTCATCAAAGAGCTAACAGTTAAGTGAGTACGGAATGGCCCAGCCAAGTTCAAGTGAAGGCTTGGAACCCATGCAGGTGAGCCTACCGCTTGCGTTGCCTTTATCCCGGACCAGGCTGCTACCTCAGGAGAGGCAACTAAGACATCCATCGGCAGTTTTGGTGACCTTGACAGGCTAGGAGGACCACAAAGGTGGGGACCTAATAGGCCATCACTTACGCTGTGCTGGATGCAGATGGAACCGTAAGCTGGCTGTTGCCACAACTCCGCAGTGAACAGAGAGGCACAAAATTCAGTGCCTTGCAACAGTAATGCATTGCTTGCTCCGAGTTCTGCAGGCTGGCTGGGACTGCTCCGCTCCCATCTGAGGTCGCTGGGCTGGCTTCCAGGATGCAAAGTCCGTGTACGCCTCACACATCTGCTATCCTGCCTCCATCAGTCGCTGCCCACTCTTCTCGTGGAGAAGGTCTGCGGAACTAGCAGCAGCGGGAGAGCTCACCTGAAGCTCTGCTGCTACCATGTGCGTTCTGTTGGTCAAAATAAGTCACTGGCTTGGCCCAGGGATGCCCTGGGGGCATGGAGGTGGGAGGTGAAACCTTTCTGCACAATATTCCTGTTCACCCTAAAACCACAACGTGAAAGACAATTTTTAACAGCACACTTTGGAAGATAATCTTGGAGAATATCTTCATGAGTCAGAGCAGAGAATAATTTCTTAAACATGATACCAAAAAGGGAGAGAGAGAGAGACAGAGACAGACAGAGAGGGAGAAAGTGATGGATAACACTAACTACATTAAGGCTAAGAATTTATATTATTAAAAGATACCACTAATGAGTGAAAAAAGGAAGCCACAGAAAGGGAGGAAATTGTTGAAACACATGAAGGGCAGAGGTATTAGCCTGGGAGACAGACACGCACCATCTCTGTCAGCTGGGCTCTGATCCCACCCTGTGTCTGTAACTGCCCGGCTCTGTTGCTGGATGCGCAGGAACACTTTGGAGATAATCACACAAGCTCCCATGTTACACAGAATAATCCTCATGTTCTTGGGACCGGCAACAGAGTAAGCCAATGAGCATATATGTTGATTCACAAAATCCAGGAGCTTCCCGGGTGTGATCCCAAACTGGCCCCCCCATCTACACAGGGCAGGGAGAGACGAAGAAAGAAGAGGCCCTGCCAGGCTGGTAGTGACAGGTGCAATTCACAAGGAAATTTACAGATGAGGCTTATCTGGCAACAAGAGTAATCTCCACTGCACTCGCCAAATTTTAAAAGTTTATAAAGAGTCCTTAATTGGGTTCAGTCACATACCCAGTCCAGATAGCCTCAACACCATGTATCTTTCTCAAGGCTGTGCCCTTGGAGCAGCCCCTGGGAGCAGGCAAGGCAAACAGAACACATGTTCTAAGGACACAGGAGGGGGTGAGCAGCCTCTGAACACTCAGGTCCAGCCTGAGGGTCAACTGGCGGTCACGTCTGCCTGGTGACCTCCTCCAACAATACGATAGATGTTTATCTATAACACCAGCATACATACATTTTCTTGACATAGATTTATAGCTTTAAAAAATCCATGTTCTTTTCTTTCCCGATAACATGGATCCCTTCAACAAAAATGAGTTTCTCTTTGTCATTTTTCAATCAAAATGATAAATAGAAATATTGCTAATATGTCCAGTTCAGTATAGATTTTTTTAGTGGAAAAATTTCCTGCCCTATTTTTTTCCCTTCAGATTCTTCTTTTTACACACCCCACCCCCGCTTCCTCCACCTTCCAAAAACTCATCTAACTTCATGTTACTTAGTGTGAAAAGCACACACCTTAGCGTTAGACGGGGTCTGTTTACAGCCAAAGCTTTGCCACTTTCTGGCTGTGACCCTGCCAGCAAATCACACCCAGAGCCTCAGGATCCTCAAACGTAAAGTGGAGAGAAGAGCATATCTCTCCCTTAAGACTGTGCGCATATTGAATGAGAAAATTCCCACACAGTACTTATTACGGGAATGTCCACATCTGAACCCTCCAGAAATATCATCCCCTCCTCCTCCTATGACCCAAGCACTGATAGTACTTGGCGCCCCGCACTTCTCTGAAAGTTCTTCTCTCCTCCTCTTCTTCAAACCTACACAGTAAGCAGGACCCCGGCTCA
>NW_027551568.1:7509419-7510479 GCF_008692635.1 Crocuta crocuta | reverse complement strand
CGCCCGGGCACAAGCCTCTGCCCACTTCCTGGAGCTAATTCCACAGTGTAAAAACCCCAATCCTTTGCCATCCCTTTTTCCTCAGGTACTTTTCAATCCCATTTTTTTCCTTCTGGTATTTTTATAAAATCAGCGTTTTTGGTTTATTTGTTTGTTTTTGTTCAGAGTTTGTTTTATCTATTATGGCCTAAGTTAATCAAATGTTTTATAAGCCCTCAGAGTCTATACCTAGCCACTGCTCCCAAAAGTGAGTGCATGATTCTTTCTTAGCAAATCTTTTTTTAATTAAAAAAATTTTTTAATTAAAATTTAATTTTTTAAATTAAAACAAGGATTTTAATGTTTATTTTTGAGAGAGAGACAGCATGAGCAGGGCAGAGGCAGGCAGAGAGGGAGACACACTATCTGAAGCAGGCTCCAGACTGGGAGCGGTCAGCACAGAGCCGGATAACGGGGCTTGAAACCACGAACTGTAGCGTCATGACCTGAGCCGAAGTCGGACGCTTAACTGAATAATCCCCCCAGGCGCCCCTTCTCTTAGCAAATGTTGATGGTAAATCTAAGATTCACTGAGATTCTTTGGGACCTCATTAATTATCTCAAAAATCACCATTCGAAAGAAAACTTCACCTATTTCTTGGTTTTGGATTTGGGGGAGGGGTTCCCATAGGAACAGAAAGATGAAGGGCTTAAAAAACCATGGGCAAGGATTTCCTAACAGCCAGGACACCAGAGTATATTGGCACCAAAGTGGCTACAATCCTACTTTTTTGGCACAATACTTTCTATTTAAAGCAAGAAAAGGGGCGCCTGGGTGGCTTCGTCGGTGAAGCGTCCGACTTTCGCTTAGGTCTGATCTAGCGGTTCGTGGGTTCGAGCCCCGCGTCGGGCTCTGTGCTGACTGCCAGCTCAGAGCCTGGAGCCTGTTTCAGTCTGTGACTCCCTCTCTCTCTAACCCTCCCCTCCTCACACACTCTGTCTCTCTCTCCAAATTAATAAATAGAGTAGATAAAAGAACGGAAGGGGAGGGGAGGGGAGGGGAGGGGGAAAGAAAAGAAAA
>NW_027551568.1:7495980-7508163 GCF_008692635.1 Crocuta crocuta | reverse complement strand
GGTCATGATCTCGCGGTTCGTGGGTTCGGGCCCCGCGTCGGGCTCTGTGCTGACTGCCAGCTCAGAGCCTGGAGCCTGTTTCAGTCTGTGACTCCCTCTCTCTCTGACCCTCCCCTGCTCACGCTGTCTCTCTCTCTCTCCTAGAAATAAATAAAAAACAAAAAAACAAAAAAAAGCAAAAAAAAAATAGTCATCAGTAATTTGATGTGGATTTCATTTGCTCTTGAAAATTTCTAGCACACAATGAGTGTATTCTGACCAAACTAAGTGTCATTCAGATATTTGAAAACAGGCTTAGGACACCCAGTTCTTTCAACAGGCTTCAAATGAACCATCTGAGAATAATGGAGGAAAAACAATGGTAACAGCAGGTCAGCTGGCCGGCCAGAGGCGTAGAGCTTCTGTTGAAAGTTCATTTATTTGTGCAGCAAATTATTTGTCATCCAGAAATGTGATAAACGCTGGGGTCACCAAGAAAAACAAACATTTTTTTTCCCTCTAGGATCTCATATATCATCAACGGGTAATTATCACCAAATGCTCTATGCGCCATATTAGCCGTGTATAGGAAGACGGACAACTCACCCAGTGTGAGAGTGTCTGGAAATCTATGAACAGCTCATTTCAGAAAGGAATCCGAAAGACTGGCAGAAGCAACGAAGGGCGGAAGGGATATAAGAAGTACGGGAAAGGAGAGAGGAGGGGAAAGAGTGACAGACCCAGGAGAAACGGAAACATACAGTGTGGAAGAGAAGGGTCATGTGCAATGGGAAAACTCAAGCTACTCGAGGTTCCTGAAACTCAAATGAAATGTATGAGGGCTCACAAAGGAAGCTGTTGAGATTGACTGAGGCCAGACCTTAATGGATCTTGAAGGGTGTCTTCAGACCCTCAGATCTTACCCGGAGTGCAGTGTGAGGTCTTAAATGGTTTTATGACCTTAAAGTCATAATATGGATCATTGTGTGTTGATGAACCTATCATTTATCAGATTTTCTATTCATAATTCCCTTTGATTTCTAATGTTTCCAGATGATCATATATTTTTGATTAAAAAGTAGTTAAAGAAGGGTTGCTTCCCCCAAAGAAATTTTACCGACTTCTTACCTGAAAAAAAAGGGTGATTTCCATATTTTCCCCACCTCTCCTTTCTGTTTTAGTTATAGGTGAAATCTTGTGTTGGATTTTAGGCTGGTAGCCTTTCAAATGATCATTCTGCTTTTATATTACATACTTCATCTTTCTGGAAGTAATGATATTTGCATTTCTTCCACATATATCTCTATAACAATTATCTAGGTGCTATTGTAAGTAGAGGTGCATAAATTCTTCCTTTTTTTAACGTTTATTTTTGAGAGACAGAGAGACAGAGCACAAGCGGGGCAGAGGCAGAGAGCAAGGGAGACATAGAATCTGAAGCAGGCTCCAGGCTCTGAGCTGTCAGCACAGAGCCCGATGCGGGGCTTGAACCCACAAACATGAGATCATGACCTGAGATGAAGTCGGACACTTAACCGACTGAGCCACCCAGGTGCCCCAGAAGTGCATAACTTTGTGAGGAACTGTGTGGCCATGCACCTTACCTGTTGTGACCAGTTCCCCTGTGGGCTGTGCTTGCAGTGATGCCACAGCTCCAATTAAATGATCTTGATGTTTATCCCACACCCAAGTATATTGCTCTTTTGCCATTTCAAGGTCTTTATTTTTTCTTAAGTTTATTTACTTATTTTGAGAGGGAGAAGGAGTGGGAGTAGGGGAGAAGCAGAGAGAGGAGACAGAATCCCAAGCAGTGTCTGCACTATCAGTGAGGTGCCTTACACGGGGAACTCAAACTCACAGACCCTGAGTTCCTGACCTGAGCCAAAATCAGAGTCGGGCGCTTAACCGACTGAGCCACCCAGGCGCCGCTTTCTATTTTTTTCTCTACCATTATCATCAGCTATTCTTTGAGTAGGTCATATCTGCACCCCAGGAAGGGTGGTATAATTCCTCAGCTGTTGCCATCTTAAATTATTTTTCTTTTTCTAAATTTCTCACAGACAGACACACACACACAGACACACATTCACACACACACACACATTTGTCTAAGAAATCAAATCTCAGGTAACATTCATCAACCCTGGAACTCAAATATTTTCCCAGCTTTTTGGCATCACCTCTTTACAGAAATATAAAACTGGGTTTATCTTCTTTTATATATATATAGGTAACATTTATTTATTTTTACATTCTTTTTGTAATGCTTTCTTTTGAATTCAGTTCAAGACTTTATTTCTATTTAGATATTTCAATTTTATATCCTGGTACTACACAAATTTTCTAATCTGAGGACGTAGTTTTCTTCAGTTCAGGGAATTTTTCTGTTCCTCCTCCTCCTCCCCCCTCCCTCCGCCTTCCCTTCCTCCTCTCCTTCCCCCTCTCCCTCCTCCTCCTCTTCATCCCTTCCTCCCCTTCTCCTCCTTCCCCTCCCTCTCCTCCTCCTTCTGAATATTGCATGTTTCATTTGTTCTGCCACATTTGTCAGGAACACAAAGGAAGAGGCCACATCTCATTTCAGAAAAAAAAAAAAAAAGGCTGTTAGTATCACTTGCTAAGCAAGAGCGTTCTTAAAAAGCCCAGTCTCTGAACAAAGCAGAGCTGGGGCCTTGGAAACCACAGAGTGAAGGATTCCAGTGCTCTAAGAAGTGGAATGCCAAGGATTGGCTGGTATTTTGGTTATGAGAGTGTCGCTGTCCCTGGTTGACTGGCTTTCAGAAGTGTGGTTATGGAAAGGAGTTGTCCAAAATGTATTCACTTTGCACAGCATCCCCCTGACTGCTCAGACGGACAACCCCAGATTGCCAATGTCCTGTTTGCCTTGTGACACCTGGACACGAGCTCAGGTTCCATTAAGCCTGACAGGACAGCCCATCAGGGGACTTGTGGGCTCCCTGCTTTTATCTGTGTAGCCCAAGCAGGGACTCTGTGGTAATCACTCTGCATATGCATTTTTCTCTGCCTGTGAGTGCATTTTGGCTAAAATGAGCTCATGGAAGACAGAGGTTGTATAATCTAGTAATTTGCTAGACGCTGACGTCTAGTGAAATCTCAGTCTCCTGGAGTATGTGATATCCTGAACATGTCAGGACACAGGTTCACATAGTGAATCTCTAATGGTGGAATTTTAGAGATCACTTGGGATCACTCAGAGGAGGTACTTTGCATGCTAGGTGTCCTCTGTTACTAAAATGTTCACCAGAGTTATGCCCATCACCATTGATGGGAAACCAAGACACACCAGAAAGACCAATTCAAGTCACTTTGGCCTTGGACCTCACTTGTGTGTGCTTCTCATTAAGTTCAGTTTTAGGACTTGCTTTAATCTTTCAGAGTATATGTTATAATGGATCATTGTTACTTTTCTGTAGCTTCTGCTACAAAAGTGGTATTTGTTTCTGTATTCTATAGAATACATTTTATTCGATAATCATCTTAGATATGTTTCTTATGAAAATATAATTTTTAAAGTAAGTTACAAATTCAATTAAAATTTTAAATCAAATTATAATTAATATATAAGATTGGATTATATTAAAATATAAAACTATGTCTTGAGTGTTCAGCAATTAAATGTAGAAAGTTTGCTTTCAAAAAATTACAAGAGTAAAATTACCAATATTTGTTATTATGAGAGTTAATTTAATAAAAATCCAATTTCTGTTATTATGAAGTCCATATTTTCATTATGTATTTGGAGGTGGCTGGAGAAGAGCTCCCAGAAAACCAGTAACACTTGAACCAAGTTTGAAGACTGAATGAGAATTTGCCATTGGATGAATATGAATGGTAAAAAATAAATGAATGCATTGGAGTTATGTAGGCTGTGACTCTCCGAGGAAAACTAGCTCTCATTCCTTCATCCCTCCCTTCTTCTCTCTTTCTCTTCCTCCCTTTTCTCTCCTTCTTTCCAGTCTTCCTTCCTTCCCTCCCTCCCCCTCTTTCCTTTCCTCCCTCACTCCCCTTCCTCTCTTCTTTCTTCATTCCCTCCTCCTTCCTTCCCTCCTTCTCTTCTTTCTTCACTCCTTCTCTCCCTTTTTTCCTCCTTTCCTCCCTTTTCTTTGTCCTTACTGAATTTCCAGAAGACTCCAAATTCTCTGCTAGCAATTGCTCAGAATCTCCAATTCAACTGAAAGAAAACCAGACTTGACCCACTAACTCCCTCCTTTGCCTTGCCTTTGGCCAATTTTTTTTTTTCCTCCCAAAGCTTTATTTTTTTTAATTAAAATTTTTTAAAAAAATATTCTATTTATTTCTGAAAGACAGAGAGAGATAGAGTGAGCAGAGGAAGGGAAGACACAGAATCTGAAGCAGGCTCCAGGCTCTGAGCTGTCAGCACAGAGCCCGATGCAGGGCTCGAACCCATGAACCATGAAATCATGACCTAAGCCGAAGTCGGACGCTTAACCAACTGAGCCCCCCAGGGGCCCCTCCTCCCAATGCTTTAAAATGTATTCAAATGTTATCCCAGTGGTGAGTGATGAGGGAGATTTTAACCACTGGGCAGCTATGAGCATGAATGCACAGCCCGATTCCCCCAGAGATTGATGATTCTGAACAAGAAAGGAGCGTCAGGAAACCAGCCCCTTGAATGAATTGTTTTCCATTATGCTTTTCTGGTGCTCAAACTAAAGAATGTGTTTGTGAAATACTTAATGATAGGAAAGCCTAAGCTATAGCATTTTAGAATTGGCAGGACATTTGGAGATCACCTAGAAAATAGTTTTTCTGACTTTTTCCTGGAGGACAAAGACTTCCTGGAAGGCCCAGCTGTGGAGGTGAGAGTATATCACAGCCGGTGGAATTAGGATCCCATCTTCATTTTACATGGCATAGCCTTGATTTAATCCAGCAAATGTCATAAAGTCCTTCCGGAGAGGACAACTCATTGTGATGTGTGCTTAGATTTCTCTGATGATTGGTGATGTTGAGCACCTTTGCACATACCTGTTAGCCATTTGTGTGTCCTCTTTGGAAAAACAACTATTCAGTTCCTTTGTACATTATTTTAATGGGGTTCTTTGTTTTTTCTATTAAGTAGTTTAAGTCCCTTGAAGATTAGAGAAATAAGGGGCTTGTGTGTGGCTTAGTCGGCTAAGCATCTGACACTTGGCTTCCATTCAGGTCATGATCTCATGGTTCACGGGGTCAGGCCCACATCAGACACTGCACTGACAAAGCTGAGTTTGCTTGGGATTCTCTCTCTTCCTTTGTCTCTGCCCCTCCCCCATTATCTCTGTGTCTTTCTCAAAACAAATAAATAAACCTAAAAACGAAAAAGACTAGTGGAACACAGAAAGACAAATACTGTCTGATCTCACTTACATGTGAAATCTACAAAAAGTCCAACCTGTAAAACCAGAGTAGACTGGTTGGAATGGGGAGATATTGATCAATTTGGTACAGAATTTCGGGAAGAATAAGTTCTAGAGATCTAATGGACAGCATGGTAACTATAGTTAATAACACCGTACTGTGTACTTAAAATTTGCTAACAGAGTAGATGTTAAGTATTCTCACCACACACACACACACACACACACACACACACACACACACACAAAAGGTAACTACGTGAGGTGATGGATATGTTAATTGGCTTGGCTATGGTAATTATTTCATAATGTCTGGATATATCAGACCCTCACATTGTCCACCTTAAATATACACAATTTTTATCTTTTTTTCTATCTGTCAAGTAGATCTCAAACAAGCTGTAAAAAATGCTCTGTGGAATGTTTTATTACCTTATCTGGGTAACGGGTTTCACCTCCAAGGTGGGTGGAGCAGAAGGAAAACGTTGACTTGTTCTGACCCTATCACTTCAAGAGACAAGCAAGGTTGGGAGAGGCAGGTTTGGGAGGGCTTGGGGGAGGCAGGAGAGGCATGCCACACTGTGTCACGTGGCTTTTTGGAAGTCTCCCTACCCCTTCCCCCAGCTCCTAGCTCCTTGGTTTAAAGGGGAGAGGAGGTAAAGTTCTCATTCCACAACTTTTACAAGGACCCCCATGATATATGTGACATTCCCTCGGGAAGTGCATGCAATGCCTGATTACAGAAAGCTCTCTGCAGACACTAGCATGCATTTGATGCCCTCAGTCAGTCATTCTATTTCTTCCCAGGATTTTTGCCTTTTTGCCAGCTCTCATCCTCCCTGGGAGTTTAAGGGGTGAGAAATAGGCCCTGCACAAGGGCATGGGCTCCCCAGGCTCCCCGAGGAAGAAAGGTCTCTCTCTCTTCCCTCACTGATCAGATGTCACCACAATTATCTGACTGCTGGAAAAAGCGATGGCATTTTTTGACGGTGACGATGCGTTGCTCTGAAGCGCCTGTCAGGTAGATTTCCGCTTCTCCCTTTCAGCCTGCTCTTCTCAGAGGCCTGCCTTAATTTGCTCCGGGGCTGAAGTCATACTACAGCTCTTTGTTCTGTCCCCAGGCCCCCTTCCCAACACACAACCTCTTTTTCTTTATTGATCCTTCAGTGAGTTCTGATGGGTCAGAATAGGAATAAACTCCTTCTGCTTCCCTCTGCCGCTCGGTGTCCACTCAGCCTTGTGTCTCTGACCCAACTTGCATCCACAGCGTCTTCTGATTTTGTGCCATCCACAGATTTCATTAAAGGCTATGCCCTTCTTCCAGGACCATTAGTGAAAAGGAGAGCCAGCTGGAACAGAGCCACGCTGAAAGCCTCCTCCCACCCCCATAACCTGGCTGTTCTCTTTATCAGTATTTCCTCAGCCACACTTCAATCTGTGGGTTCAGAAACAATTTCTGTCGGGGTCAGATTGCATACTAGTGCTTGCATTCTTATAGCTATGCCCGGGAATGTGGAAGAGGCAGGGGCTTTGGGTCCCTTTAAAGGAATCCTAGGTGTGCCCTGACCTCCCTGTGCGATTGCATGCAGGAACATTAAGAGCTCTGGAATTTTGACACTAAGACTAGGGATACTGATGACCCCTCCCAAGAATTATTGTGGAGATGAAATTGCATGAGACAGTACATAAAGCACCTGGCACAGGCCTGTTTCATATTGGCAATTCAATAAAAGTAGATTCTTTCCTTCCAATCATTTACAGTGAGGATTTGTGGCCGATGCCACTTGCGGCCAGCCCGCAGCTCTTGTCCTGGCTGCCTCAGCGCACGCCAGCCTGGCTTTGAAGGCCAGCACCTGCATGTCCTTGACCGAGTGCTTTCCCTAACCGTGGGAACTTCTTTTGCTGCCCAAGGGAAGGAATGCCCGCTGAGCAGCTACTGTTAACCCATCAATAAAGGAGTTGGAACGTAAACAGTCTGGCTCCCCCACCCCCAGTTTGGATAACTCTGAGGTCCCTGCCCCACACTGGCCCACAGTGGTCACCGGCTTGATAACACTCCCTTTATTATCTGCCTTTCCTTCCATGACCTAAAATGGCCCAAGATCACACAGACTAAGAAATAGACCTCATGCCATGTGAGTGCTTGGTTAAAACACATTTCCTCCTCCACATGGGAGTGTTCAGACTCACTCCAGGCAATTTACCTGGAGGGTTTGCACCTAGAATAGGATTTTGTGTCAGTGAGAAGATTAGAAACAACATTTAAGGTGTGTGTTAATACACAAGATACGACTGGCTTCTACACAGTGAGGAATACTCCGAGTTCCTTGGTCATTATCACAGTCACAGTGTGGACAAATATTGATTGCCTACTGACTGCCTCTCTAAATTCCTGCCGAGCAGGGGATTCATGCTCCAAGGTGAGTCTGATACAGAGAGAAGCAGGTGGTAAATATTGGGTGACGGTTGGGGGTGGGGTAATCCAAGCCAGAGATGACAAGTGGGAACTGCGAGTTGGTGGAAGGGACCTGATCAGACCCAGATGCCCACTCCAAGGTCATGGGGATGTGATCATTACTGAACGATGGAGACTTGAGTCAGGAACCACGGGACCAGGACCGGGAGAGGGTTGGGGATTAGTGAGGCGGTTCCGGAAGAAATTACAAGTGTTCACAGCTGACTTTCTAGGACGCAAACCTGAGCGCCAACTATGAACTGGGCAGAGAGTGCAGGCTGGCCCACCCGAGGGGGGAGTCCAGACAGACAGCCTCAATGGGATCCAGCAAGCAGGAAAACCATGTTACGACCCGTCCACCACTCAGTGTGTGAGCGCCTCTGCCCTTGAACGCCATCAGTTTCACACAGCTGCCTCTGCTTTTTGTCATAATGGCTCCACTGATGACTTAACTCCCTTCTCAATACAGGCGTCACCTCTGTTTCTGTGCCAGCTCGTCCATTGTTGGCTGACCTGGAGCAGAAAATAGGTTGCTTAATAAATAGTCTCAGCATTGGTACAATACAGCCTATTTCTAGGTCAGCTGTACCTGGTGGGGAGGAAACAATGATCTCGTGGTTAAAAAGGAATGGGCCGCCCTATTAGGAGTGTGTCCCTTAGATGGTTAATTAACCAGAGACCTGGCATCCCAGCTCAGAGAGCACACTCTGAAGATGACACACAAGGGGTGGCCCTGCAGGCGAGCCATGGGGGACAACCTTGGATGTTCTCTAAAGAGCCGGCCACACAAAATGCTCCACAGAGAATGACTGATTTAGTATTTATACAGTATGCAGCATTGTACTTTCTCACTGCTGTGGACTTTTCTGGCAGGGGCCCTTTAATCCACTAGAACATTCAATCAAGTCCTTTTGAAAGTTCTCAGCCCCACACGTTCCCTTTATCCAAGCCAATCACCTTATCCAGTCCCTGACCAGGTGGCCAGCACCACATAGTAACCATCTGGTGCCCTTGCATGGGTCAGCCCCTCCCCTTGACATTGCTGCCTTGACCTTTTACACAGCCCACTCCTGACTATTTCCTGCTCACAGCACCTCCTGACTGTACACTATAGAAAATCTGCGGTTTGTTGAACGTCTCTTAAAAATTATCAGATACAAACAGGAGCAGAGAATGTGGGCTCCTGAGTAAACAAACACAACTTTGAACCCCAATATTGTTCACCTTTCCTAGCAGCATGACCTTGACTGAGTTATTTAAACTTTGCCAGCCTCTTTAGCGATTCATCACTAAAATTTACAACAGAGTGTAAATACTCTGTTATTACTATTATTGACTGTTACTTTTATTCTATCATTATATAATAATAATATTAAATATATAATGATCAATAATGTAGTATAAGTATACAATTTTGTAAGTAGATATAAAATTACATGAACTGTAAAATGATAAATACTTATATATTATTATTAACTATTATTACTAACTACTGTTATGAGTATTTTAATTTGTCACCATATTCATATACCTGTCATTTCATGTAAATGCTCCATCCTCTGAGGCACACGTAATTATTCTAACTTTACAGATGGGGAAACTGGGGTCTAGGAAGGTTCAATAATTTTCCCATGGTGACGCTGCTAGTAGTAACTGGCATGACAAGAGTGAGAACATTGGGCTCATAAATCCACTGTCTTTATCATTCTTTTATTTTCTCTTTCTTTCCTCTCTTTCTCTCTCTCTTTTAATATGACTTCCTTCTTTGATATTCTCTGTCTCTCTCTCTTTCTGTTTCTCTTTCCCCTTATCCTAGAGGGGTCAGGATCTCGACATCTGAATTTGGTGCTGCTCTGACACCTGACATTTATAGGCAGGACTTGGAGGAATAGGTATTTGCTGCGTTGGATTACACTGAAAAGCACTACAGTTGAAATCAGTTTTGATCTGGGACCTCTTTGAATAATGAACAGTGACAAGAGTCCAGGCCATGGGAGGTGGTGAGGAATTCTGTAACATCTATCTGCCAAGTAAGAAAGTCCCAGCTCTAAAAACCAACGCATGCCGTGAGCCCTCATTCATCCAGGTCAGGGGTGCACCTTAACACTATTGACATTTGGGGATAGATGATTCTTTGTTGCAGAGGGTGTCTTGCTCATTGTAGTATGTTAAGCAACAGCCCTGGTTTTTACCCACTAGCTGACAGCAGCGATTCCTCTGGGTTTTGACTAGCAAATGTATCAAAAGACTTTGCCAAATGTCCCCCTGGGGTGAAAATTATCCCAAGCTGAGCACAACTGATTTGAGTCCATTGGAGGAAGACCAGTTAGAAATGGTAAGAAAATGATTTTGGATAATAGAATCATTGGAGGGATAGATATGGAAGTCTTGCTTCCTAGGCAGGCTTGTAGAATTCGGGATTGGAAGGATTTACTTGGATTCGAGCTTTGCCTCTTTCCAGTCATACTTGATTTAAATACGATTTAAACATTTAGTTTGTAACTCTGAGCCTGAGTATCCTCAGTGAGGAGATAGGGTGCAGGCAAATGTTTGTCTCCTATCAAATTCAGATGTTGAGACTGTAACCCCCAAGGTCCCAGTGAGATGGTATTTGGAGGTGGCATCTTGGGGAAGTACTTAAAAGGATGAAGTTATGAAGGTGGGACCCTCATGATGTAATCAGTGTCCTTGTAAGAAGGTCATCAAAGAGCTCTCTCCACCACGCCAGGACACAGCTCCAAGACGGCTGTGTGTCAGCCAGGAAGAAAGCTCTCGCTAGAACCCAACCCTGATGGCATACTGATCATGGACCTCTAGCTTCCAGAACTGAGATGAAGTAAATTTCTATTGTGAAGCCATACAGTGTATGGTGTTTTGTCATGGTAGCTGGAGTAGATGAATACAGAGACGTAATAATTTTGCTTATGGATCAGGATTGTTAAGTGATTTAATTGAAGTAAATGTGTAAAGTGGCTTATGATGGTTTTTATTGATAGTTACTAGTTTCAAGAACATTTCAGCAATTAACTGCATATGAAGTTTGGCAAGCATCGGTCCTCCTAGACCTACTTTGCTGAAGAGGTGATATAATTGTAATTAGCTCATTACTGGTATGCCACAGAAAGCTGTTAAAAACTTGAGATTGGTGTGCCTTAATTGGTTCATTTATTCCTTTAACAATTAGCAAATAAGTTAGGCTCAGAATGAGCCCTCATGTAACTTACATTCGGGTGAATATACAAACTTGACTTACAAGATGGAATCAATGCAGATATTGAACAGAATGAACCCATAAATTATTTCATGACAATTTTTAAGTGCTCTTTTACAGAAATCCAAAGTTCTATTCCAGCACATACCAGTGGAAGCCTCTTTCTTAAATAGCATCAGCACCCTTACCTATATCCACTGCAAATGATCAAATTGCTTAAGAAAACTTTCTTCATAAATTATATGCCAGTAGAACTTAGGTTAGGGGAAAGAGTGAAGATTTTGTTTAGTGTATTCCTGGAAATTATTAAAAACAAATTTCTACTTTTTACATATACCTATACATTTATAAAACAGTGTACTACTTTACATGTATATTACATATACATGCAAATGTAAATATACATTTACACATATATTTTTAAATCAGTGTTACTGAGATATATTTACATGTAATAAAATATACCCATTTTAAGGGTGCAGTTTGATTAGGCGTGAAAAAGTAAAATGAGCAATTACTTGTTATATTATTGCCAGACTCTACAGTGTGGGCTGAGGATGGGCGGAAAGTGCTCAGTGAGATGGTTTGGAGCCAAACAAAATATGCGTCTCAAAAAGCATTGATTCACAGACATTTATGAACTTTCCAGCATGTGGCAGGGACAGTGCTATGGGCAAAACATCTAACTCCTACATTGCAAGAGTTTTGGGTTTACAAAACCCTGCCCATCCATTCTTTCACTCATTTATCATGTATTTATCAAACAAGATGAACTATAAGGCAAATAGGATTTCTTATACCCACTGAATAAATAAGGAAATTGGGGAATAGAGAAGATCAGTGATGCATTCATGATCAGCACGTAGTGACTTAGAGAACAAGGGTTCCCATGTAGGTTAGTCTTGGACACCAGGCAGTGGCCTTTCATAGTGCACATGGCATCACATTCCACCAGGACCCCCTTTCCTCGAGCGTGCTAGTGGGCGTGGAACAGAAGAGCTCCATTTGTTGCCACTAAAATGTGTTTCCTACATTGTCTAGTTCAAGACCTTTCTAAACCATAGAATTTAAATTACCCCATGCTTCATCTCAACTCCATCCAATTTCATTCAGTGCAGTAAAGGTACATGGAGTGTCCACTTCACATGCGTGCCAAGCCAAAA